>NW_004524588.1:18135629-18138752 GCF_000260255.1 Octodon degus
GCTGCAGTGGTAAATACATGGTCTACCATAAAAGGCGGCATCATTGCATTTCTAGTTTATAATGTTGCTTTATATTTTCTACAGTATTAAACATACAAATACCAATAATTATAAATCTAAGTTATTGGATATGCAACACAGGGGTATAATTTATGAGAAAAAATAAAAGATGGAAAGATGTAGTTGGAGAAGAGCAGAATTTTGAATGTTATTAAGTTATTAGCAATTTGATTTGTCATAAGTTTAGCATGTTAAATGTAATCCCTGTAGTGGCCATAAAGAAAATGTTAAAAGAAAGACACAAAGGCAATGAGAAAAAATCAAAATATTTTAATAACCTGTTTTTAAACACAAGGTTGTGATAAAGGAAACAATGGAGAAAATCTGTTGTACATACATTAAACAAATAGCTATATGCAGAAGTAAGTTACTTTTAAAGAAGCTACTTTAAATGTATATGAATAAACAGAAATCCAGGGTCAGAATTTCCAGAAATGAACCTAGTTATCCATTTTTCTTGGGAAAAAATAGCCAGATGTGCAATTGCAATTGTCAATTCATAGCCTACAGCCAACCATTCAGCCAATTAATCAGGGACTTAAAATGAATGTGATTAAAGATTTATGGCAAAGAAATCTGGGGATGTAGATAGAATTCTCACTTATCTGAATGTATAAGACATACAAAGAGGTATTTATATTCCCTATGAATTCTCATCAAATAATAATATAACTGAAGAAGATTTTAAAACTAAAATGAGGAGGATGACCAGTCACTCTCATAACGTTCCAATTGCTTAAGAAAGCTTGGTATTGATGGCAGGTACAGAGACTATGTATGGGATAAATGTTATGGATTTGCATTTTCCAAGGCCACTGTAACTGCTGATGACTGCTGAATATTCTAGAAGTGGGTCAACACTGAGTGTCTAGTACAATAGCAGTCCTGCAGGTGATCCAGCCATTGGCAAGCTGGTTACACAAGTTCATGATCATTATGGAAAGGAAAGTGCTTTGTACTTGCTGGGAAAGACATACTCTGGGTATTGATCCATCTTTCCTTCACACAAGGCACATGCTAACCTGTCACTGCAGCACATACAAGATACCTTATTTACTGTGACACTATTTCAGATAATGTTGCTTTTGCAAAAGGAACTCTGTTAAAAAAAAAAAAGGAAGTATTGGAATAAACTCATGCTCACAGAATCCACTGGTTTAATATATATCCCGTTATTCTGAAGCAGCTCTTTCGAAAAACTTAGTCACAGTTCAAAAGCAGTACCTTACAGGACTGGAGAACATTTCCACAGAATGTTGTGTATACAATAAATCAGCATCCAACATGTGATCTGCTCCTACCTTAGTCAGGATTCATCGTCTGGAATATAGACATTTGAAATTAGTCCCAGCAGCACTATTCATTTTTTCCTACAGAGATGCACTAGCAAAAGTTCTGCCCCATGTCCCTGTGGTGCTGAGATTTACTGGTCTACAGTATGGGCGCTAAAGGGAAGAATTCCTCCCCAGGACAGGGAAAGGGCTGCGCTGGCACGTTCCTGTAACCTCAGAGGCTTGGAAGGAGGTAGCAGAACTGCAAGTTTGTGAGCTCTGCTCAGGCCATTTAGAGACAGTATGTGCCAAAATGTAAAAATAATATATAAAAAGGGCTGGGGATTTAGTTCAATACTCCTTGACTTCAATTCCGTGCACAGAGGGCGAGGTAGAGATAAAGGAAAGGGGAAGTTGAGGGAAAAAGTGGAGTAAAAGAGAAAAGACATGAACAGAAGAGAGGGGAAGGGAGGCGAGGGCAGGATAGGCCAGCCAAGGCAGGGGGAAAAGCAGAGAGTGAAAGGGAGAAGGAAGGAAGTAAGGAAAGCAAGGAAAAAGAAGAAAAAAAGACAAAGAATGACAGAAAGACAATAACAAAATTATTTGTATTTGTATCAGCTGTTTTTCATGGGATGCCTTGATTCATTATCATGAGAAGAAACAGAAAATCACAACAGAATGATAACAAGTGAAAACATGAATTAGAAATCTGTATTCTCTCTCTCTCTCTCTCTTTTTTTTTTTTAAGAAATGTATTAGGACAGGATGTACAAGGTCTACAGGGTTTCACTATGTAGATTGGACTCATAGTGATCCTCCTGTTTTCAGCCTCTCACGTGCTGGGATTACAGGTGTGCACCACCACACCCAGTCTCAATCTCCATCTCGGTGCTCCCTGGGGGCAGGGCCAGCACAGCACATCCCAGATGGAACCTGGCTGCTGCGCTCTGCCTAAGCAGGCGCTTTAATCCACTTTAGTCCACTGAGCTATTTTTGGCTGGCCCTTGTATTCTCTTAAGAAAGGAAAGATCGTGACAAGATAATCAATTTGTACCAAACATTACAAAAATAATAACTCCAATCTCTTTAAAACAATGTAAATGCATGTGCTAGTTTGACCAATTGCTGTGAAGATAATAATATGCAACATAATAACCATTGCTCATTTCCAATCATCTTGCTTTGAAATTCTGTGTCATTTCTATTTTTTTCTCTTTAAAAAATAAAAAAAAACAGAGAAAGAAGTAGCGCTTCTTAACTCATTGTACAACCCACGATTGTCCTAATACCGAAGCAAACAAAAGCATCCTGTAATACCAAAGTAAGCACAATTATAAACTAGGCGTGGTGGTTCATGTCTGCAATTCCAACAGCATAGAAGCCCAAAGTAGAAGGACTGTAAGTTTTTCCTAGATAACTTAGTGAAACCCTGTCTCAATAAAATAAAGGGCTAAGGATGTAGTTCAATGTGAAAGCCTGTTCTCAATCTCTAGAACTGCAGGAACAAGAAGCAATTACAGATTGATATGCCTTAGTAATATTAATAAAACATTACTGCATTAATACTAATGATAAAATAATAAATAATAAAAAATAATAATGCCTAACAAAATTTCAACAAACATAATCCAAACAGCTTGTGAAAATAATTCCAAACCACAACTAAGATTTATTCCTGGAACTCAAGAGTGTTTCAACATAAGCATATAATGCAATATGATGCACCTAAGTGATAGGACAGAGAAACAACCCCTTTATCAAGCATGATTATCTTAATTGATGCTGAAAAACA
>NW_004524588.1:18140127-18141228 GCF_000260255.1 Octodon degus
TTTTTTTTTTGAAATACAAAAATTAACTCAAAATGGATCAGAAAATTAAGTATGAATTAAAATGCTAAGGCTTCAAACAAGGGAGGTAATACTCCAGGGCCTTACATTTAGCAAGGAATTATCAGATATAGCATGAGAACATGAGAAAAGAAAACTGATACATTTAGCTTCACCCACATTTAAATTTCTGTGTATAAAAGACAAGAAAGAAAAAAGATTAGTAGACAAAGGGAAGATATTGAAAGTATCATATCGGCCAAGGTATTTATGAAAGGTATGTGTAAAATGTCTGGTAACAGGTACTAGGTTTCTTCATGGCTACTAAAAATATTCTGGAATTTGTAACTATGTTCACACAATGTTGTGAATATACTGAAACTTACTGAGTTGTACACTTTATATTGGAAAATTTTATGCAAATCATTTGTTGAATTTGATTTTATTCTTGCAATATTTTGTATGAAAATTGTGTTGTTATCATAAACAAGGAAAAAGATTGTCAATTTTAAGTTATAGGTAAAGAAAAAATATTCAAAATTATTCACATGAAGATGATTGTGGTCTCATTTATTGAATAATTGTGTTTAGGCCAATTTCAGAATTTATCACTTTCACAAAAATTATCTATTTTTATCCCTTGTTTTAAGTTTTTTTAAATATGCCTGTTTATATTTTTCTTTGGAGAATAAAATTGCTAATTTCTAACTATTTAGGATTCTTAAAATGTTCCTTAAAAGGTTTTTTTTTTTTTCTTTTTTGTATTTTAGGGAATGGTCACAGGTGTTCAGGGTCTCACTATTAGACCAGACTCATAGTGATCCACCTGTTTACAGCCTCCCGGGTTACAGTTTTTTTTTTTTCTGGATTTTACCAAGCCTTCTTGGGTCCTGGCTGCTTTAGGTGAGGTGCATCTCTCTATGATTCCCTTTTCTGGGATAGTTCTGTCTGGGAGTGAGTTGGCCATGGACTACAGTCTCTTAAAAGATAAGTCAGAAACACATCATTCTTTTGAAAGCTGTGTATGTCAGGTATTAGTTACAGTGACGAACACCTCACTGATGTGACTGTATTCTGAGCTCTGAATATGGTACATTTTTGTCT
>NW_004524588.1:18145768-18148433 GCF_000260255.1 Octodon degus
TGGCAGTTCAAGTATAGTGCTGTCTCACCTAGGTCCTCCTTGCTTTGTTTTCACTGGTTAATCTTGTCCGCTTGGCCAAGAATTCAATATAGGCCACCACCCTGTGAGTCTTCACAAATTATCTCTGGTTATGCTACAATTTATGAAGTGATTCAATTACATTTTCCTATAATGTTAAAGTTTCTAGATGTGTACTTTTCACCAACCTCCCCACTAAAGACCAGCATTTTCTTGACTTAAAGCCATTCTCAATCTGAGTTTTATGTTCTTTATTTATATAGTCTATAAGCTACCACTCAGGATTGTAGGGTGGCTATGGCCCTCTACCGAGGCATGACCCTCCTCCCTCTGACATTGCGCTGCATGACACCTAATTCTGTCTTCCTCACAGTAGTGCCTCTGTGTCCACATATGTGAATGTCTAAGCTGTCCTAAGCATTATACCAACTTTGCCTCATGTATTTTATTTGTTTTTCACCTTTAGAAGAAGTACATTGTATTTAATGCATTTCACAGTTTTGAATATGCTTTGACTAACTCAAGCATAGGTCCAAGTTCTGGTCCCTGAACTACTACATCCTGGCAGGAATGCAATTCACTAAAGCAGAATCTATATTTAAATCTTTGATTTAGGAGAAATATTATTTATAAAATATTATTGGGATGGCTTTATTCTAATTAGCTTCCCATTTTAAAATTCTAAAGTGAATATATTTTTGGAAGAAAGTGTCTACAAAGAAAACCAGGAACATTTTGGCATTTTCATATATTGATTGAATTTTCTGTTTTTACGCCAGAGGTCTTATTAGATGGCTAGATGTAGACTAGACTAGTCTCAGGGTCTAGAAATCCTTCTGAGTGCTATTCTTGATAGAAGTTACAAAACAAAGGAGTTTTTAGATGTTTTGTCATCCACTAGATAAATTCTTAAGAATTTGCCAATTATTGCCTGAGTCATTTCTCAGACAATTCCAGGAAATACCATTAGCTATGTAGGAGGTAACTCTACAAACATCACTTTTATTTTTAAACATTGATTTTGACTAATTTTATAGTATGAGTAATAAGGTAGAAAAGTTCATATGAATCATCTGATCTGAATCCTATTTTATAGGTTCATTGCAAAGATAATATTTACATGCCATAATATCAGAAGACTGACTGGGACCCAAAAATGAGTTAGATTTCTAGCTTTCAAACTTCGACAGTATGATTAACATGAAAAATTTTTATGTAGATTCCTAGTATGTAAATGGATTTATTTTCATTTTTAAATAAGCAGTTTGTGAAACAACAGGTACTTGTTTCATGAATAAAATACTAATATGTATTCTATTCTAGCTTTACATTATCATCCACTACCATATAAATTAACTTCTCTCCTAATTAGAACCTATAGATAGATTAATACTATTCTAATATATTCTTGTTTTTTTTTCCATGAGGTACAATTAAAAATTTAAAGATATTCTGTGAATTGACAGAACTAGATAGCCTTGAAATGGGTATCTGTCACTAGGCTTCTTGAGTTACAGATTAGTGATATTGTTTACTTATATAACATTTCAAACTTCTACAGTGATAAGTCAAACATTTTAATGAATGTAGTAGTTTCAGACTTTCTATAAAAATCTTTGTCTACTGAGTTTATAAAACTGGATAGAAATTATATTTTTATTAAAAATAATGGACACTTTGTATTTGACTCAGAACAGGCTATATCAAATGCCTATACCCTTTCACATGTTCATAGATATAAAGGTCAGGTATTACTTTGTGGGAGATACAACAAAACTGCAATGAATACTTGTGTAGAAGTCATTGTATGTATCATGTATCTCCAAGAGCAAGAGATAAAAGCAAGTTATTATTCCATTCTGGCTGACATGGAAGCTTAGATACAAAGAAATAGATAAAGATATGGCTGATTTAGGTATATATAGATTTAGATTAGATACAGGTATAAAAATTGAACAAGATAAAATACATCTTTTACTTGAAGTAAACTTTCATGTTTTGATAGAAGAAAGAATTTCAGTCCCATTATTATTCATGTAAATGACTTTTAATTATACTTTCATTTACAGTAAGGATGGGAAAGTGTCTCTCTAGGGACTAGATTATATATGTCCTCCAAATTTCATTTTAATTATGTTGCAATGAAATATTTAACAGATTGCATTCATTTATTAAACATACTATGCTCTTTATAGACTTCTTTCTTCTTTCTTTTCTTTTCTTTCTTTTTTTTTTTTGTAACAGGGATCGAACTCATAAGGCCCTTGCATTTTCCAGGTAGGTGCTGATGACACTAAACTATCTCCTCAGCTACTACATAGCAGTAACAGTGACTAATTAAATCATTTATCAGATTATAGTAAGAAAGCATCAATAGTGTATTTCAATTTCTATGCACGTCAGTGAATGTCTTAAGCAAAAGTGTGAATTTAAAAAAAAAAGAGTAGGTCATGTGGAGGAGAAAGCAAAAGTTGTTGATCAATATTTTATAATTTGAAAACATGCAGTCAGTTGGAACCTTCTGCTTAAATATTAAAATAACATCTCTGAAGTATAAAAAACAACTGTTTAAAGTAAACGTAGGGGCCAGAGAGATGGCTCAGTGGAATAAGCGCTTCCCTGGCAAGCGCAAGGGCCTGAGTTCAAT
>NW_004524588.1:18148533-18156242 GCF_000260255.1 Octodon degus
TATGCTTTGGTTACCTTAATATCAGCTTGCTTCCACATATTTAGGAAGTTTTCTGCTATTATTTATGCCCATATTCTTTTTATATCATTTGTATTGACTCCTCCTTTCTCATTGATGCCTATTATTCTCACTTTGTTCATCTTTGCATCATCTTGCACATTTTCAATTATTTTTTCCTGTATCCTAGTTGTTTTTAAGAGATCTTTTCATACCTTTTCACTAACTAAAGCATTGTCTTCAATGTCTGAAACTCTAACTTCACTTTCATTCAAACAGTTTTGCCAGCTTGTGATTGAAGTTTTAATTTCCTGTATACCTATTTTAAATCTGCTTCCTGCATTCTATTTCTTTCCTATATTGCTCATTCAAGGATTCCATCATCTTACTTTTCTCCTCTATTTTTTATTAGTGTCTTCTTTAGAAGCACTTAGTAAGTCATTATAGTTATCATTTCTTTTTTTACTTCAGAAATTATTTCTGATCTGATTTCCTCTATACCTTTCTGCAGTTGTTTTTTACTTCAAATGCCATTGTTTAAGAGATTTCCAGTGTGTGATTTCCAATTTCTTCTATGCTAGTGTCTCCTGCATTTGTCTTGGGTGGACTCAGTACCCGAGTATGCATTTTGCTCCCTTTGATGTACACTGAATCTTCCAAGCACACTAATTCATCCGGTTACCTATTTCCCCTCCTCTCAATCAAAAGAACAAGAAGGAGGATGCTCTCATAGATATGGGTCTAGCAAAGTGTCTCAGCTTACTGGGTCCAGATATATGAAGTTTGAACGCATTCCAATGTGCCTGGCTTGGGTCTGGCTGTTGTGCTCCACTTCTTTCTGCCGCCTCCTGTGGAAGCAAACCTGCTGTACCCCTCTGGAAGATGTTCAGCTCCTGGATTAGCTGGTTGGATCTTGCCCCTATCCTCTCTGCAGGGAGTTCTGCTGCAGGGTTCCACAGGAGTTCTGTCTGATGCAGGAGGTTTCTGTGAGTGTGCGGATGGTCCCACACACATGCCAGGCCTGGCTGCTTGCTGGAAAGTGGTCTGGGGAGTGAATGAGTGAGCAGGACCCCCCCCACACACACACCGGGCCTGGACTCTGGCTCAAAAGGGATCCAGCAAGTGGGAGCAATGTCTCACATGGAGGGTGTTATTTAATTGCCTTGTGTTTGTGGGTTTTTTTGGTTTCTTTTGTCATTAATTTCCAGTTTCATTGCACTGTGGTCAGATAATATGCATGGGATGATTTCTGTTTTCTGGTATAAACTTACGTACAACTTATGGACTAGTATGTGGTCTGTCTTAGGAAATGTCCCATGTGCAACTGAAAAGAATGCATATTCAGATGTTGTTGAGTGAAGCACTTTGTATATGTCCACTAAATCCATTTGTTCAAAGGTTTGGTTCAGTTTTGCTACATCTTTGGTAATTTTTTTAGTCTGCTTGAGCTATCTTTTGAGATAATGGGGTGTTCAGTCTCCTGTTAAGACTGTGATGTTGGTTATTAAAGTTTTAGGAACATAATGAGAGTTTTTCCTTTTAAGATCCTTCATTTGATAGATTTTTGTATTTCAGTATAATCACTTCTTTAGAAATGTCATAAGTATTGAGATTACATCATTAATTTTGAAGATAAAAATGTAAGCATGAAGAATCTTTAAATAAAAAATGTTTGAGAGAATCTATCATTGCATATATTTAAAAAGTGTAAGAGACTTGTTTGACACCAATGAATCAAACATACAGTTTTCTTCTGAGGCTTTGTCTCCAACCATATGAAACTTTGACAGGTCATTGGTTTATGACAGGGGTCAGAGTTCAAGCTCAATGATAGAGCACCTCCTAATCTGTTGAACAAGTATGAGATTTTGTGTTAAATCTTAAGTGTACACACACACACACACACACATACACACACAATATGGCATTTATTAGAAAATGTATGTGTTAAGATATTAATAAATTACATTTTAAAGTACACAAAATAAAGTCTTTAAAATATAATAGTCACTACAAAACTGTTGCCATATTAAATACATTGTGTTGCCTATTAAGCATAGGAACTATTAGTATCATGTTTGGTTTTTATTACATTAATGTGTTTCTAAAAGTAATAATCATTGCAGTACATTAAAGGAGAATTGCATATGATATATACATGTACACATGCACACATATAAATGCATATTAGACATTTGTTGAAATGATAGGAAAGTAAGATGCATGTGGATTTTACTAAAATAAAGGGTCCTGGATGGGTCAGTTCCCAAATACACAAATGCCAACCTTGCATGGCAGCACTTGCCCACTACTGTGTGCTCAGAAAGCATAGCTGGAAGATGTTTGCTTAGCCTGAACTAAATTATCATTGGAAGAACGGTGGCCAATCACACCTGATATCACTTCTCCTGTCCCCAAGTCTGAATCTGTGGACATAGAACTTTTATGTCATGTGCAATCAAATTAAATTTGTTGAATATTTGAAAAAGTGGAATCATATACCATGTGATGTGGGTTATCTGGACATAGACTGGGCCCGTTATCCTGCCTGGGTAATGGTGTTGAGGTTTAATAAGTCTGTATGTCTCTGACTGTTAGGTTCTCTTTTGTTATCAATTGTAGTTAATCTATTCTTTCAAAAACTCTTTACTAAGAAATAAGAATGCTAAGCTTTTCTACTACATTACTAAGGATACTATTTTCCAAAAAAAATTTACTTAATCCTACAATAATAAAAATATATTGTTTTGTGTGAAAAAAAATCAGTAAGCTAAAAAGTAATATGTATTTATCTTGATCAATCTTTATTAATGTTTTTCTATGCTGTATGAAAATAAGGACATGATGAAACTAAAGAAAATAAGAGGTAAAGAATTGTTAAATTATATAATTAGAATACAATACAGTGAATAGGACACATTCTCACAAATATATGCATTTATGCACTACAATGTTACTATGTTAAAAAATCCACTGTGGCTTGAAAAGTCATGAATTTTAAAGAAAAATATGAAATAGATTATGACTGCTGTGAATTATTGTAAGTAATTTAAAATTAATTTGATGTCCTGTTTATTTTTTCCAGGCACGTTTGTTACTTGTACCTTCTACTGTCCATCTGGATTGATACAAACTCATTTTGGCAGAAGATGCCAGGACTTCATGCTCTTAACTGTTCCTGCGGCACAGTTTTTAGATAACTTTTTGTGCTTGTTTGCTGGCTTGCTTTTAGATGAGGTCTCTCTGTGCAGCTCAGCCTGGAACTCACAATATGGTGGAGCCTGACCTTGAACTCTGGCGATCCTCCTGCTTCAGCCTTCTCAGTGCTAGAGTTATAGGCAACTGCACAACTGGATAGAATGGCTTTTAAAAAGAGTTTTGATATATGAGACTGTACATGGTGGCACACACCTGTAATCCTAGTGCTTGGGAGGCTGAAAACAGGAAGGTCACTATGAGTCTGATCTGTGTAGTGAGACCCTATAGACCTTGAGGTAAATGTGCTAAAAATATAAATAAATAAAATAAAAAATATTTGGTGTATGACATACTGTAAAAATGTCAACAAGTCATTTTCCCTCTACGCTTTCATAAGTATTTTGATGCATGTTTTGTTTCTCTAAGGAGGTTTCATTATTTCCCAAAATAAGGTATCTCCTGTATTTTCTGTAATCCTGGCTCTTCATTCTGTCATTATTTTGTCATCCAGTTGTCTATGTTAAACAGGAAAATATTGTATTCTTCCTAACTGTCATGTTATGTATTACTCCAGTCTCGATATGTTCTCCTGTGTGAATTTAAATTGGGAGGAAGGAGACAGAAAATTTAAGCTCCGCAGAATGCTTCATAATAGCTTACCTTTGATTTTGTGTTGTTCTTTAGGTCACCCAAGAAGTTTATAAGACCCTCAAATCTTTATAAGATCAAAAAGGCTGGCTGACAGATATGCTTGTCTTCAGGTTTACACTTGGGAAAACAATTTGTTCAAGGTTAAGGGAAAGAACATGGAAAGCGTGGCTGCCTGTGAATTGTTTCCCCACGTATGTCCTCTGTCCTAAATACCATGGGATGACAATTTGAGAGCAACTGAATAACACGGTGCTGTTGAAGACACAGAAGGACCTAAGTTTTACATGTTTTTAAAGAGCTGGAAATGAACCAACTGATTTTTGCAAGTAATTCACAAACCTAATGGGCCTAAAAACTCTGTCAGGCTGCAAAATCTTATTAATTCTTAGCATTTTTTTCCAAGTAGTACCAGGTGACTCTTCTTCCTGACTTCAATTTCTTTCCCTTTTCTCCAGAGGTAAAATCACTGGCATATGCCTTCAGAAAAATGTAACATTGAGTAATGGTTAATGAAGCCCTCCTTGAATCCTGGAGAGCTTGAAGAATGAAAGTAGTGAGAAAATATACTGCTGAGACATAGGAGCCCAGATTTTAGAAAGTCAGCATTATTTGGAATTTTAAAATGCTGAATACAAAAGCCAAATCTTACAAGATAATAATAATAATAATTTCCTCATTAAAAATTTACCACATTTCAGGCATAAATGTACACATGTAACAAGCTGTATTTCTTTCACACACCTTAAGATTATTTCTGAACTTTAGTACATAAAATATAAAAACAAGACACAGCATTCATTCTTCAAACTGCGCAGGCATGGGGCATCCGCTAGACTTCCACCAGGATGGCTCCCTGCTCTTGTGCTGTCAGACATGGGAATCGTGAGAAATAAATTTGTTGTTCAAGCTTCCCAGGCTCTGGAGTTCTGTCCTAACAGCTTAGCTGGATGGGAGGAAGGGGGCGATGGCTTAGAGTGGGAAGATCTTCCACTCAGAGAGGACACAACTGACCTTGAGGAATGCACGAAGCAACCTTAGGCTTCTGCCCCTGGGACGGAACACCCACCACTGTGATACAATTGCAATAATGGCTTGCTCTTTCTTCAAAGCAACCCAATCAGCTAAGTTTATCCCACCCTTGAAAAGCACTTTAACTGGCTGCAAGGTGAAATGCTGTCTCATCAATGAATCACTTACTATGCCAGTGACTGTGGTCCCTACTTATCCATGGTAGTGAAGTGCAAACCCTAAGCGTAAGAGCCTACAGGGCAAAGAGCATCTGTCTCTGTCATTCTATTTGGTTATTTATACCTAGCAAGATCTGTGAGTCATTAGATGTAGCTTACGTGCTGAGGATTTGGTATCCGAAGTGAATGCTGAGTTTAAACAAAAGACTAAAAAAAAGAAAAACTTTATTTCTCAGTACTATCGTAGCACTGGTAAAGATGAGTCTTGGCAAGACATTTCTTGCAGATAATTCCCAGTGACAAGAAACAGATCAAAGATAGAAGGAAGGCCTTTTTGTGCTCTCCAGAGAGCTGCCTAAAGTGATTTTACAGTACTTGCAGCTTCTGGAAACAGATTAGAACGTTAAAGGGCTTGGTAGCCAACCTGATTTCATTAAAAATCCTATGCTTTATTAATCTTGTTGTCTGTTATTGTTTAAGTCAGGAGCCACACGCGGAAGAGTGAGAAAGAGAGAGCAATGAAATGTAAGGAGCTTTTAAACTCAATCAAGAGTCACCATGGAAACCTCAGTCTTGGCCAACTAGTGTCCACATGCATACGCAGCTGTCCTTCCTTCACCTGATGAGCACAGATTTATCCGAAATAGGTAGCATATATTCCAAACCACGTCTCATTGCCGTGACAAAAGACTCAACACCCAAAGTTAAAGCAGCAAGAATATCTGCCTTACTTGGTTCACAGTTTGCAGAGGTTTCAGTTCTTAGGTGGCTGGCTTCAAGGCAGCGTGACTGGCTGAGGGCATCAAAGAGGAGAAAAAGCTCACGGCAGGCAGAAGGCACTAACACAGCTGAGAAGGGAATCAGCAGCAGCCCTCACTCTGTCCTTGAACTACTCCAAACCAAGAGTTGTACTAATTTAATAACCGCATAACCTCGATCCTAGCATCACACACTAAATCCAAGGTATCTCTGAAAAGCCCCTCCTCTGCCACAAGCTGTATGTCCTTATAAAATTTTCCTTGACATAATAAATAACTGCATAATGCAAGAACAAATATATAATTTGATATGCCTTTACCTTCCTAGTTTCATCAATTTTGCATGCATCAACATTACTGAATATTCAATGGCAGGGATTTGGTTTTCATCATGATCGATAAGAGAACAAAGCCCCCTTTCTGGGCCATTTTCCCTAATGACTGTGAATGCCTCTCCAAAGGCATCAACCTATGAGGTGAAAGATACAGCAGAAAATAGCATTGGGCTATTGTTTGAAATATCTCTAGATACAGTATGTCTTAATATGAGTATTCCAAAAATTGCCTCCAAAAGTTTTCCAAGCACACAGCTTGGATGCTTCACCAACATAGTTAGCATGAATGAAGGGAGCTAAAATTACATACTTTATAACATTCTCCCAAGTGATTTTAGTATGTACAGAAATGAAAGCAATATAGTAACAGTTAAGGCTTTTCCTATTTCCTGCAGATAAACATTCAGCCTGAACATTAGTTCCACATATATCTTGTCTTTCCACTAGCCGACTTCAAGCTTAGATTCTCCGGTACAAGCTCATATTCTCTTGGTGTGATGTTTAATTTAGTGACTTTTGTACCAAGTGAATTTGGAAAACACCCAGAAAGATAAATCAAGTGTTTCAGTTACCATATAACATTATAACTAGATCCCAAGACAGGAATTTCATATACTTATATAAAATTAGGAATACTATAAGACATAATATATGAAGCTGACCTTTCCAATATTTAAATTTATAGTTTAAAATAACAGGTTTTAACTTATGGGATAGATGTACTCACTGGGCCAGTTACACGTGCAGCTGAGAGTTACCATGACTGCATCTCAAGATACGCTTGCCCCGATCAGAAATGTCTACTAATATAAATGCAACCATTAGGTGCATACATAGGTGTAAGTGTATAGGCTTATAAATTTATTCCAAGGAACTGACTCACTCATTTTGAATACTTGCAAGTTGGGAATGTGTGGAGTAGCCCCTAGGCGGAAACTCTCACAGGCATAGTTGAGATGGAGGTTCTGAGGCAGGATTTCTTCCCTGGAAAACCTCAGATTTTGCTCTTCAGGTCTTTACACAAATTCTGTAAAGCTTACTACACTACTGACAATAATTATCTTAATAAGTCAACTAATTATAGAGCTTGACTGCCTCATCAGTTCTCTTCATGGCAACTCTTAGAATACGGCTGATTTAAATTGTGAGGTGGAATAGGCTAGCTAAGCTGATGAATAAACCTAAACTTACCTTTGAGAGTATTTAAGCGAGCAAAGAGAATGCATGACATTGTCTTAATCTTCTCTTGTGGGAAATTGTTAAACTGCACACAAAATACTAACAATATAGCTTATCATATCAGCAATCTGAAAATAGGTATCCAACACATATTTGTCTATCAATAGCTACAGGAAAAAATGACAAAATGTAACTCATTCATGATAAAATAATTTCTCAGTAAACTAGGAAAAGAAGGAAACACCTGCAACTTGGTGAAGAGTATCTATAAAATCTACAACAAACATCATTCTTGTGAAAAATT
Source organism: Octodon degus (assembly GCF_000260255.1). Lineage (NCBI taxonomy): Eukaryota > Metazoa > Chordata > Mammalia > Rodentia > Octodontidae > Octodon > Octodon degus. Next base: position 18,156,143 of record NW_004524588.1, read on the forward strand.
AATAGATGCTATACTATTATTAGAAATAAGGTAAATATATCCTCTTTAAACATTGCATTTCTTTTTTATTTAAAATTTTTTAAATCTTTTATCTATTTGG
>NW_004524588.1:18156342-18165869 GCF_000260255.1 Octodon degus
GACAAGGTAACAAGTTTTACAGATTTCTAAACATCTTTATCATCGGTATTTGTAAAATGGAGGGGACTCCAGAAAATGTTGAAGAGATTACATTTAGAAGCAATTTAATGTGGTGCTGTGTGCAATGCTATTCAGCAGAACATGTTATGAATCTGGTTTTTCTTCTCAAGATTCCTTTCTAAATGTTTTCACATTTTTGATGCATGCATTTTCAACATATTCTACATGGTTTTGAAGAACATAAAATCAGATACAAACAAAACTATAATTAGGAGAAAATTAACCAACCCATGCCTGCAAACGCATAAAGGAATCAAAGAGTAGAACAGAAAAATAAGTGGAATCTTGTCTATAAATGCTAGAGGGAAGAGGAAATTCTAAAATATTTCAAGTTAACTCAGGCATTATATTACACAGGGATAAGATGCTGCCTGAATTTCAATTATTCTTAAGTTATTTAACGCTTGTTATTGCTGAATAAAATTATTATGTCATTACACTGATGTTGTACTTATTCTTAGGAAAAACAGTGGATTTCAAGAATCATGGGTTATCTTAAATTGGGTATTTGTATAACCAGCAGATATTTCTGTATTATAATATTCTTTTCTTGATTTTATTTTTTAATTTGTTTTTATCTTTAATGTTTTGGTACCAGAGATTGAACTTAGGACCTTGTGCATGACAGGCAGGCACTTCTGCTGCTGAGCTATCTACACAGCTGCTAGGAAATGAGCTTTATCTTAAATTATATGCAATTTTGATTTTAGAACATAATGAGAATTATTTTTAAAAAATTATTTTATTGTATCTTATGTTGAAAAGTATTAAAATAATCAAGAACAAAAAAAATCAAGAACAAATAGAAGCAAAGACAAAAGCAGGGTAAAATACAGCAATATATATGTTACAGATTTTCAAAATAAGAATAGTTAATTAACAATGCTTGTTATCTATTTTATATTTTTATCTATTTTATCATCAAATCTGTTGCTCAGACTAACAGATATACTTATGCAAGATTAGACAAATGATTGAAAACTAACACTTGCTTTCAATAAATCTTAATTTTTTTTGTCCTTTATACTTTTTAAAGAGAGTATAGTAATAATAGATAAGACACTAGAAATGGTATGTATTTAGAAGACCAACATGAGAGGTATTTCATCATGGTTTTTGTAATACACACTGTTGTCTTTCATGTAGTTGCTTAGATTGCAGACATCAGCATACAGCGATAATCAATGTGAAAATTCTGAACAGCACTATTTTTAAAAAGTCAATGGAAATTACTAGTGCAACTAACTCATCCATCCTGTATATATACTTGCATGATTTTTCCCCCTTCCTTTTTTCCTATCCTTTCTCTCATCTTGGTTGTTTAAATCTTAAGATCAATTTCGCTGTTTTACTATATCTATTATACCTTTTAGATTTTATCTATTCTTTACATTAGATTCTTACACTAGGAAGACAATATGATATTTACACATGTGGGTCTCATTAATTTCACTTGTGAGTATAACCTCTAGTTACATCCACTTGCCTATAAAGACTTCAAATTTGTTTTTCATTATAGCTGGGTAATACTCCATTGTATAAAAATACCACATCTGTTTGATCCATTCCTCAGGTGATGAGCATTTTGGTATCTTCCAAGATTTGGCTATGAAAAATTATGCTGCTATAAACATGGGTGTACATATGTCACTATGGTATGATGTTTTTAGTTCTTTTGGGAAAATACCCAGAAGAAGAATAGCTAGATTGAACGGGATTTCTAGACCTAGATTTTGAGAAGCCTCCACACTGATTTCCATGTGGTTGCATTATATACATTCCCACCAGCAGTGGAGAAGTGTTCCTTTTTCTCCATAGCCTCTCTAGAATTTGTTATTAGTTGATTTCTTTATGATAGCCATTCTTTTGAGGATGAGATGGTATCTTAATGTTATTTTAAGTTGAATTTCTCAAATGCCCAGGGCTGTGGAACATTTTCTCAAGAATATGTTTACCACTTGTATTTCTTCCTCCAAGAAGTGTGTATTCACCTCAGATGCTAAGTTTTGGATTGTGTCTTTAAAATTTGGGGGCCTCATTGTTTTAGTTCTATGTAGGCTGGTTAAAAGACCTTAGTCTGAGTGATTGCTTATTAGATTTTCCCCCCAATTTGTGAATTTTCTTTTGATATGCAGAAACTTCTCAATAATATGAGATCCCAGTTGTTGATTCTTTGAAGTACTTGCCATGCAGTTTGGTGTTTGTTCTTGAATTCTCTGCCTACTCTGATGTCTTCAAAATTTCTACCCACTTTCTCTTCCAGTGTAGTTACTATTTCTGTTCTAATGTTTATATCTTTAATCCATTTTGATTTTAGTTTTGTACATGATGATGGACGTGGATCTAGTCTTAATTTTTGACATGAGGAGAGCCAGGTTTTCCAGCCCTGTTTGTTAGAGTCTATATTTCTTCCAGTGAACATGTTTAGCGCCTTTGCCAAAGATAAGATGGCTGAGTGTGTTTCTATCTGTGTGTGTTGTACCACTCAGTTATGTCTGCATATTCTAATCTGTTCCATTGATCTTTGGGTCTGTTTTTTGCCAGTACCATGCTGATTTTATCACAGTAGCTTTGTAGTATAATTTCAAGTCAGGGCTTGTAATGCTTCTTGCTTTGCCTTTGTTGCCCAGGACTGCCTTTGCTATTCTAGGTCTTTCCTGGCTCTAAACAAATTTTAGAAATTTAATCTCTAGATCTTTGAGATATATTGATGGTATTTTGAAAGAGGTTGCTTGAAATCTATATAACAATTTTGGGAGTATGGTCATGTACACAATGTTGGTTCTTCCTGTCCAGAAGCAGGAAATAGCTTTCTATTATCTCAAATTCTATTTGATCTCTATTTTCAGACTACTGTAATTTACATTGTATATGTCTTTTACTTCCTTTGTTAGAACAATTCCTAAATATTTCGGTTTTTTGGTTATTATTGTGAAGTGTATTGTTTCTCTAGTTTCTCTCTCAGTGAGTTTGTTATATATGTAGGGGAATTCTACTGATTTTTGGGTATTGAATTTGTGTCCTGCTGTGTTCCTCCGTGTGGTTATTAATTCTAGGAGCTTCTCAGTGGAGGTTTTTGGGTCTTCAAATATAGCATTGTGTCATCAGCAAGTAATGACAATTTAACTTTTTCTTTACCTATTCATATTCTTTTTATTTCTTTCTCTTGTCTAATGGCTCTAGCTAATAATTCCATAACTATATTGAATAGGAGTGGTGATAGAGGACATCCTCATCTTGTACCTGATTTGAGAGTAAAAGCTTTCAGTTTGTCTTCATCTAGAATGATGTCAGCTGTTGGATTGTCATAGATGGCTTTTATCAGATTGATGTAAAGGCCCTCTGTTCCACTTTCCTGTAGGGCTTTTTTCATGAATGAGTGTTGGACTTTGTCAAAAGCCTTTTCTGCATCTATTGCAGTGATCATGTGGTTTTTGGTTTTGACTCTGTTGCATTTATTGATTTGTGTATGTTGAACCATCTGTGAAATCCCTAGGATGAATCATTCTTGTTCATGGTATACAATCTTCTTGATGGTTTACTGTATTGTATTTGCTACTATTTTATTGGGGATTTTTGCATCCATCTTCAGAGAAAGTTGGTCGGTAATTCTCATATTTGGTTGAGTCTTTCTCTGGTTTTGGTATCAGTATGAAAATTGCCCCCAGGGATGATTTTGGGAATATCACTTAATTTTCCATTACATTGAAAAGTGTAAGAAGTAATAGTATTAAATCTTCTCAAAATTCCTTGTAGAATTTAGCTGTATATTCATCACAATGTGGGCTTTTTTTTGTTGGTAAATTTTTGATTACATCTTCAATTTCATTGGTTGATACTGAGTTACTCAGAGGTTTTAAATCTTTTTGATTCAGTTTAGGTAACATGCATATCTAGGTATCTGTCCATTTCTTTTTTGTCTTCCATTCTATGAGAGTAAAGATTTTCAAAATAGATATTGAAATTATTCTGAATTTGCACAGGCTATGTATTAATTTCACCCGTTTCATTCCTTATTGAATTTGAATTTTTCTTTCCTTTTTTTGAGGAGGTTTGCTAGAAGTTTATCCATTGTATTTAATTTTTCAAAGAACCAGCTTTTCTCTTTGTATTGTTTTCTTTGTCTCAGTTACACTGATTTTCTTTGTCTCAATTGCATTGATTGATTTATGATTTCCTTCCATCTTTGAGCTTTGTGGTTGATATGTTCTTTATTTTCTAAAAGCTTGATGTGCAACATTAGGGTATACATATATGTTCTCATTGTGTTTTCCTAATGCGTGAGTTCGCCAGTGTTCCATTGCTGTTAGAGAAGTTATAATTGGAGGAGCCTTTAAAGTACTTTTTCACACTTGATGCCAGTCCAAAGATTGTAGTTACATGAATTCAGCAAAATAACCCTATATAGTCCAACAGTGTATGATAGTAGTGATTTATCAATATAGCTTACAATTGTCAGAAGTTGTTGACTTGAGCCTTTTTGCAGCTCAGCATATTAACATAGCACTTTTTTGCTCAATGGTTAAGACCAAGTTAAAGCAAGACTATATAACTAAAAATATAACTTTTGATATCTTATAAGGTCAATCATGTGTGTCTTTTGTCAGTGTCAGCCATCTGGATGCGTCACACCATTGATTGACCAATTACTCTCTTTGAAAGCCTGAGAGAACATTTTTCCTCTAGGTGACTCTCCTTAGGCACACTATACATGATCAATCACTTTCTTCTGTGGCCCCATAATCTCCTTGATCAGAAAATTTGGAGTACCACTTAGTTACAGGATGTCACAGCAGAAGTTCTCTTATGTCCTGTGTCCCCACTGACCTTGAAGGGCTACATTCAAAATATTGGCTATCTTTTAGCCCATCTATCAGTCTAGTTTTTTTTTTTTGCAAACTTTAGTTGTTAAACATACAGAAGATTAATGATATTATTATCCTATAACAGAGGAAGTTAAGTGTAACATCACTATCTATCTGAATATCACATACCTTAGAAATAAAATGGAACTGCTATTTTCCAACAACCATGATATACTAAAATTTAAATCTCTATAGAATGTTAAAGTACAATTGCACATTTTTACATAGAAATTTATAAATCAAACAATTTACAACATTGTAGCAGTAAAATGCTACTAATTTTTTCTTGTCTCTCATTTACCTTTATTACCTTTTATTCTTTTTTACAGACATTTAGTTTAAAGAGAGGGGGCCAGGGAGATGGTTCAGTGGAATAAGTGCTTCCCTGGCAAGCACAAGGCCCTGAGTTCAATCTCTGGTTCTGCAAATAAATAAATAAAATAGAGAGAGTACAGCAATAATTGATACGACATAAGAAACACTACACATTTAAGAGACCAAAATGACATATTTTAAGCATGGTTTTAGTATTACACATTGCTGTGTGCAATGCAGTGGCTTAGTTGACAAATATCAGCATATAGAGTTAGTCAGGGTGAGAATTCTACTCATTAACTGGTATTTTCAAAAATGTGATGGAAATTTTTTGGACAATTGCCTTCACATTCTTGTTTATATAAATGTATGGTTTTGCACCTACTGTATTTCCTGACTTTTCTCCTTTTTCTCTCTTCATTTTTTAATGCTTAAGTTCTCTCTTTCCATTTAGCTGTGTTATGCCTTTCAGCTTTTATTTCTTCTTTTGAGAACTTACCATAGGGAGTCAATACAATATTTACAAATGTGGGTCTGGTTTATTTCACTTATGAGTATAGCTTCAAGTTGCATCCACTTACCTACAAGGCGTTGAGTTTCTTTTTCTTTTTGTTATTCTTTTTCTTTTGTGGTACAGGGGATTGAACTCAGGAACTTGCACTTGTCAGGCAAGCACTTATTCTATTGAGCTATCTCCTCAGCCTCAAGTATATTTTTCTTTATAGCTGAATAATATTCCATTTTATAAAAATACCACATCTTTTTTATCCATTCCTCAGGTGATGGGCGTCTTGGTCATTTCCAAGATTTGGATACCACAAATTTTGTTGCTATAAACATATATGCACATATATCACTATGATATGATGTTTTTAGTTCTTTTGGGAAAATTCCCAGAAGTGGAATAGCTAGATTGAATGGGATTTCCAGTCCTAGTTTTTTGAGGAGTCTCCACACTGATTTTCCATAATGGTTGCCCTATGCTACATTCCCAACAGCAATAGGGAAGGGTTGCTTTTCCCCAGAAGCCTCTCCAACATTTGTTGTTGATTGATTTCATTATGATAGCCATTATTTCTGGGGTGAGAAAGTATTTCAATGTTGATTTAATTTGTATGTCTCAAATGGCTAGTGATTTGGAGCATTTTCTCATGTATATATTTGATTCCTGTATTTCTTCTTCTGAAAAATATGTGTTCATCTTGAATACCCATTTTTGGATTGGGCCTTTAAATTTGTGGGTCCTAATGTTTTTTAGTTCTTTATAAATTCTAGAGAGAGGACCTTTGTCTGAGTGATTTTTGGTTAACATTTTTTCCAAATTTATAGACTGACTTTTCATTCTGTTGGTGATTTCTTTTGAAGTGCAGAAACTTCTCAATAAGAGGAGGTCACAGTTGTTGATTCTTTCAAGTATTTTCCATGCAGTTTGATTTTTGTTCATGAACTGTTTGCCTACTCCTGTGTTTCAAAGATTTCCACTTACTTTCTAATCCAGGAGATTTACTGTTTCTGTTTTAATATTTAAATCTTCAATCTATTTTGACTTTAGCTTAGTGCATGGTGCTAAACCTGGATCAAGTTTTAGTTTGTGGCATATAGCGAGCCAGTTTTTCCAGCACCATTTGTTAAAGGGGCTATCTTTGTTTCAGTAACCATGTTTGCCCTCTTTGTCAAAGATAATATGGCTGAGTGTGTTTGTATTTGTATCTAAATCTTCTAATCTATCCCATTGATATTCGGGTCTATTTTTTTAAAATATCATGCTGATTTTATCACAGTAGCTTTGTAGTATAATTTTAGGTCAAGGCTTGTAATGCCTCCTGCTTTGCCTTCCTTGCCCAGGACTGCCCTTGCTATTCTAAGTATATTCTGGCTCCAAGTAAACTTTAGGAATGATTTCTCTAGGTCTATGAGTTATGATGCTGGTATTTTGATAGGGATTGTATCAAATTTGTTTAACAATTTTGAGAGTATGGCCATCATCACAATGTTGGTTCTTCCTATCCAGGAGCATGGGATATCTTTCCATTTTCTGAAATCCTCTGCAATCTCATTTTTCAGAGTACTGTAATTTTCACTGAATAGATCTTTTGCTTCTTTAGTTTGCTTAATTCCTAATTTTTCATGGTGCTATTGTACAGTGTATAGTTTTTCTAATTTCTCTCTCAGTGGGTTTGTTATTTGTGTAGAGCAATACTATTGACTTTTGGATGTTGAATTTGTATCCTGATATGCTACTGAATTTGTGTACTAATTCTAGATGCTTCTCAGTGGAGTTTTTTGGGTATTTCAAGTAGAGTATCATGTCATCTGCAAATAATGATAGCTTAACTTCTTTACCTATTCTTATTCCTTTTATCTCTCTCTCTTGTCTAATGGCTCTAGCTAATGATTCCATAACTATATTGAATAGGAGTGGTGATAGAGGACATCCTTGTCTTGTGCCAGATTTAAGAGTGAAAGATTTCAATTTTTTCCCGTTTAGAATTATATTTGCATTTGAATTGTCACAGATGACTTTTGTCAGATTGAGGTAGAAGCCATCTCTTCCACTTTTCTGTAGGACTTTGATCATGAATGAGTGTTGGACTTTTTCAAAGACCTTTTCCACATGATTTAAGATGATCTTGTGATTTTTGTATTTGGCTCTATTGATACAGTATATTACATTTACAGATTTGCGTATGTTGAACGATCCTTGCATCCCTGGGATGAATCCTACCTGGTCATGGTGTGTGATCTTCTTAATGATTCGCTGTATTCTGTTTCCTGGGATTTTATTGAGGATTTTTGCATCTATATTTATGAGGGAGATTGGCCTGTAGTTCTCTTTTTTATTTGTATCTTTCTCTGGTTTTGATATCAGTGTAATACTTGACTCCAGGAATGATTTTAGGAGTATTCTTTCCTTTTTAATTTCTTTGAAGATTTTGAGGAGCATTGGGATTATATCTTCCATAACTTTATTGTAAAATTCTACTTGGACCTGGAATTTTCTTTGTCAGTAGGTTTTCTGTTCCATTTTATACTTCATTGGCTGTTACTGGGTTATTGAGAGTTCTTATATCTTCTTGATTCAGTTTTGGTGATTTGTACCATCCTAGGAATCTGTCCATTTCTTTTGTTTCTTCAATTCTGTGAGAGTAATGATTTTCAAAGTAGCTATTGATTTTCTGAATTTCAACTGGGTCTTTGGTAATTTCACCCTATTCATGTTTTATTGCTTGAATTTGAGTTATTTCTTTCCTGTTTTTGATGAAGTTAGGGGCTTATAAACTTTAATCATTCAAGGAACCAACTTTATGATTCATTCTTTATATTGTTTTCTTTATCTTGACTGCATTAATTTCTGCTCCAATGTTTATAATTGGACTTTGTGTTTGTTTTGATCTTGTTTGTCTAGACTTTGAGGTGTAGCATTAGGGTATTTATTTGTTACCATTCTGTTTTCCTAATGTGTGACTTCACAGCTATAAATTTCCTCTAAAACTCCTTTCATTTAATCCCCTATATTCCAATAAATTGTGCTTGAAATTTCATTGAATTGCAGATATTGTTTAATTTCATCTGTGACCCATAGGTTGCTGAGGAGGGTATTGTTTAATTTCCATGTATTTATGTGGTTTTTGTGGGGTTTTTTGTCATTCATTTCCAATTTAATTTCACTGTGGTCAGATAATATGCATATGGCAATTTACATTTTCTTACATGTACTTAAGCAGGACCTATGGACTAATACATGGTCTATTTTAGAAAATGTTCCATATGCAACTGAAAAGAATGTATATTCAGATATGGAAGGGTTGAAGACTGTATATGTCTACTAAGTCCATTTCTTCAAAGGTTTGGTTCAGTTCTGCTACTTCTTTACCAATTTTTTGTCTGCTTGACCTATCGTTTTGGGATAAGGGAGTATGAAGGTCTCCCGTTAAGATCATGGTATTGAATATTAGATATTCCATGTCCATTAATACTTGTCTTATATAGCTGTGTGCTCCTGTCTTTGGTGCATACATATTTATGACTGTTACCTCTTCCTCTTATATTTTTCCCCTAACAAGTATCTAGTGGTTTTCTTTATTTATTTTGATCATTTTTGGTTTCAAATTAATATTCTCTGCCAACAGGATTGCTACCCCTGCGTTTTTCTAAGGTGATGTGGCTTGTAGTATTGTTTTGTGTCCTTTGACTTTAAGCTTATGAATTTCTTTATGAGTTAAATGTGTTTCTAGTATAGAGAATATTGTTGGATTTTGCTTCCTAATCTACTTTGCCAGTCTATTT
>NW_004524588.1:18176591-18181678 GCF_000260255.1 Octodon degus
TATATGCTTCTATGATAATCAGTGCTATGCTCATAGAATTAATGAAATAATAATTTCTTATATTAAATACATATGTGAACATTTTAAAAAATAATTTTATTGAGAAACAAATAGAAATGAGACGGTTTCAAAACCGATTACTAGCGCAGTTTCAATAATTAATACATTGCATATTGTTGTCTTAGTGGTTATTCATTGTACAAGATGCAGACATGATATTCTGTCCACAAACACTATTAGAACAAATCTCTATATTCATTGAGTTAAGAGAATGCAGCTGTATATCTATCGTAACTATTTTGAATATATACATACAAAATGGTTGTACATTTGTATCCCCCTTTTTTGTTTAGTTTTGTCAGAGAAGGGTATTCCATTGCCATGTAAATATTGTAGGTGAGTGAATTAAGCAAAATATTCCAGTGTAGTCCAGTAGTCCATAATAGTAGTGGGTTTTCTGTTAGATTGGCAATGTCAGAAGTTGTTGACTTGAGCCTTTTACAACTCAGCATATTAATATGGATTTACTTTTTATACTTCATGTTTATATTTTTCTGCTGGATGGTTAAGACCAAGATAAAGCATGACCTATATAACAAGAAATGTAACTTTTGTATCTCATAAGGTCAGTCAAATCCCTTCAGGATTTCCAATACGGCACTTCTTGGGTTCTGGGGCCAGCATGGCATGCAGCACCAGGAACTGAACCTGGGTCCTTCCACTGGCCAGGCAGGTGCTTAGACCACCAAGCTATTTCCATGTCCTTCAACATTCCTTTTCAACATGGTACTAAACATCTTAACCAAAGCAATAAGAAAAGAAAACAAAGCAAAAGACATATAAATTAAATGAAAGAAAAACATTTGACTCACAAATGACATTCATTTATGTATAAAATATGTAACAATCAATAACAACAAAATATCCTTTGAAATTAATAATTATGCAAAGTTATAAGATGTGTGGTTAATATGCAAAAGTAACCCATTTCCTACATATCAGAACAAAAAGTGGAATTTGAGATTACATTGTCATCTGCAAGATGAAATACCTAGATATAAATATAACAAAACATGTAAATCATTCGTAAGATAAAAGCTACAAAACTCTCATAAAAGAAATAAAAGAATAAAATAATGTCTCCAACAATAATTTGTTAATTAAAATAATAGAAAATAAGTAAATATGAAACTTATACTCGTGGATAAAAATAATTCAATAATTTCAAGTGGTCGCTTCATACAAATTGATGAACAAACATAACAGAAGCCTGTTGAATATGTGAAAAGGATGTAGATACAGAAAGTCCCCAAATTACAGACATTGGAGCTGAAAACTTCCATGGACACTAATGGAACCCACATTCGGATCATTTATGGAGGTGAACAGATCAGGGCAGAAGCTCCCACACCCACTAGAACTTGTCACGGTTGTGCTGCTGTGTGCTCACATAGTGTGATAATGCACAACGCTACGGTACAGTCGGGAGCTGACTGCATTTGTGTGTGTGCTTATGCATTACATTGTATATTTGTGTCATATGTGTGAAAGTTTTATTTTGTTTGTCTGACAAATGAATCTAACTTGGAACTTCCTTTCAGAATGGAACTCGTTTGTAAGTCAGGGACTTATTGTACTGCCAAATTGACTCCAAAGTTGATATGGAGATGCAGAAGACTCAAGAGACTGATAAAATATTGAAGTACAAAATTGAATGACTTATACTATCAACTCTGACATTTACTGTAAAGACAGAATAATCATTGCCCCATGGCCCTGGGAGAAAAAGCTTCCAAGCTGATTCCTGGAACACAGCTAGAGCTCACAAGTAGATCTACATGGGAACAAAGGCATCACCCTGAAATACAGCTAGACTTTGTAACACATGCTTATGGAGCAGCTAGAATTTGTGTGTGTGTGTGTGTGTGTGTGTGTGTGTGTGTGCCTGTGTGTCTGTGTGTCCGTGTGTGGCACTGGGAATTGAACTCAGGACCTTGCACTTGCCAGGCTGGCAGCCGCTGAACTGTATCCCCAGCCCACAACTAGCCTTATACACAAAGTTGAATCTAGACTCAGATCTTATGTGCTTTAACAAAATGAGCCGAAGATGGGTCACAGAACTCAATGTAAAACTCAGAACTGTACGCATCCCAGAAGTTAGCATGTGAAAGCTGGACGACTGTGTACGGCACCAAAAGCACAGTCTTCGAAAGACATAATCAGCAGGTGGAACTTCCAACTGGGAGAAAATACTTTCCAAAGATCCATAGTACGTTAGACCTGTTACACAACATGAAAAAATAGTTCTTTTGTGTGTGTTTTTGAGTGATAAAATGTAGTTTTCTTTGCTTCTTTTTCCTTTATTTGGTACTGAGGATGGGGTCCTGAGTCTTCATCCTGAACCGCATCACGGGTCCTTTCTCTTTTGAGCCAAGGTATCTCCCAGTCACTATATTGCCCAGGCTGGATTTGAATTTGTGGTCCTCCTCCCTCTGTGCCCCAGAGTACTGGGTCTACAGGTGTGCTTGGCACACTTGGGAATAAAATATTTTTTAATATTCAAGATAAAACCACAAGTTATCCTTAAAATATTAGATCAAAGACTTTGAAAGTTATTGCATCAAAGAAGTTACATATATGCTAAATGACCACATAAAAGAGGTTTTACATACGTGTCACCAGGGAAATGCAAACTAGAGGGCTGAGGTGCTGTGAGACACCTACTAGAATAGCCCAGGACCTGAAATTTTTGTCATACAAATCTTTCACCTTATACCAAATTCTTTTGTGTGTGTGTGTGCAGTACCGGGGATTGAACTCAGGATCCTGTGCTTGCCAGGCCAGTGCTTATTCTACTGAGCTATCTCCCTGGCCCTTACATCGTGAATTCTGAGTACCTCATCTTGATGTAGGTATACAGCAAGAAGAGCGCTCCTTCGTGGTTGGTCAGAATACAAAGGAACACAGACACTGGAAAGACTGACTTTCCTACGTAGATCAACACACCATACCAGAGGATACAGAAGTAAAAAGCCATGCTATCTCCTCAAAGTTCAAATTATATTGCACATAAACTCCATGTAGATGATTATAGCAGTTTTATTCATAGTTGTCAAAATTTGGAAGGAAATAGGATGTTACTTTACAGATGAATAGATAAACAGATCCGAAATTGTATGTATTGCATAAAGAGGTGTTATTCGGCATGAAGGAAACGAACTGAGGAACTGTGAAAAGTCACTGAGAAACCTTGACGATAGTTTGCTACACACAGGGACCCAGCCTGAAAGGAACACATAGTTTACAATTCTACTTGCATGACAGTGCGAAAGAGAAAAGATGTGGAAACAATGAAATGAGCAGTTGTTAGGAGTCTGAGGGGAAAGACAGAGGAGTGAGGACAGCACAAATCTCTTCAGGGTCCAGAAACTGTGGCGTGGGACTCTCCAGTGCTGGAGGCTTGCCCCACACGCATTCTGAAGCCCACAGGACTTAGAAGACGTCCTCATAGAGATTACAAACGATGAGTGACAATGTAGCTATATTGGTTAATCGAGTGTAGCTAATGTCCCACTTTTTTCCCCCATTATTTATGTCTTTTTTTCTCATTATTAACTTTGTTGAAGATCAACAATTATATAACAAATTGAAAATTATAGACAAATACTGAAATGTGAAAGATATAAGATGTAGACAGAGTGAATTTTAGAAAATATTTCTGAATAAATACATAACATGAGATTAATAATAGGTTGCACATCGTAAAAAATTAGTAACAAATGAATATAACAATAAAAATTGTCAAAAATAAACATGAAGAAGAAAGAGTTTATGGATCAGTCATATAATACTTCTCTCTGTGCCAAAATCAAGAAACTGATACTCATTTAATTAGAATTCTCAAAGTAGAAGGGGATAAGCAGTAAACACTTAAATATTTAAAATTTCTGAATTTATTTAAAATTATAGCACCACATTTCCAAGAAAAATGAAACTTTTGCACAAGAAATATGAATAGAATCATACCTAGATACACAAAAGTGAAGTTGTCCATAAGTAATTGTAAAGAAAAAATCATTAAGGCATATATGCAGAGAAAAAGTATTAGCTATGGAAGAGCAAAATTAAATAGCATCTTATTCCACATTAGGAAAAAAAAGGGCAAGTGAGTAAGAAACTAGGTTTATCTATTCCAAGGACTGGAATAAAAAGATTTGTCCTCATAGAATTTTATACGTAGCAAACATACCTTCGAAAACTAAAAGTAAAATATTTTCTAATTATACAATCTTGAAATAGTCTAATAACTCCAGACATAGCATAGAGAAAACAGCAAAGACCTTAATCCAGAAGGCAAGAGAAGTTGCTGTATGGTCCAGGAAAAAGAATAAAGAGCTCTCAAAATGGTAGTTATGCAGCACTATGCAGAAAGGTAATTAGATTAGACAAATCCATTTAAAGGGTCATTAAAGATTTCTACAAAACAGTATCAATTTTAGCTCAGGTTATACATATATATATATATGTGTGTGTGTGTGTGTGTGTGTGTGTGTGTGTGTGTAAAAGACAAGGAAGAACTAATATAAAGTCAATTGAAATACACTTTTTATGTTTCTAAAACTAGGAGAAGATATCATACGATGTCTTATAAGGAGATTGTAAATCAAAGAAACAGTATAAAAGATATTTGATTTACAAAGTCCCATTTTAATAGGAGGTGTTGATAATATGCAGAGACAAGTTATATAGTGGAAATATCTGAAAAATTATCTCAAATTTTCTGTCTTACTAAATTGTTTTTAAATAAAGTTTTAAAAACAAAGCAAGAACAAGAAGTAAGGAACATAATGGTACCCTGTGTACTGTTACCTACTTTCTAGTTATCAACTCAAAAATCTTTTAAGTATAAACCCAGCCCATTTTTATCTCTACCCAATTATTTATTTTAAATTAAATTATAAATATTATGACATTTTACTCATAAATATTTATTTAAATGCTCATAGATCTTCTAAATAATATACCTAAAACATCATTTACATCTGAGATGAAAGCTTATAACCTATATAATATCTAGGAATTGTGCA
>NW_004524588.1:18182003-18205776 GCF_000260255.1 Octodon degus
AGACAGACAGACAGACAGACAGAGACAGAGAGAGACAGAGAGAGAGAGAACAAAGATGGACTTCTTATCTTCTCTAGAAAAGTGTCAGATGAGTTTTGTAAACAAAAGTAACTTTTTAAAAGCTCATCAATTTTGCAAATCTATGGGAGAAAAGACAGAGATTTATTCATCTCTGAAAAGAGATGCTTAACACATTCCTGGCAGTATGATAAGAAATAAGTAAGAAATTGATTTTCTGAATTCATACATGCTTGCACTCCCTGCAGGTTACAATCATCTGGAAAGTGGGTACGTATACACAGTACAGCTTGTTTCTTTTTTAATTTTCGTCTCCTTTCTTCTCCCTTCCTTCCAAGCCCCTCTATCTCCCCCGTCCTCATTTACACTCTTCCTGATATTATCAATCTTAGTTCATGTTTATGCCATAGAGTGCTGTCATTCCCTGAGGTTATTAGGTTCCTGTATGTGGTGTCTCTTCATGGCTACCCCCACCCCTGCCCCATGACAAGTTAAAAAGAGTGAGTTAGCACAAAGTGAGAAAGTGTCATTAGAGTGGACTAGATGACTCTCTGTTTTTGGTTTGAGAGGCATAGTTTGTTTTATCTTGTTCTGTTTTGTTTTGTTTCTCAGTACAGAGAACTGAACCCAGGGCCGTTGTGCTACAATCTCAGCTTTTAAATTTTTTTGTTGTTGTTTGTCTGTTTGAGACAAGATCTCACTAAATTGGCCAAGATCTCACTAAATGTGTGATCCTCCTGCCTTGGGCTTCCAGTGTGTTGAGATTACGGTCAAACTACAGCACTCCCTCATATTGAACCTGAATGTTACGGTTTGTGTCTAGTTGTCCCCCAAAGCCTCATGCAGTCACTGGGGTGGCTTCTAGAGCATGTGATCAATGCATGATCCAATGCTGAGGTTACGGGTGTGAGTGCTACATCCACCCTGGAAGAAGTAGACTGCATACCATGTGAGCGAGGGAGAGAGGCTTGCTGGCTGCTTCAACTGCTGCTCCTCCTGTTTGGCTCTTCCTTTTTGCTGTTTTCCTCCTCTATGAACTGCTGCCTCTGCCATGAGCCGCTCTGCCTTGGAGCCAGCTGAGTGTGGACTGAAACCTCCACTACCTGTGAGCTCAATAAACCTTTCCTTCCTTAATTCTGGGTGTCGGGTGTTTTGTTCCAGCAATGAAAGAAAAGCAACTGAGATGCTGGCAGAACTTTGCTATTCCAGGTCAGTGAATGATGAATGTGAAGGAGGAGGAGGCAGAGGTGGGGCCCAATAGACATGAACTCATTCTACTCTCCGATGAGTTCATGGATCAGAATTTCCAGGGTGGAAGAGGAGAGTTGCACTTAGAAAATACAGCTACAAAAGTAACTCTGGTAAGTACTTCCTTCGAAAGGAAAAATAGACTCTTGTCTGCTTCAGATGTAAATGAAAACTGAAACTGCCCTTGCACAATGCCTTTTCCTCCTCTTTAGTTTCCATTATGTCGTTAGTTTCTGATTGCTGTTCTCTCAAGCTGGGAGAGGAAGGACATTCCACTTACCCGTTCTGTTTAATGTGTTTCCTGGCATCTCTACTGTTCGTTTTTGCTACCTGAGGTTAGAGGTAAGATGGGGAAGCCATTTGGTGCCATCCTCGTCACTGAGAAGCCTGACTCATTCTGTGTGTCAGAGTCCCATTTGTATAATGCGAATAATTGGAGTTACTCGTAATTTCCTGAATAAAATGGTGTGTCACTTGCTAGACACAGCACCACAGGCTACATAATCGTGGAACATTTGTGTAGCCACATGTCGTGATATGGCTCTCAACCTCGGAAGTATGGCGCCTATTACACCTCATGATGAGGACAGTTTTCCTATTTCCTTGACACAGCCTCATCTGCACCTTTGATTAATAGAATTATACATGCAGAGGGCACAAAGCGGTTAACCTTTAATGCTTTAAAGAGGGCTTTCTACTCTAATAAGAAAGACAAAAAATGTGCTTTCTCTTTTACACATTGTGTGGTTTTACGTACATGTGAAGAAGAAAGGTGATCATTTTGAAGGAAAAGTAAAACACTAAAAAGATGAGGTGTTGTTTCTTTATAGGTAAATAATTTATGACAACCACATCAGATTATTTCTTCTGTACATCTTAGCAGTGGAATGTCTGGCTCTAACTACCATGCAGAACAGACAGGATGATGGGGACCTAAAGTGAGGGAAGCCACAGTAGCCACTGAAATCCACGAAACAGTGTTGCAGATTAGGCTGTCTGGACGGATGATGGAAATCTGAGGTTTTCCTGTGTGCCAGGAACTGCCTATATCTAAAGGCATTCATTTTTATAACTTAAACAATTTCCTTGAATAATAATGAAATTTTAAGAGATCCTACTTTCAGCAATAGAGAAACAGAAGAGCACTGAAGTAAGAAAATCTACATAGTATAGTTGAAATGTGCTAAGCATTATATATTTATATATATGTGCATATATAATTTATTTGTATGTATAAGGAAAATATAATTATCTTTTTCTTATACATCAAACAAATCTTGTAAAGAAATTTCTCCTATGTCAGATAAGGAAATTGGAGTAATAATTTAACTTAAACCAGATCTAGGAACAAATCTTGGGTCCATTCAGACAATGGGTAGATTATTTAAAAAAATAATGCTTATTCATTACAAATGCTATTTCTATGAGAGCCACTCATAAATTTTAAGGGTGACAGTCATAGAAACTTTATTCACTACGCCAGCCATTCTGGGTCAATATCAGCTGATAGATGTCTATATACTTTATGCTTCTTCAATCCCTTAAGGTTTCTATAGTTTGAAATGTTTTGCATTTGTAAAGTCTTAATTGTATCTCTGACATTTTTTTCTGGCATAAAAAGAATGCTCTTATAAGTCAGAAATGATACAAAGCAACTTATTTAAAGATTGTGATGTTTAGTAATTAAACACACATCAATGCAAAGAACACGAGGTTGAGGATAAGAAAACCTGTGTCACAGTGTCCTGGCTTCTGTCCTGTGAGCACATCACTTTATCACTTGAATGTTAGAATTTGTGTTGTGAATTAGGAAGCCATGTGCCATGTATCCCAGGGGAGCCACGCAAAGAAATTAGTATTTATATTAAGAAAGGATTTTCAGACTCCCAGTACAATACAAATGCCAGCAGCACCTGGTTTGGCAGTGACATTAGGTGGCCTTGACTGAGCTTTGCTCACTGGTATGTACTTGTCCTTCCACTGTAAAAAGCCCCAACTCACCTGGTGCCTCCTTTTCCAAGCGCTATTTGTGTTCATTCAGACCTGGCAGTAGCTCAGTTCTCCCTTTAGCACATGCATCCTCTGCTGAATTTTAATGAAAGAACACAAGCTGTTTTAGGACAAACGCTTTCACTTAAAAACTCTCATTTCTCAAAGAATCTGGTAACTAAATACTTCGTTTTCAGGGCATGACAAAGTTAAAGTTCGAAAGCTTGGTTTCTAAGCTTATGTCAGGATATCGCAGTCCATTTTTGTTACTAATAACACATATTGGTGGACACAAAACAGATGCAATATTCATGTAAATGACTGCAGAAAAGGTGTTCAATAAGCAAATATTTACTGTGTACTTTGAAAATGCTGATGGGACTCTAACTAGAAAAACAGTGTTCTCCTGTTTACATGTCACACAATTTCCCATGGAGTAAAAACTTTGAGCAGAGGTTAAAAACTGTTAGCAACAAAGCTAATATAAAAAATCAATAGTTTACTCCTCTTCAAACTAAAGTTCCCTGAAATTACTTGAAATGGGTTAATAATGAAAGAAATTATTTGTGATATTTTTATCAGGAAGTTTACTTGCATTGTTTAAAGTAAAAAATTATGGGCCAAGGAGATAGCTCAGTAGAATAAGAGCTTCCCTGGCAAGCACAAGGGCCTGAGTTTAATCCATGATTATAAAAAAAAAAAAGTGAAAGTGAAAAACTATAGAATAGTTGTACTATTCTACAAAATATAGTCTGGGAAAGTACTGCAAAACTTGAATGGATCTCCATTATTAATGACAGTAAATATACTATTGCATGGGTACCAAAATGCTCATGTAAAGTCTGAATATAGTGTACTTATATGTCCACATGAGCAATTAAGCATCTTGGAAACAGAGAAAGTATTCAATATTAACATATTTCTGATCATATACAATAATTTTTCAATTAATAATCCTCAAATAAATTTTATATTGAATCATTTTATCTAATTCAGCAAATATCTTTAATAAGCAATATATGTTAATTTTATATTTCAAACTGGCACCAGATATTCGATCAAACATGCTTTAGACATTTCTGTGAAGGTGTTTTATAGGTGAAATTGATATTTAATTTGAGTGCTTTTGAATAGAGAGATTACTCTCCTTAGTGTGGTAAATAAGCCTAACTCAACTAGTCAAAGATTTGGACAAAACAAGTATTGACCTCTTCCAAGTAGGAGGACTGCTTGGAAGAGGTCAGTACTGGAAATCAGACTTGAACTGTGTTTCTTCCTTGAGTTTACTACCTATCCACCCATCCACTTCCTTGAGTTTACTACCTATCCACCCATCCACTGCCATTCCATCAGATTTTGGGATCCACCAATCACATAGGCCAGGTTTTAACTCTCTCTCTCTCTCTCTCTCTCTCTCTCTCTCTCTCTCTCTCTCTCTCATTTTTTCTTTCAGTTATATTCAATTCTGTTTCTATGAAGAATTCTATAAAAGTGAAAATCTTAGGGATTCTTGGATGTCATCTGGTGGCCCACTAGTCTAGTCCATTCCCTGATAAATTCTAACAAGTTAAGATCAAAGACAGTATGTAAGTAGTAGAATTGCTTCCCAATTCCCAGGAAGCACGGGCCTTTCCAAATCCCTGCCGGGTAAGAAGACTCCCTCCAAGAGAACACGTGGAATGTGAGTACATGTTGGCTCGACTAACATTGGAAGATTAAAAAGCCACAAAACAGAAAATAGACACTATTTTGGGCCTAACTGGGCTTCATCCTTATAGTAATATTTTCTGAAACACAATTTCTACTACACATTTCTATAAGATAAACTCCAAGATTATGTCAGCTTGGGCACATGTGTGACTAGACCTCTTATTACAATTTACTTCATTTAAATATCATTACAATTTTCTTAATTATTTTTTCATTCATGATTTTTCTCCTATTAAAATGCCATATCCCAATAACAACAAGGCCAAATTTCTATATCAGTGCAAGACAATGTAAGTACACTGTAGGTCCTTTGACTGCAGTTCATTTCCAATAGGTAATATCTTAGCTGTCTTCAGTTATTATGGTTTAAATAATGGGAATCTTTTCATGATTTTTCCTGTGTTGTCTGGTTTCATTCCTTCTCTGTTCTTGACCTGACTGAAGTATTCAGCTACTCATTGCTAATCAATATCTTACTTTCTATCAGCAAAGTTGATGCCTTTTTCCTTCTGAACAGTAGAATATTCTGTCCTTTGATAACCAATTCTTAGTCAGCATTTTACCACATTTTCCTAAAGTATTTGTTCTCTTCTGCTTCAGTCCACCATTGAGCGCGGGCTCTTGCCTCCTACCCACAACACGTCTTCTCATGAGACTTTGAGAATCAAATGATTCCTGGCCAAGAAACAAAAGCAGAATCACCCCATTCCTCAGTGGATTTGCATGAAGACAGGTAATAGAATCAGGTCAAACTCCAAGAGGAGACACTGGAGGAGGACCACGCTAGGACTGGAAGGAGTTGCACATGAGCTGCAGCACATTTACCCTCTGGGAGGTCACAAGACAATGCCATCCCTTAATCATGTTCAAGACAATACTGAATAAAGTTTTAAAAAATAACCAGTGCCTGGACAGTGGAATATATTTAATCAGGAATCTTATATTTTTTTTCTGTGATCAGTACTATTAAATCAATAAATTTTTGAAACCTTAAAAAAGTAAAGTATTTGTTATCCTGGAATTTGTAATCATTATTTCATCATTTTCTACTAACCAGCAAGAAATTTTACCTACAATTTTTAGTAGAGCAAAAACAAACAAACAAACAAAAAAACATTTAGTGGAGCACATTTCCATTCTGAAAAGATGTAAGGATTGAAGAATATGGCATGACAGCATTAGTATTTCGTGCATCTAAGATTTTTTAAAGGGTATCTACGTTCATCTTTAAAAGTTAGATGAACTCCCTGTCTTCTTTTATGCCCATAAGGATGCCAGGGTACTGGCAATGAAGGCAGGCAGCCTGAGGTGACCTACAGGGACACTCCCGCCATGATTCCTGATGGTGTTAGTTCACTGGATGGGTGTCCTGTCCCTAATCCAGTTCATTAAGCTGACACTAGAGAAGTTCATACTGACTGCCCCTAATTTAGAAGAGGAAAACATGAAGGCAAAAAAAAAATTAACTAATTTGCTAAAGATCAAGTAATATTTTAGAAACAGCTGTAAGGATCAGTTCAGAATTAGTGTCATCATCCCATTTGGTGACAACATCCCTAAGCACACAGAATCAGGAAATAGATTTTATTTTTGCAGTGATCAGATTGCAGGGACATAGAGTCAGAATTCTTCATTTCACTTTTAAGGAGCAGAGTCATGGATCTAGGTTCAAAAGTGATCTAGCATATTTCCAATATTATTAGCCCTTTGTAGAAACATTATTTGGGAAACATAGATACATCTGCATGCCTCCACTGGAAATTGTGCATTTGTCAGATCTTTATTAGGCTCTCTCTGTGTAACAAACCCTGGAAAGGGTGCTACACGTACACCTAAAGTCAAGACATCATTCCTTGCTTAATAGAGTCTAGCTTCTAGTGTAAGTTTAAAAAAGATTTTGAATCCTTTTTTATATGAATAATGTATATGATACAGAGAAGATTCCCATAAAAATTGTCCTTTGATAAATGCATTTACTCTTACACATTTTCCATTGCTGCTCGCTTAATCTGTTGTTGACTAAGAACAATAAGGAATCTTCTCCGAATTCCTCATCACGAACACTGTTTTCTGATGGTTTTTAGAATTCCTCATCTGCTCTGCCTTGGCTGTCATGCACCTTTGCTCACGGGAACATTTTATCTTCATGCTCTGTGTTGATTTTGCTGTTGCTGTTAATTTTGATAGTTTGTTTCCTAGAGTTAAGCTTACACCTGACCTTTTAATTCATTATCAGTAAAGGCCGCGGTTTATACAACAGAATATATTGCATAGTAGAAATAACTGATGATAGTATAGTGAGACAATATTAGGGATACTGTTATAAAAATGAATTTAACATAACAATTAGGGGACTGTTTCACAACTTGTGTCCAAAAGGTGTTTGGTACTTCTGTATTTCTTTTATGGTAATATTACCAAAGTCTAATGGACTGCAAAATCCTAAACCTTTAATAACTGTTATACCTCTTATCTTGATGTCTCCCCAAAGCCTTGTATACCTACAGATGAGGCTTTTGGGAGGCCTAGATCATGGACATGTGGTATCCAGCTACTAGAACTTAAGATCCTGGAATTGAGGGTGTATGACAACTAAATTAGTTCAGTATAGTGGGGGATGTGAATAATGTAAAGCCCATCTGGGGCTGGGGATATAGCTCAGTGGCATAAGCTCCTGCCTGGCAAGCACAAGGTCCTGAGTTCTATCCCCAGTATCCCAAAAAGGAAAAAAAAAATTAGATGGTGATAATTGAATATGGACACACCTGCCTCCCACCCTAGCCCTTAGTCATTGAGAGGCTGGGGAGATAACTCAGTGAAATAAGCACTTGCCTGGCAAGCACAAGTTCCTGAGTTTAATCCCCCATGCCACCACCAAAAAAAAAAGCCTACCCTGGCTGTGAGTGACACCAGCCTAATTGTTTGGAGCCTGGATGGCATAAAAGAAGAAAGAGAGGCGAGGCATGCTGCTGCTTGCTGCCTCCTACTTGCTGTGCCATGGACTGTCCCTCCCCTGCCCTCCCCTGCCTCCCAAGTCACCTTCCTGAGCAGCCAGCCAACCACAGGTTGTATGCTTTAGAAACTGAGTTGAAAGAAACCTTCCCTCCTTCAACCTGTGGGTATTAGGTATTGTGTCTCAGTCATGAGCAAAGTAACTAAGACAGTAATGTGATGAATGAAATACTCTGTGGCTTGAGAATCCAGGTGCTCTTTATTTCTTAAGATTTAAAAAAAAATTTTTTTGTTAGTATGTGTTTTCTGTACCTACTGATCACATTCATCACAGGGAATTTGTACCTGTGCATAATGTATCTTAACTCTTTCTTCCCATTCCATCCCCCTTTTTGAACTTCTTCCTTTGACCATTTATGGAAGTTTCATTTCTATTTATTGTTGTTTGATTCCCATATTTCAAATCCTCTCCTCCATCATTCCCATTCTCATTTTAATGAATTCTACTCTGCCATAAAGAAGGATAAACTTGAGACATTTCTAGTTAAATCACAAGAAAGTTGTACTTTTTCAAACTCACTCAGAGTCATTGTCCTGTGCCTAAGCAGCTGTACCTCCTCTAGGATCATTTTCTGCCACTTCTCATCCCTTGAATTTTTTTTCCCTGTATTTTAGGAAGGGTCTACAGGGTGTTCGTGGTCTCACTACTAGATCGGACTCATAGTGATTCACCTGTTTACAGCCTCCCAGGATTTGGGATTACAGGCACACACCACCACACTCAGTCTCAATTGCCACCTCAGCACACCTTGGGGGCAGGCTTGGCACGGCAGACCAGGGATCGAACCCCCAGCCCCTGTGCCTGCTTGCAGGTGTTTTAATCCACTGAGATATTTGGCCGGCCCTTGAATTTTAATCTTTATAAATTATTCATCATAACAAGGGTTCATAATGTCTTCCAAAACAGTACTCTCAGGGCAGTATTTTGTTTCACAGTGTTTACTCTCAATCTCCTGCAGGTGCAGCTTAAATGAGTGGTTAGGAAGATGTACCACCTTTTCCTTTAGCACATGCCCCTATTGAACCTCAAACATATGTTCATCACTCATTTCAGTGTATTGACCTTAGAGCTGTTAAAAGAGTTATTATTTCTAGGTCTTCACATTTTGTAGAAAGGTAAATATATTTCTTATCCTCCACATCATAGTTACACTTCCACTCATTCATCAGTTTCCATAACATCATAAATTTCCAGATCTGTTTTTCCAAACCTGTGTGCGCATGCATGTCTACACAACATGCATAGCAATAAACCACACACACACACACACACACACACACACACACACACACACACAGAGGATGCATTAAGAGGAACACTGAAGAAGTTTTAAATGGCCTTTTGCTTTTGTATATTCCTGAAGTCTAATCATCATTTTCTCTGTGTTTAATTCTTCCAGAGCTATTAAGATGCTCCTTTACCTGTCCAAAGCTAAATGCTTTGTCCCACTTGGATTGTCTACTAACAGTTCTAACTATTCTGTCTTCTTGCTGTGACTTCGCAGTCACCAGAGGTGTCAGCGAGACAGTTTCCAATCTGCTAGCATCTGTGAATATCATTAGTGTAGTGTTATTCACACCCTCTTTTACCAAAGTGATGAAGATCGTGGGTGGGTTCAAACACACACACACACACACACACACACACACACACACACACACACGGGTCTACAGACAGCACAATTTAAGTTACCAGCTTTCATTATTTGTTTTTGGTCCCGAAACACATTGAAGCTTCTTTACAAGCTCAGGCATGAACATGAGAAGCTACTAGCTATAACTTCATCACTTCATCGTACGAATGAGCTTAAATTCCATAAACTAAATCATGGAAGTATTCAGCATATTTTTTCTTGTAATGAATTATCTCTATTTCTTGACATGATATTAATGAAATTTAAGTTGTTTTCAGTAGGTTGTTTGCAACATAACACAAATTTTGTGATCTCAGCAAACACGTAGACACATTTTCATTGTGACTCTTCCCAAAACACAAATACTGGCAGACTCACAAACCATTGCTCTCGTACACCTCCCTGCATCTACCATTTCTTCTCTTTTATTTCAGATGGCTCTTTGCACTTGCTAAGTTCCTTTCTGCTTGGTTCTCATATCGCTTCTCCATTCCCCCATTATATTGTTTTTCCTTGTATGCCAGTTTCCCCTGTGTTTCAATTATACCTCTGTTAATGCACTTGTCATGTAATAGAGTACCTCTACTTATTTGCACATTGATCATCGCTTTGGGCTATGAACATCTGCAGAGCAGAAATCTTGTCATATTTGTCTTTATTCCTTGGTGTTCAGCATAAAGTAGACATTCAGTAAATGTTTGATGAGTAAATGAATGAATTAGTGGCCTGTTTATACGGACACAAATGGAAATCTTAATCTGAATAAATCAACTTTTTATAAGCTGCCTATATCACAATGTTCCTACTTAATCTCCTCAAACATTTCAAATTAATATACTTCTCTATATTTTTTAGTGTTCTTTATTATTCATTAAAGATAAACTAATGCATAATTAATAACTCAGTTTTAGTGATATTTTAATGTGATTGGATGTTCTAAATTTTTAGTATATGTTTGCAGTACTGAATGGTTACATTCCTTGTGGGGATTTGTTGCATATCCTGATACATTTTAATTTCTTTTTTCACTCTTTTTGCTTCCTTCCCTCCCACCTCTACCCATCTCTCAACCCCTTTCCTTTTCTTTTTCTTTTTGTGTGCATATTTGCAGTAAGTAATATTTACGTTCCTTATGTGGAGTTGGCATATATTCATAAAATACCTTAATTCTTTTCTTCGTTGCTTTCCCTCCCCTCCTTCCATTATTTCCCCATCTTTTCATTCTCTTAGCCTTTGAGAAAGATCAATCTCCCCACTTCTTAGTATGTATCTTTTATTTTGCTCTTCGTTTATCCTTTGAGCTTCTCAAAGATGAGAAACCACATAATATTTAAACATGTGTATCTTCTGGTTTATTTCACTTAACATTGCGGTCTCAAGGTACATTAATTTCCCTACAAGTGACTCAATGTTATCATCCTTTATGGCAGTAAGGTATTCCGGTTGTGTAAATACCATGTCTTCTTTAGCTGTTCATCTGTTTGCAAAAATATAGGTCGCTCTAGGATTTAGCTAACATGAATTGTGCTGCTGTAAATATTGTGAATTTTTCTCTATTGGCCTGATATTTAGATCACGAAATTCATTTGTTGACCTGAAATTTCCAAGGTAATAAAGCATTATTTTGTAAGTAGTGCTTGTTCATCTACAATCATGGAGTGCAGCTGGGCATGGTGTGCTCACCTGTAGGTTCAGCACTGGAATGCTGAGGCAGGAGGATTTTCTGTGAGTTCAAGGCCAACCAAGGCTATATGATGAGCTGAAGGCCACCCTGACCTACACAGCAAAACCCTGTATCAAAGCAAACAAAATAATAATGGAGTACAAGAAGGGCTTCATCACAAAGAAAAGAATTATGAATTTTCTTAAGTGAACCAGAAATGAACCTGATAATTCTAATACTATATATGTATTTTTCATATTTGATTTATTAATTGACCTTGTTTTGCATACTGTGTGCACTTTTGTAGAAAAAAATAGGAAATGTAGGCTCAATACTGTCCTTATAAGGTAGACATCATAGTCATATCTTACAAGGTAGAATTCTTTGAGGTCAGAGAGTTCAGTAATTTTGACTTGAATTTTAAGATATTTGGAAAATTTCAACATTTGTCACTTATGTCAACTTTCCTGAAGGATCCAAGAACTGTGTGGAAATAGTAGCAAGTTAAGGGCTTCTGAAAAAGAGATTAATTCCTTTAAAATATATGCTACATAGTTCCCCACAGGCCACTACCAAGACATCTGAATTTTAAGATAAAACTGCATGAACTCAGCCATGGAAACTCATCTTCAAGTCAGGCCTCCTGGTCACCCTTCTTACCAGATCATCATAGAGGAAAGACACCAGCAACGCTGTAGAAGACTGAGCTTGCGTACTTTGCTGTTCTTTGGGCTTTGTTTTCTGTTCTCTTCTTCACTGTTCAAACAGCACAATCCTAACTCCATGTATCATAAGCACACATGTAGGATTAGCTTTGAATGGTTGCTTTCTCTTTGACAGCCTTTATTGTACTTTTTGGATTTTATTTACTCTTTCAGATTCTTACACTAGGGAGACAGTATGATGTTTACACATGTGGCCCTCATTCCCTTCTCTTATATCTGTTCATCTGAACAGCTAATTTCAAGACAACAATATGCAATATAGCAACCATTGTTAAAGTCCTATCATTCTGCTTAGTAAAATGCTGTATCATTTCTAATTTTTCTTTTACTATTTTTTATTCTCTTTAAAAAAATTGGAACACACAAACACATGCACAAACCTCCCCCCCAAAAAAATTCCAATATAGAAAAATAAAACAAGAAAAGAGTATCCAGGATTTGAGTTAGTCAGTTAAACGAGGCTCAGAGGTATAGAAAGTATTGTCACGAAAGAAGATTTTTAGTATGATGGATTCTATTGTTTTTTCTTTTTCTTTCTTTCTTTTTTTTGTATTTTTGGGCAAAGGTCTACAGGGCATTAAGAGTCTCACTACTAGATTGGACTCATAGTGATCTGCCTGTTTACAGCCTTCCAAGAGTTGGGATTACAGGCGTGAGCCACTACACCCAGTCTCGATAGCCTTCACTCGGTACCCCAGGGGCGGGGCTGGCAGGCAAGGCCCGGAGATCCAACCCTGGGCCCGTGTCTGCTTGCAGGTGCTTTAACCCACTGAGGTGCTTGGCCAGCCCTATGATGGATTCTTAGGAATAGGAATCATAGAAGGTCTTAAGACCCACATCAGAAAGCATCCTGCGGGTGTCTCACAAGGCAAGGTAGAGGTGCAGTGGGTGGCACTGGCTGGTGTGAAAGGATTCAGCACCAGGCTGGGCATGTGGGCTACTGGCTCTCCACAGGTGTCTGATCTCTGGTAGGTGTAGGTGTCCAGTGGCCTTGTGTGTGCAAGACCCCGTGAGAATCCAGCCAAGGAAACAACTGGGAATCGAGCTCCATCCGGATTGCTTATGAAAGAAGCACTGGCAGTGCAGTCTCTGACTACCTCTGGCAACCAGCTAAGTGCAGGCTGAGCAGATTCAAATCAGAAGAGCCCTCAAGCCATGGCAGCTTTAGAGGTGGGAAATACAACACGCGGTTCTTTTTTTAACCTTTCCTTGTCTAGAGTAGAGCAAACAGATCATACCTTCTAGAGACATTTAAAAACATTTTTTTTTCAAATTTGTACACGTTATGTTGTAAAGTAAGTCAAACTAATTTTTCTAGATATGATAACTAGTATTCTTTTGTGTATTTATATTTTAGTAAATATTGTAAGTACTGTGAAGGCTAACTCTTCCCTACCACCTCCCCTTGGGATAGCAATGAAATCGTGTTTATACACATATATGCATATTGTACACACTCATAAACAATTATTAGCTCGTAGGTGGAAAGAAGCATGTGACATTCTTTGTGACGTTAGTGCAGGCGCTGTTCTCTGTCCTTTCAGTACTCTGATAATGTTTTTCAGGAAGTGTTCACAAAAGCAAATCAATCATGCCCTAAACGTAAGTTTCCATAACAACATAGTGGATTTAAAGTTTTTAAAATTATTTGTGTATTGGATATAGGATCTCACTGCACAGATCTGACTCATGCCAGTCCTCTTGTCTCAGCCTTCCCAACGCTGGGATCACAGGCATGCACCACTACGCCCAGTTTCAAGGCGGCACAGCGGGCCGAGGGTTCTGGGGCTGGCATGACATGTAGTACTGGGATCGAACTCGGGCCTTTGCACTTGCCAGGCAGGCGCTTAGACCACTGAGCTATCTCCCCATCCCTGTGGCTTTAAAAAAAATGTATCAGGTACAGGGTCTCATTACACAGTTCAGACGCATAGTGATCCTCCTGTCTCAGGCTCCTCAGGGCTGGGATTACAAGCATGTGCCACCACGCCTGGTCTTGGTGGCCTGCTCAGCATGCCCAGGGGCAGGGCTGGTGTGGTGGACATTAAATAGAAGGATCTATTATCAAATAGATACAGAACTTTCTGATTTAGTTTTCAAATACCACTCAAAGATAAAAGATATGAAGAGTTTTGAATGGTAATTTCAAAGAAAATTGGATTATCTCTGTCATATCAGTCAGAATTAATTCTCCAACCTTTACTGTCAATATCTCATGAAGAAAAAACATTTTCAGTATCAACTATGCCAATCACAAAAATCAGATATTGTTGATCAGGAAAAACCCAGCCGCAAAGCCAAAACGCATGAAGTTGTTACATCTCCAGGACTCAGGCAGCTTCCTTCTCTGGAGTGTGTGTGCCTCATTAGCATTTGCCACATCTAGATTGTGGGTTAGAACTGGGACATACACATGCACAGTGCACTATGCTCAAGTGCTTTGATGAAGTTACAATCTACAAGGCCTGGCAAAAGAGCTCAGTGGACTAAGCACCTGCTTAGGCAAGTGCAGGACCTGAGGTTGGATTCTGGTACCCCGTGCCACACTAACCCCACCCCTGGGCATGCTGAGCTGGCAACCGAGTCTGGGCGTGGATGCACAAGCTTATAATCCCAGTGCTGGGGAGGCTGAAAACAGTAGGATCACTGAGCCTGAGCTGCATAGTGAGACCCTGTACCAAATATATATTTTTTAAAGTTACAGACTATAATAAAAAGACCCCAAAGTAATTCTGGCACTAGCAGATAATTCTTGTACTATTTTAGAATATTCTTCTATGATATTAAAATTTGTTCACCCAGCAGGAATCAATCCTACATAACAGAAGGACAAATATTTAAGTGGGCCCCGCAGTGGCAGGTCAATCGTCTTGTAGAATACAAGAAAATAAAATGTGTAGAATGACAAGGAGATGTGCCGAGCAAACAGAACAGAGAGCAGAGAGCAGCGCAAGGTAGAGCAGGAAGTAAGGTACGGAGCAGTAGACATTAAGATAAGGTACGAATTCCAGAAAACGCCTTTATATGTGTAACTTTATTTGATAGTAACTTGGGAATGAGTTCAAAATTTAATTCATGTGTTCCCAGAGATTTGCTGACTAGTTGTGGGACATTCTTCTAAACGTCAATATTCCTACTTATCAAATGAATATAATAACCATTTTCCCGTGGCTTTATAGGTAAGATCAAACTCTCCAGGCTGAGAATCGGTCATTTTAACATGCTATCCATGCGAGGTATTTTGGTGCATGTGAAAATTTGACTACTCTGAGCATAAGCAGAAAGGGATGCATATTTACTTTCAGATCAGCCTGTAGAAGAAACTCATAAGGCACTGCCCAGCTGCAGGGGCCTTACCTATTCCTGCCCCAGGATGTTTCTGGAAAGAATCATGTTCTGCAGTTATTATTGAAAAAATTGCTGCAGTAGCATATAGGGACAAGATTCTTTGGAAATAGGTATCTATACTTGCATAGGTCTTCCATGGAGGAAACAAGGGCCTTCTCTAGTAAAGAAAAGCACAGAATTGGAAAACCCATATTAAATGGATTCCTCCTTCAGCAGGCTTTCACTCCATCAATGTCCAAAGTGCTTTATTTTCCTAATAATTTGCACTAATTTTTTTCTCTCCAGAGGAAAAGTAAAAATAAAAAGTTCCAACAAGTGGATACATTAGTTCTCCTCGCTTTACTATGTTTAATTAATAACGTGGTATTTACTTGGCATACTTTTTTAACTATGTATACGACAACAGTTACTGAATAAAAATTAGTTCACTAACTTAAACCATTTCAATACAAACTTTAGAGAGAAAAAATGAAGAAAAAACCTTGACACAATTTAAAAGTTAAATTCACATGTTAAATATAGAATAATATAAGTATAAAGTGAAGCTATTAAACACTCAGAATTGTGCTACCGCTGTTATTGTACATGCTGAAGATCATGATGAATGTGACAACAAATGTCTTGCTGGCTTGATGTCATGCTGTGTCCCCATAATTCATGTACTCTGAGTGGCTCAGGCAGGATGGCCACAAGATTAAGCCTAAGATGTGTAATATAGTAAGATCCTGTGTCAAAATTTTCAGAAATGAATGAATGAATGAATGAATGAATGAATTTTGCAAAAGGGCTGGGGCTGTAATTCAGTGTGAAGGCTTTGGGGCAATCTTTAGTCCTACTACCAAAAAACAAAACAAAAGAAAAAAAGAAAAAGTCCTGAAATAGAGAGTGACAAACAAAGCTCAAGTAAATAAATAATTAAACAAGGTTTTGTGGAGTGATAGTAAAGGTTATGAACCAAACAGTAGTAAAAGCAAAACAGTGAAAGTGATTATGATACAATTAATAAATACAGTTGTGGAACTTATTTGATCGGGTGGATTTGGAGCTGAGGAGGAAGAGAGAGCAAGACCCGCCCACATGAAGGGCTGAGAAAGGAGCCTTCGGAGTAGATAGAGCCCTGCGTGGCAGGAAAGTGAGTCAGGGAATCGTCTGATTGACTGACTGAATGGTTAACAGGAGGGAAAGGAGCACACCTAAAGCTGGTTAAGCAGAGGGAGGATGATGCCAGGCACATCTGAAGAGGCCGGTCAGGACCACACCTCAAAATACTTCATTACAAAGATAAAGGGCCAGCAAGATAGCTCAGTGGACAAATCACCTGCTTGGGCAAGCATAGGGACAGCGGTCGATCCCGGTCCCACGGATGGTGCCACTGGGGAACACTGAGCTGGTGACAGACTCCTGGTCTCGAGGTCCACATCTGCAATTCCAGCACTGGAAAGGCTGAAAACAGGAAGATCACTGAGTCTGAGCTACATAGCGATACCCTGTACTAAATACACACACACACACACACACACACACACACACACACAATAAATAAATAAATAAATACTAAAAAATAAAACTGCTTAGTACAATTTTGGTGCTCATTGCATATCAAATCAAAACTGTTCTTAATTATTCATTAAACTAAGAGGGTATTTCATTTACTGCTTTAAATGAAATCCCTTATCTCATTCTTGCTGCACATATTTGTGGTGTACTCACTACATACTAGAACGCTTCTACTTTCCAGGAAGAGAGTAACAAACGAGAGCGGCAGGACCTCAACCTCGGATTCACCTTCAGTTCTCTTTATGCTTAAGGTGCTTGGGTGGGAAAAGATGATTATTCTCAGGTTTTCCACCTACAGCTCTGTCTTGATGCCTAGTTTAATTTTGCTGATGACAATTTTATCTCTGCAGTTTGATGAAAAGACTGCTTGAAGCCTCACTTCTGGCTAATCTTTCTTTTTTTTTTGTTTTTGAGACAGGGTCTCACTAGGCAGTTCAGGCAGCCTCGAGCTCTCTTTTTAGCCCAGGTTAGTCTTCAACTCCCACTGATCTTCCTGCCTCAGTGGCTAATCATTTTAACAATAGTATTTCAACTATAGGACCGGGTTGGTCAGCAGGTGAATTAGGAAGGGAAGGGAATATGAATTATGTATGAGAAATCACTGCACAATCACAGCACTATTCCACTTGCAGTAATGGCAGAAAAATGATTTGAGAAATGCTAACTACAGCATAACAGTTAATTTAAATTACTGCAAACAGATGCGTACATGAAAACTACTACATAATGGTTTCACATGTAAGAGAGCACTGTGATGTTTTTGTAGACAGAAAGAAACTTTACTGAGGTTTTCCCAGAAGCACATCACTCCAAATGTATAAACTCCTGAAAGAGGTTAAAGAAGCCCTATTCACTCTATTATGCGCTTACTTTTCTAGATATTCAGCGAAATAGCTTTAACTTAGAGAATCAGTCATGGTAGAATTTTAATATGTATGGAACTTAATTTGGGATAAGTCATTAGATATTATGCACCAAATGCCTCCAGTGGTAAGTTGTGGGAGGCTTAAACAACTTCAAGTATGATTTATAAGAATCATATATTGCTTCATAACAGTTTTCATTTTATTTCTGCTTTTTCATTTGCTGTGTTTATGTAGGCAGCATAGAAGGTCACAGTGGGTCAATAATTGTACGGATGGTTTGATTTTTAACTCAGAACTGTATAGCACCAGGAAAATAAACAGAAGCTGAGATCATAAGTGTATTCATAATTAAAGGCATACTTCAGCCGGCTGACTTCAGACGTACATCTTAGGAAATTGTAGCAGAGTCTGAATTTCTGCAACACATACTCCACGAATCTTTCCTTTCCTTTTTGTTTAATGTTTGGGGAACTCACCTCTACTTTTTATAGCACCCTGAAATTACCTGCATTTACATACTTAAGTTGAATTATAATGCGGCAGCAAATGGCAGCCTGTTTCTGATGTTTTTCTCTTTTTTTAGTGCTGAGCTAATGCGTTGGACGAGATTATGAAATCCCTAAACTAAGAAATGTGTCTCTGTGAGTTTATTGTCTCTATTTCACACCAATAAAGTGATCTTTGAGCAGTTAAGAATCTTGAGCAAAGTTGCATGTTTAGGAAATTCTGGAAAAAAGATTAAATTCCATGTTTGTGTGCTGTATTCCAAAGACGAAACACAAACATTTGTCTATTATATTGTGGGGTTTTTTTTTTGGTGAATTTATGGTGCTTAGACTTTTGTCACAGAATTGTCATCAAAACTCTTTCCCTTTCCCTCTAACATTGAAAACAAAATCATAGGAGTGGAAAATCCTCTGACTTACAGGAGAATACTGGAAACATTCTCTATACAGCAAACTATTGCCTTCTTTGTTAAACTACTCCTCATTCTTGTTGTCAGTGCTAATGAGAAAAGCTCTAGAGTTAAGCTTGCTTGCTTTCATTTAAATGAAAAAGACACAAAATTCATATTACGTTACAGAGATTCTCAACCATAACCTTATCATGAATCAATTAAATAACTTTCAAAAATGTAGATGTTGGGACTCTACACAAGATCGGTTAAATTCTTATTATCTAAGTATGAATTTCATTCATTAACATTTACAAAAACTGTTTCCATGTTCTATATTTGAAAATCACTTCTGACAATATCCATTCCTTCCTCACAATCTTATATCTAAGGAACTTTATTTCCATCATCTATCTTAAGCATAAAGTCAATAATATGTTACATTGGACACAACATAAAATTACCGCTGACTCCATATTTAGTGGCAATACTTTATATGGCATAAGCAGAATTAAAGCCAGTTTAAAAATGAGTATTTTCTGAATATTTTTAATGTAAGTCTATGTGTTTACTTTGGCTTTGTGAGAAGCAGCAAGTAGCTAGTAGGTTTCTTTACTTTCTTTCTTTTCTTTTTTTTTCGGAACTGGGGATTGAACTCAGCCCCTTGCACTCGCCAGGAAAGTGCTTATTCTACTGGGCCATCTCCCTGGCCCCCAGGTTTCTACACAGGCAGCTGGGTGAAAACGCTGAGCTACACCCACACAACTACAGTTCCCTGGCTGCGTGAACCTATCTTGTCAGGTATCTACCTTTTAGATTGCACATTATCTACATTTTGGAGAAGTGAGAATTTCATATGGCATAGTTACTACTGAAACGCAAATGATGCTACATGCTTTTCAATTATCATCATACAACCTACAATTTTCTTTGTCATTTGTCTTTTAGAATTTATTTTTGCAACATTTTATTATTGTTAAATCATGCAGAAATATATAAAAAATAAAACAAACTTGGTTCATGGTGCATACGAGAACCAAGTTCATACATCCACGGGTGACAAGGGTATATGCATACTTTAGCAAGTTACTAAACTTGCTGTGCGTTACTCTTCTCTACAAATTGCCAATAAGGAGATGATTACAGTCATGTGTTTACAAGTTTGCCCATGTCTTTTGCACTATATAAAACTTCAACAGCACTGTGAGGTTGTTACTAGATATTATTTTTATTTTATAAATAGAAAAGACATCATTAAGATAAAAAATGTACACTATTCTAAAGTCCTAAACAGTTGAGTTTGGAACCAAATTACTGGGTAACCAAATTCATTACCCATGAATTTCACCTTCCCTAGTCAACCACCATAATTTCTCCATTTCATAGAAATTTATAGAATATTCTGTGAGATGAAAGGACCGTTACTAAAAACACTGATACCAAATCCCCATCCCTGAACATTCTCTTTTAGTATATGTGGTACTACACAGTCTTAAGGAGTTTTCAAATTTCCCCAAGAGATTTATTGTTCATTTTCCAAATTCTGATGAGAAGATTTTTGTACACAAAGTTGGTTCATTCTGGGTCAATAATAATTTCTATTAAAACCTCAATGATCATTAAGGTATCATTACAAATTAAACAACAAAATAAGTTGCATGTGTACAAAATAATTCCTCTGCTAAAATGTTTTTCAATTTCCTTTTGTGAAAAAGATGGATGATTCAAAACACAAACTAATCTAACAACATAGACATGAAAGTGCTTTCCATTGAGATTGGCTGTATTCTCCTGTTCTATTCAAATCCTAATCCTGTTTGGTGCTTTCCAGTTAGTTTGCTCTACAAGGTGCAAAGACTATGATATTTATCAATAATATAACCATTTCTATTTCTGGATCGTGTTTTGCATGAGCCTCTGCATTTTTATAGAGATTGTTTACTCTTACGTTTCACACAGAAGGGAACTGACAATCAAGGGATTCAGTACTAGCTGAATTTCTTAATTTCTCAGGAATTTCTTAAACTTTCCATAATATTTCCAAACTATCACCAAAGGACGGGAAGATGGGTTTTGTAAACACTCAACATTTATTCGGGCTGACCAAATAGCTCAGTGGATTAAAGCACCTGCAAGCAGGCACAGAGACCAGGGGGTCAATCCCTGTGCCTGCAGTGTTGGCCCCGCCCCCAGGGTGTGCTGAGATGGCAATTGAGACTGAGTGTGGTGGCGCACGCCTGTAATCCCTGCTTTTGGGAGACTGTAAACAGGCTGATCACTATGAGTCTGATATAGTAGTAAGACCTTGAACACCCTAAAATATAAATAAATAAATAAATAAATAAAACGTTTATTTAAGCCTCATGATTGTGTTGTTAAACACATGTACCCATAAAATCCAATGATTAAAGTAATATATAAATAATGAAGTACTAGATGCAACCTCAAGTTAGAGTTGCCTTTCCTGTGTTTTGTGTTCCATCCTTCACCTGTGGCTGGCTTTAGGCAAAGGACGTGTGTTTTCTACTTTTAGTTTGCTTATAGTGGAATTTCCTAAGACCAGCTAGCACCGGTGAGTAGGAGGAAACGCATGTGTTTGTGAGAGTACCAGAAGAAAGGAAGTAAGGTCATAGCAAGCTCCTCTCTTAGTTTTCTTATTCTAGAAGAGACTTAGAAAACATTTGAATGCATTCCATTAATTTTCACTTACTTTAACTTGAGATATTTTAAGAACTTGGTGCATGAAATAAATACTGGCAATTTTAACTCTGAACAGCGTTGAGATATCAACATAGTTTACTTTTTTGTGAGTTTATGAACTTCTATAACACCTGAAGAACTTATCTATTGCTTAAACTTTTAATTTTCCAAATATTTGAATATGTCAGAATGCAAACAACAGTTTCAATGCAACCATATTTTCTTAATTGTCATGACTGACATTTCTGGCCAGAAAGAGGTAAGTGTTCATTATGTTGTAAACAGAGCAAATGTATAAATTATCCATGCAATTTTGTCATGAACAATTATGGACTGAAAATTGGGGGCTTTAGGGCCCTGGGAGATGGCTCAGTGGAATAAGTGCTTCCCTGGCAAGTGCAAGGGCCTGAGTTCAATCCCTGGTTCCACCAAAAAAAAAAAAAAAAAAATTGGGGTTTTTTACTTTGCTACACCAAATGAATCCAACCAAATCAGAATTTTAAGAGCATGAATATAATCAATTTTGAGCCCAGTTATTATGGTTTGGAAAAGGTCAACTTCATTATTTTCAGGCATTTAGACATTTCTTAACAAGATAACATTGGTTGTTTGAACATGACCATGGTAAAAGTGTATATTACTTAAAATGTAAATTTTTCAGATCTAATTCTATATAAAAATATATAGAGTCAGATTTAGATCCAAGAAAATTATTTTTAATGCACAGAAAAAGTGGCAACAAAAAGATCAATGAAATTTCACTCTTCTACAGTAATGTGCACGTAAGATAAATAACTCCTATGTGCAAAACTGCTAAGATTTTCATAATTTCTATCAACTAATGTCAGATGATAAAGTATCATATTAGAGTTCAGCTGTCATTTATTTTATAAAATACAAGCTTATAAATAAGTCCTAATTATTCTTTGTACCACAAAGCTAAAGTTATTATTATTATTATTATTATTATTATTTATTATTTATTTATTTATTTTTGTCTGAGCCAGGGATTGAACTCAGGCCCTTGCACTTGCCAGGGAAGCACTTACCCCACTGAGCCATCTCCCTGGCCCAAGTTGAAGTTATTTTAAATCACTAATTGAATGACCTATATTTTTGTTTTAGATAAGATTAAGAATAAGTCAATTAATTAACAATGTTAGTATTTACAGATTGCCTTTTATTTGTAATAATTGATATATATTTACCTTAAAATGGTTTATCTTTCCGTCAAAGGAAACATTGCAGAACAGTATTATAAGATAATGTAAGAATCACGAAATTAGTAGTATAATTATCTTGGCTATCTTGCACATACTGCATATATAACATGCAATATATACGTAATATGCAATGTATGTACGTATAATATGCAATATATGTATGATTTTCTCTTCATTTTTTTTCCTTCTTCATCCTATTCCAGTTGCTCTTCCCTTCTGAGCAGTTTCTTTCCCTTTCACAATATCTAGTATGCCTTTTAGCAAACCTCCAGCATGACCTGATGAACTTCTGTAATCTTTCATTAATGAAATTGAAAGCGATTTCAGAAAAATGGTTCTCCAGTCCTGAGGATGAATGCATAGATCTTACCCAA
Organism: Octodon degus; assembly: GCF_000260255.1. Taxonomy (NCBI): domain Eukaryota; kingdom Metazoa; phylum Chordata; class Mammalia; order Rodentia; family Octodontidae; genus Octodon; species Octodon degus. The sequence continues at coordinate 18,204,966 of NW_004524588.1, forward strand.
AGTCCAGCCTTCTTCGTCACCACTTGGCCTCATTCCCTGGACTCTTGGGAGTGGACATCTCCCATCATGGACCTCTCTCACCTGTGCAATTTGTGGCAAGGCATACCTGCATTTAGAAACCATCAATCTCAAAAATGTCCTCTTACAATTTCTAGTCACCTTTCAACTAATACCTAAGTTCTCTGTCTCTTTTACATGAAGTCTGTGCTTTACACTCACTATCTTGCAGTCTAATGCCTTAGTCTAATCACTCCACTGAAAGTTCTTTTCCAAAGTTGTTAGTGAGCACAGTGCTACTTTATCAAATGGCTGTAAACCATTTCTAATCTTTATATAATCTGGAGTAAAGTTGGAAGCAATTGTCCACCCTTTCCTTTTTTTCCCAAGTATTCACTCTTAGCCATTGGGCAAGCATTATATCCCAAGCCTTACTTTTTGTCTTTCTGTCTTAACCCCCTCAACCTGTTCTGTGTAGCAAAGACTTACCCTATAGAAAGCAAGGTCTAGCCTTTGCCATCCACTACTGGATGATGGACCCTAACGACCTTAGAATATCTGTTTCATTAAAAATATCTTATTTTCTTATAAAGCCTGGCTTCCCCAGAAATCTGACAATCTTTAATAGTATAATATATGTGACAGAGTCTGTGTGTCAATAAGATATTGTTTATACCCCAGGAAAATCTGTGTTCTGAAAGTTACCCTTATATCCATTCAACAAGGCATGGGACCCTTGATAAAAAAAAATTTTGCATAGGGGGCCGGGGAGATGGTTCAGTAGAATACATGCTTGCCTGGCAAGCACAAGGGC
>NW_004524588.1:18205876-18209469 GCF_000260255.1 Octodon degus
ATTCTAAGACCCAGCTGAATTTCACTGATTTCTCATATTCCATATTCCTTGTCACATATTGACTGTAGGAATTAAATTTTAATGAATTTTTTGCATCATTCTAGAGAATTATCAATTCTGATGGTGTTTTTTGGAAACCACCAAACGTACTCCTTGTTAAGAGTGAGGGAGATCTTGTGGACTGTGTTTGCTCAAAGTGTAAAATCTCTCTTCTCCCTTTTCAGTGTTGGGACACAACCCCTCTATTATTTTATAGTCTTGGAGCTTCAAATACAAACCAAAATATATTTTTCTATCTATGAATTTCCCAAAGAGTTTCATATATTGAAGGATTAATCATAATCAGTGGATCACAAATAGGATATTCTAACTTTATGGCTGGACTTGGTTATAATTAGTGAGGATTTCTACCAGTTATGCAAAAATTTTCTCCTCCTGAGCAGTTCCTTTGACACCTCGCTGGGCTAATTAGGAATGACTGTGTACTATGTCTGGCCCAACACTCACAATTCATAGGAGAAGAGGTTTAATTTGAATCCCGCTTTCAGAGGATTTTGTTAACTAGCTCTGAATCAGGAACTCCACATGGAAGAGTAATGTGAAGCAAAGCTGCCAAATTCATGGCAGATAGGGAGGAGTGTAGGGGCCCATGCTGGTGGGGTAGGAATGAGGAGTCAAACGTGACTCTAGGATCACAGCCTCAAGACCCACTGAGACACAAACAAAAGTGTGCTTCCCTCATTCCCTGGGTGCTCTCAGGACATTAAGGTTGGCAATCCACTTTGCTATCCTATCTGCATCCCCATTTTATGCTAAAATCACAGAATGTAGGTTATTTTTTGTCTGTAGGACATTGTGGAACCAGGCTGTGTGGATGCTGCAGCTTCGTTGTGTGGAGCTGGTGCATGTGCACAATGCAACTTAATACACTTTTGAATCCCTGTCACTCTCTTAACTCCACCCTCAGCTCTTGATCCCTTTCAGAAAGTCCTGTCTTCCTATTTTCTCTTATTTGTGTTTTACTTTGCTCAAAACTTTAACTTTGGGTTGCTCAGATAAAAGAAACCACAAGATACTTGGACTTGTGTGCCTGATTTATCTCACTTAGCTTTATGGCCTCAAGGTACCTCCTTTGCCTACAGATGATTCAAGCTCTCCTTTCCTTATTCTCTCATCTATTGATGACTGTACAAGCCACTTCCAAGATTCAGCTACTGTGCACTGTGCTGTTATAATATGGGTGTGTATGCATTGGGGCAGTATTATGTCTATTTTTTGACGTAGTTGGTATGGGGTCTCACTATGCAGCGTGGACTCCTGGTGGTCCTCTTGCTTTCAGCCTCCCCAGCACTGGGGTTACAGGCATGCTCCACCATGGCTGGACTTGGTGGCTGGTTCAGACTATCCTGGGGGCAGAGTTGGCAGGGCATATGGTGCTGGGGATTGAATCATGGTCTCTGAGCTTGCCTAAACAGGTGTCTAGTCCACTGAGCTATCTCACCAGCCCTGAAATATGATATCTTTTGCACTTTTTGGAAGATACCTACAAGGGAAAGGCTGGGTCAAGTGGAATTCCTGATTTTAATATCCTTGAGGAATCTCCACACTGATTTGCACACTGATACTTGTTTACATCTCCACCAATAGCTAGAAGTGACCACATTGTCTCTCCAGCATTTTTTACTATTTGAATTTTGATCATGGTCACCCTTTCTGGGAAAGATGGAATCACAGTGGTATTTAATTTTCATTTCTCTAGTGGTCAGCAATGTTATAAATTGTTCCACATATTTATTGGCCTTAATTCCTCTGTAATGTATTTTTTAAAAAATATCATTTTCCACTTTTTTGATTGAGTGCTTTAGTTTAAGGGGCCTTTTTTTTAGTTCTTTATATATTGTAGATGAGTTCTCTCTCTGAAGAATTGTTGGACAATGTTTTCCCATCCTTTGGGTTGTCTTTTCACTGTTTTTTTTTTTTCTTATTTTTTTTTTTTCAGTACAGATCATTGTTTTGGTATAATCCAGTTTGTTCATTCTCAGAACTAGTTCCAGTGCAAATGTGGTTCTGTCTTTGTCTAAACCTATGACTTCAAGAGTTTTATATTTTTTTCTCCTAGCAGATTGATGCTTTCTGGTTTAATATTTAGTTCTTCCATCCATTTGAATTTTAGTTGAAACATGGTAAGAGATAGGGCCTAGATTCAACCTTCTGTGCCTGGATAGCCATTGTTTTAAACACCGGTTATTACAGGGGAGACCTTTCATCCAGTGTGTGCTTTGGCACCGTTGGTCAAAGAGCAAAAAATTGAATGTAGCTGGGCTGTTTGTGCATCCTCCGTTCTGTCCCACTGATCTTCATGTCTGCTTTTGTATTACGATTGTGCTGGCTTTACCACAGTAGCTTTGCGATGGAACTTCAGATTGAGGTTGACACAGCCTCCTGTAGGTTTTTTTTTTCTACCCAGGATTGCTTTAGCTGGTGTGGCTTTCTTCTGGCTCCATAGAAATTTTGGATTGATTTTTCTAGTCCTGTGAAGGATGCTATTGGATTTTGAGTGGGACTGTGTTAAGTCTGTATACAATTTTGGAAATACAATCATTTTGGCAGTGATGTTTCTACCTATCCAAGAACAGGGATTTTTTTCCCCATTTTTCTGAAGTTTCTTTGATTTATTTGTTAAGGATACTGTAATTTTTGTTGTGAAGGTCCTTTAGTTTCTGGATTGTTCTTTTGTGAATGGTTTTTTCCTAATTTCATTCTCAACTGGTTCTTTATTCATGTACAAGAAAGTTATTAGTTGTTGTGTGCTGATTTTGTATACTTCTACATTCTGAATTTGGTTATTAATTTTAAGAGATTTTTCTGGATTTTTGGGAGTCTTATTTAGAGGATCGTGTCACCTGCAAATAACATTTTTTTACTTTTTATTTTCTTACACAGATATCTATTGCATCTTTTTTATTGTCTAATTGCAACTTCTTTTGCTTTTACTATTCTACACTGGATTTTTATGTGGACTTCTAAAAATTTGCTAAGTGGTGTATCTGATGACGGAAAAGAGTAACAACCCCCAACACTACTTCCAAAGATCTCATTTTATTCTTTTGTTTGTTTGTTTGCTTCCTTGTTTGTTTTGAAATAAAAGAAAAGGAAAGAAATAAAAATTTCTTGTCTGATAAAGGAGATCTGTGAAAAGATCTGAAATGTGCTTTCTAGATTTGGGTTTTCACAGATTTCCTTTATCAGACAAGAAATTTTTATTTCTTTTTTTTTTCCATTTTGTGTATTTGGTACTACACAGATCAGACTCATGAAGATTCTCATTTTCAGCTTCCCAAGTTATGCCATTACAGGTACCTGCTACCAAGCCCAGTAGCTATAGGACTTGCTAAATCCTTAAGGGGTTTTGGGTGGTCTCAAACGTGTGGTCTTCTTATTTTAGCCTCTCAGAGGACTGGGATGACCACTGGCACCACCACGCTCTCCTGGATTTTTTTTTAAATTATTTAATTATTTATTTAATTTTGGCAAGACTGGGGATTGAACTCAGGCTCTTGCACTTGCTAGGGAAGTGCTTATTCTACTGAGCC
>NW_004524588.1:18210154-18214298 GCF_000260255.1 Octodon degus
ATTTATGTGTTTGGAGGCTGGGGAGATGGCTCAGTAGAATAAGCGCTTGCCTGGCAAGCGCAAGGGCCTGAGTTCAATCCCCAGTTCTGCCAAAAAAAATTAAATAAATAAAAATAATAATGTATATGTTTGGTACAACTTTTCATTACACAGTTCAAACTCCCGGTGAGCCTCCTGTTTTCAGCCTCTCCAGCACTCGGAACAAATGTGCACCACCACACCCAGACTTGGTCTGGCTCAGCACACCCCAGGGGCAAAGTCAGTCCAGCATGCAGTACCGGGGATGGCCCTGAAATGTGCTTTCTAGATTTGGGTTTTCACAGATCTCCTTTATTTATTATTTATTTATTTCTTTATTTAGGGGAAACTGGGGATTGAACTCAGGCCCTTGCACTTGCCAGGCAAGTGCTTATTCTACTGAGCCATCTCCTCAGACTGCCTTAAGGGCTGGTTTGGTAATGCAGTTGGAGGTGGAACCACCCTATCCTGCGCCTGACTGCATTTGCATGAGTAGGCGCTTAAACAACTGATCTAACCGCCAGGCCCCCAGATCTGCTTTTCCATTTTGTGTATTTGGTACTAGACAGATCAGACTCATGGTAATCCTTTTGTTTTCAGCTTCCCCAGTGCTGGCACCTGCTACCACACCCGGACTCTTGTCACTGGCTCAGCGCATCCCAGGGGCCAGGCCAGCGCTGCATGCGGGATTGGAGATTGAATCCCGGTCACTATGCTTGCCAAAGCAGGCACTTAGTCTGCTGAGCAATCTCGCTGGCCCTGCAATTTTTATTTCTGTTCCTATTGTCAATATATTTCTCCTGATAAGTTGTTGGGTTTTGTCAAAATAATTTTCTGCTTTTAAAATATTATATTTAATGCACTTTGAAGGATTTTTCTTGCAGTTATCATTATATGGATGTTGAATTACTGAACTATATCCCACTGGTCATGGCGTAAATCTTCCTTCCTTCCTGATTTTCTTTCAATCTTTGTCTCTTTTGGCAGTACTGCCAAGGACCTGCGAATGTTCTACCATTAAGCTTTATGTCAGATGTTTTATTTTATATTTTTAAAAAGGAATTCACAGGCCAGAGAGATAGCTTAGCGGTCTAAAGCAACTGCACAGGCAAGCGTAGGCAGGCTCAAGGGACTGGGGTTGGCTCCCTGGCACCACATGCCACATGAGCCCCGCCCTCAGGGCGGGCTGAGCTGGCCAAAACTAACTAACTAACTAACTAACTAACTAAATAAATAAATAAATAAAAAGACGTTCACTAAGTTGCTCATTTTGACCTTGAACTTTCATTCCATCTGCCCCTCACTCCTGAATGGTTCAGATCACAGATGTGCACTCCTGTACCTTACTGAAATTTTCATATGTTGGAGGAATTATTTTCAAGCACTTTTCTTGGAGACTTACTTTATCTGCAAGATGTTTTGGCCTCTATTTTTTAATGTGCTGTCTTTGCCTGATTTTGCTCTCACAATAACGCTGGCTTCTTATAAAGGGTTGTGAGGTGATCTGCTGTCTTGTTAGTTCTACTTTAAATGATTATTTAGATTCACCAATAAACCATTTAAAGCCACAAGCAAAAGGTTCTCAGTTTGATTTCTGGCAAAAGAAAAATTAAAGAAAGAAAAACAAAAAAAAAATACAATTTAAATCAGAGTTTACCTTTTGGGGAGTTTTTGCATTTCTAAGTAACTTACTTTTTTACTAATAAACTTTATTTAAACTCACTTTGTAGCCCAGTCTGGCCTCAAACTCATAGCAATCTTATTGCCTCAGCCTCCTGAGTACTGAGATTACAGGCATGTGCCATCATGTGTGGCAGTATTTTACTTATCATAACTTATAAATATTTTTATTTATTCTTAAGTCACTTTTATTAGTTTCTGTCTTAGAAATCAATTAATTTAGCTATCTAATTTGAAGGTATGAAGTTGTTCATAGCATTTCTTTATTTTCCTTTTTATTTTTGACCATTCAATGGGTTGGGAAACTATCATCTATCTATCTATCTATCTATCTATCTATCTGTCTATCTATCTTCTATCTATCTGATTTTTTTCCTCTTTTTCTGTCCCTCTTTGTAGCACTTGTCTCAGGCACACCAGACCAGGAATCTATCACTAAACTGCTTCATCAGTCTTTATATTCTTATTTTTTATTTCACTTTAGTGTTTTTGAGTCTTTTTTATTGGTTAGTCTTACTAGAGTTTTGCCAGCTTTGTTATTTTAAAGAATAAGCATTTCTATTTTCTCTGCTGTTCTTCTCATCTACTTTTTTATTTATTTCTGCTCAAATTTCTCTTATTTCCTTCTTTCTGTTTGGTATGAGTGTAGTTTTCTTTTCTTAGTTTCTTAAGCCATGTGCTATATTGTTGATTTGAAATATTTCCTTTTTAGTATAAGCATGTACAACTATTTATTCCTACTTAACCACATCTTTCACTGCATCTTATAAAGTTTGACATACTGAATTTTAATTCATAATCATCTCAAAACATTTTCAATTTACATTTTGATATTTAATTGGACCCATTCGCTTTTAAACAGTTTATCTGGAAACTATCAAAATTGCCTTCTATTATTCACCGATTTCTTTCCATTGAGGTTAGAAAACATATTTTATGTGATTTTAATTTCTGAAGCTTATTTTATAGCATGTGGTGTGACCCATCTTTGAGAAAATCCGTGTGCATTTGAGAAGAATGTACGTTTTGATCTTGGTAAGATGTTTCAATGGTAAGAATAAAATATCTAGACTTTAGAATTCAAGTGCTATTTCACAGTTTCCACAGCTTTGTGTGGCTCATATTCCACTCATCCTGAATTCCACCTAAGTTCGTGCCTTACACAGCGCTCTTCTCTCCGCCTTCACTAGGGCTCATTGATGGTAATACTGTTTTAAGGAACTCTATTCCTTAAAACCCCAAACCCCAACCTCAATGTCTTTATAAGTAGTATTCTATTTACTTAGAAGGTTGAAACATAAATTAATAAAATTACATATCCTATATACGTTGATAACAGTTTTGTATATACTATTGCATAATAATATTATAAAGTTTTCATTTTACATATAAATACCTGAAGCCAGAAGAAGTTTATGTATTTGTCCAAGGTCACAAAATCAAATAATTCTATGGAAAGCATAAGAACTAGCTATTTTCTTTTATTCATTTGGTACAAGGTCTACAGGAACCACAGTGTCTTACTGTGTGGATCCCATTCATAGTGATTCTCCTGTTTTCAGCCTCCCAAACGCTGGGGTTACAGGCATGCACCACCATGCCCAATCCCAATCACCATCTCAACATGCACTGGGGGCACAGCCAGGAATCGAACCCCTGCCACTGCACTCTGCCTAAGCAGGTGCTTTAGTCCGCTGAGTATCTGGGCAACCCAAGAACTGCCTATTTTTAACTACCCCAATGACTCTCATCTTTCTTAGAGTCAATATTCAAATCAAGCATGCCTAACACCAGACTTCGAGCTCTTTACCACTGTACTAAACATTAGTATAAATGGCAATTGAAATTATACACACAATCTCTACTTACACACTTCAACATTTCTTTAGATATTCCGATCATGGTGTTGTAATAAACAGAGTAATGGGTAGGTAACTATGTTTTTCTTGTTTTACTTCTCTAATTCTGGTTTCAGCATTTTTTTCTTTAATTATGTTTGAAAGTGTATCTTTGTGTGTGTGTGTGTGTGTGTGTGTGTGTGTGTGTGTATGTGTTTGTTCCTTTCTACCATTATTTACACCTACATTTTCAATGTCTACAATGCCATTGTCAAAATAGAACTAATCCATTTTCATTCTTCATCTCAGCTCAACTTGGCCTCTGTGAAGAATACAGAATTTCATAGATGTACTTAGAACATTGCTTCCTGATTTTCTCAGTAGGTATTGAAGCATTATAATACAGTTAATTGATTAAAATCACAGACTCTAGGAATAGAGTTCAAATTAAATTCAGTAGCTTATTGATAGTCTGACCTTGATAATGCAACAATATGCTTCAATGTTGTTTCTTGAATGTAGGAGCACATCAGAATACGGTGGTCATAACATGGATCTTCTTAATAATTTGTACAGGGGCTGGAGAGATGGCTCAGTGGTCTAAGGCA
>NW_004524588.1:18214398-18242797 GCF_000260255.1 Octodon degus
TTAGAACAAGCTTGGCAAAGCATCAGGGACCGCGGTTCAATCCCCCAGCACCACATGCCAGCCAGCCCCGCCCCCTGGTGGGCTGAGCTGGCCTCTCTCTCTCTCTCTCCCTCTCTCTCTTTCTCTCTCTCTCTCTCTCTCTCAAATAAATAAAAAAAAATTTTGTACAATAATTGTTGTACAGTAATTATACCAGCACATGGCGATTGGAAAACAGTCCCTATTTACTTTCTATGGTTATGTTTGTTGTGTGCGTAGTAGTGGGAGACCGCCAGGCAGCTTCCCCTGAGGAATGAAGCCCCTTGCATCCATCTTTACCTAACCTGGGCTCTAATCCTACTCAATGAGATCTTCAGAGGTGACTATATAGATGCCAAAGCCTGCAATGACGTCTGGCTGAGGAGCCAGTGTGTCTCGGGCTGGCCAAGTGCTGGCACGCGGGTGAGAATAGCTTCTCTGCCCTGCACCCCCGCCGACAGCTGCAGTGGAGACTCAAGCAAGAGCCTATGAGATTCCAGGGCTGAGACGTGAGATGATATCTCAGCTGAGGCCAGGGGACTCAGGCAAACGCAGACTCTCCTGGAAGGAAAGGCGCCGGCCTTGCACGCATCAGGATAACCTCACGCACTCGCTGGCCAGCCTCTAGGCCTGGAGCAAGAGTGCTGTGCTTCTCCTATACAGCCAAGCCTGCAGCGCTTTTCTCCCCATGCACTCTACTGCTGCCATGCCTCCCCACCACCCTGAGGGTAGCAGCAAAAGCCGGGGGCACTCAGAGGCTCGACGGTGAAGGAGAAACAGCACGCTGGCCCCACGCACACAAGCTTTGCAGTACTGTGCGACGGATACTATTATTTCACTGAAAGCAATTGGTCATTACACACTCATTGTATAAAGTAATCCCACTTCATACAAACTGAGGCCCTCACACTCGTGTCTCTGAAAATACCTTGCAAAATATGTTCTAACACACTGAACTAAACATATTACAAAATTGATAAGATCCAGGAAAGGACAGAAATTAAATGCTGGCAGTTCAGAGAAGGCTATCAACAGACTGTCTCAGCTTATCACAGGAACTGTACAGTTGTTACTCACCCAACTTTGCTTTTTGAAATTTGAGTTTGACATTAAAGAACAGGTTCCACCAGTTAAGAATAGTCCTTAATTTTGCAAAGATTTCTGAGATAATTTATAGAAATCTTTGAGATTTTTTCTTTACCTATACATGAAAAAGCCTTAATCTGGAGCCCTTTAACTTCATCTGCCACATTGCCAGCAGGGAGGCTGAACCCTCCTCAGAGGCTTCAGTACATACTTATATTACTAAATTTATAAGCTTTTATTTTTGCAACTACTTACATATATTTGTTCTTATTAATTTTACCTCTTTATTTCCTGAGGGTAGAATAGTAGCTTTCCTTTATGTATAAAATCCTAAGTAGGCTTTTGCTTGCTGCATGCATTTCAAATTAAATTTTAAATGAAATAGTATCCATAATCTTTTCTTTCACCACTTGCAAAGTTAAGCAAATTCAGATTTCGTATTTGTAAAAAGGTTTTACTCAGAGAAAAAGTGGAGGGCAGGCAGCAAGATAGCTCTGTGGAATAAGCTCTTGCTTAGGCAAGTGTAGGAACCAGGATTCCACTCCCTGCACCACATGCCTCCCCGAGCCTGCCCCCGGGCATGCTGAGCTGGCCACCAAATCCGGGTGTGGTGGTGCACACCTGTAATCCCAGTGCTGGGGAGGCTGAAATCAAGAGGATCACTAGGAGTCAAAGCTACATAGTGAGACCCTGTACCAAATACACAAAATAGAGAGAGAGAGACAGAGAGAAAGAGACAGAGAGAGACAGAGACAGAGAGAGACAGGGAGAGAGACAGAGAGAGAAAGGGGGGCATTTCAATCTTTTTAAACCTCCAAAGAACTGAGTAAAATGCTCTCAGGTCTGTTCCCAGATAAACAAAACAAAACAAAAAACATACATTGAGATATGTATTGAAATATGTATATAATCAAAGCATTGAATTCTAAATTTTTATTACAGTAATAACCATTAATCCCTTTTATTATTTTCCCTCATTTCAAAAACACCATCCATCATTCTTTTGCTATTATTGGCATAGTTCTGGAGTCATTTTTCCTGAGTGTCTTTACCACATGTGATAAAAAACACAGTGAGTGCTGCCGCCAGCATGCAGTAGACCGGCAGGCTCACGCAGGACTGAAGCATGTTTTGTTTGTTTGTTTTGTTTTTGTTTTTTCTGCAGTTAGGACAGGGACTCCAGGGTCTCACTACACAGATTGCACTCGCAGCGATCCTCCTGTTTTCAGCCTTCCAAGAGCTGGGATTACAGGTGTGCGCCACCACACCCAGTCTCAGTTGCCATCTCAGCGCGCCCCGGGGGCGGGGGCGGCACCGCACACCGGGGATCAAACACCCGGCCACCGCGCTCCGCCTAAGCAGGTGTTTTAGTCCGCTGCACTACTGGAAGCATGTTCTTATCCATCTTTTTCATGGGACTTCTGTTTTTTTCCTAAAGACAAAATGACCAACCACGAAACATAAATATTCTGAATCAGTCCAGGACATTGAGGCAGCCATAAGATTGCAACTAAAGACGCTGAGGAAGGAGGACTTCCAGAAATGCTTTCAAAAGTGGCCAGAAGGACGGGATGAGCGCATTCAGGCAAAGGGGAGTGTTGTTTTGGAGGGTGCGAAATGATAAAGTGCTTCACACAATGTGTCGTTCATTACGCACTCACTGTATAAAGTGATCCCCCTCCTATAAGCTGAGGCCCTCGCATCCGTGTCTCTGAAAACACCTTACAAAATAGGTTAGAACACACTGAACTAAACATGTTATAGAATGTGATACGATCCAGGAAAGGATAGAAATTAAATGCTGGCAGTTCAGAGAAGGCTATCAACAGACTGTTTCAGTTTATCACAGGAACTGTACTGTTACCCACCCAACTTTTCTTTTTGAAATTTGAGCATGACATTGAAGAATGGGTCCCATGAGTTAAGAATAGTTATTAATTTTGCAAAGATTTCTGAGATGATTTATAGAAATCTTTGAGATTTTTTCTTTGACTATACATTAAAAAACTTTAATCTTGCTCCTGTCTTTTCTTTTGCTGTGTAGGACTGTGCTAAATTCATCAGATTAAATCTGTGAGCTACATTTTCCAAAGTCTCCATCACTTTGTGTTTAAGAGTCACATTAAAGTCAGTAAAAGAGTTTTCATTAACTTGAGGAGGCCAGTGTGTTGAGACACTATGAGGGACAGATACCCAAGAGCTGGACAGCTCCCAGGTCTACTCTGAGCTTTTCTGAATTACTGGTCCTGCTCTCTAACAACAAATGCATGGCTACTGTACCAGATCTGGTGTTATGGCCCAAGGATAGCACCTCACTGAGAAAATAAACCTCCTTAGATCTCACTTGAAGGTCTCACTGAAGTCTAATTTAACGGCTTTCCATGCTTGATTACTTACATTCACATGCAAATTCCAGTTTTGACCACCTGCCCCAGTTCTTCTGGACTACAGGTTACTGGCTCTCTTTAATCTCTTCCAGTTCTTCTATAATAAATCATGCATTTGAATAATACCTATTTTGTTCTGGCTTTCCAAGAAAACTCTCATGACACTTCTCATATTTTCAGTATTTCACAATTGCCTTTTCTTCGAAAGTTCTTCTCTCGGCTTTAATAGACTTAATGTGGTGAAGTCTTGAAAAATTTTGACTCGAATAGATGCTTATAATTCTCTTAAATAAAATGATTCCACAGAGAAAAAAGATGGTATGCAGAATGTAGAATGGGAAGAAAAGAAATAGGCAATTTTCCCCAAATAATAGAATTTTATAGCAGCTTATAATTGAAGGAAATTCTTTGAATGTTCCTTTCCCCTTCCTGTTGAATTTTGCATGTACTTTAGAAGCTATTTCAGATACTATCTCCTTCATATTTTGTAATGCTTATTTTACTTTGCCAAGTAGAGACACATTATAGGCATTAGCTGGTAATGGGCTCATCTTGACCTCAGCTTGAATTCAAGAATTGGCCTCATAATAAAGTTTCGCATTCAACTGTTGCTAAAATCTTAAGACTATGTTCCATACAATTCAGATTTTCTTTCTAAATAAGCCTTTTTCTTGCATTAGTATGGACTAAATATGGCTACTCTTTACATAAAGTCTGATCCATTTTACCTTTTCACCCTTTGGTTAATGAACTCTAAAAGCATTTTCCTTTTAGGGCCTTGCTTCTAATATCCTGATCTCTCTTGACTTCTGCTCTCTATTTATCAACCTTTGATCTCTGGTTCTCTTATTTTTATCTCTGCTGGTTTCCAAGAGGCCTTAATCATAGACCTAAAACATAAGCTTGAAATTATAGGAATATAATCAACAACTGCTGAGGTAAAAGCTGCTTGATTTTGTACTTTTTCTTGTGATAAAAAGTTCATCATTATGTTACCAAAAGTTTTGATATTTATAGTGCAACTGAAAACAAAATATTACCTGTACCTGGATGCGTAAGGAACTATTTTGTTTAATAAAAGCCTAGAAGACCATTACAATAAAATGCAAGTAAAAACATAGAACTTTCAAATTTTCTGAAATAATGTATAAAAACTACCATTTTGATCTGATTTACATGATTATTCTTAAGATGATTTACATTTATAAATCAAAGCTTTATTGTTGACATTAATCACCACTTGAAAAAACAAAGGTCGACTACCTTAAAAATAATTCTTATTAAGTACTACAAAGTTTTCACTTTTGTAAATGTATTATTATACATATGACTAATACCTGTTACCAGTATAAAATGACTCAAGGAAATTTAGTATGTATTTTCTATTTATTTCATAAAATTGTTGTCTTTTGTTAATAACTTTATCACTGTTAAATTTGGTCTTGAAATTAAAAAGAGATATACAAATATCTAAGAAGTTAATTTGGAAATGTGTTCAACAACTTAAAATGTCTACTGACATATGTCATTACCAAAAAGAAGTATTTTTTTCTGAATATAGTTGAAGAGAAGGTGATAGAATCTTATTTTTCCTGCATAAGTTATTATTAACTTGCTTTGAGTGAGAAATTTGGATGTGGTGAACAAAGATGGCTACTAAGGAGAGAGAATGCTGCCTGGAATTTGACATCAAAACTTCCCAACTCTGAATCCAATTACCAATACATATAGCTAAGGTGTTTGACATTAGGAAATTACTTAAACTTTTCAAACTCATATTTTCTCTACTAAAAAACCCTAAATTAAATGGATGATAAATAAAAAAGAAGCAGTATCTGTCCTATGTCAATATAGAACAGAGCCAGTGTCTTTACAAGTTAGAAGTCCGAAAGATCAGGCTATAGACAAGTGTGGTAGGTGCCAAAGCCGAGGGCCACCTTCTGTCTGTGTCCTCATGCGGTCTTTGCTCTGTGCATGAGGCTGTAGCACGCAGCCTCTCTGTGTCTGATTTCTCCTTCCAGTAGGACAAGGCAGGTCTGGAAAGGGCCAGTGCTAACAGCCCCATTTAATGTAACTACTTTTGTAAAGGACAGTTACAGTCTGAGCAATGGAGGATTAGAGAATTGGCACATGAATTTCAGTGGTACCTAGACAATTAGTTACTTGATCATTTAACAGCTTAACATCAGCAGTTACATAAAGAAATTCTCCTCTCCTTTTAGACCTATTAAATTGGAGCCCTTGTAACTGGGACCTGAATAATTTGCGGTACGTGATAAACATGTACGTGTATGTGTAGGTCTCTCTGTAAGTTAATAATTTCATTATGGTTGTTTTGTACTACTAGTAATAGTAACAGAAAGCTTTATTGTTGTGGTTGTGTTTGAGGCAGTAATATTTGTGCTAGTGGTGAAGTTACATATAACTTTTGAATTTTAATTTTATTTTTTCTATTTATTTATTTATTTTTGTATTTTTTAGAGAAGGGTCTAGAGGTGTTCAGGGTCACATTTCTAGATCGGATCCACCTGTTTACAGCCTCCCAAGTGCTGGGATTACAAGCCGCTACATGGTAGCTTCAGATCCACCATGTGGATCACCATGCTTAGTCTCATTTGCCTTCTCAGTGCGCCCTGGGGTGGGGGCATGGCAGGACTGGGGAATCAAACCCTCAGCGCTTGTGTATGCTTGCAGGCATTTTAATCTGCTGAGCTATTTGGCTGGTCCTTGAAGTTTAATTTTGAAATTTAATTAAAAGACATATTCTAGAGAAGATTAGAAGATTGCAACACTCACACCATGCATATATTCTACATATATATATATATATTATAAATATGTGTATATATTTATAATGTGTATGTCTATGAAGGGGCCAGTGTGGCATGGTGGTCACAAATATGCACTTTATTTTCTCTTCACGTGATAACAGTTGCCACCCAACAGTTTCAAAAGCCACTTACCACCTCACATTTGCGCGTGTCAGAAGTTAGCTAAACTGGAGCGTGCTCTCACACCTGGGCTGCCTGCCTGGAGGCTGGAGAGAAGAGTTTATTTCTCATTTGAGTTTGTGGCAGAATCCGCTAGATTCCAGCTGAGCTCTTTGTTTCCTGCTGCCCTTCATCTGACAGCCACTTTCTGCTTCCAGGTCCCTTCCTCCTCATTCCTTCTCTTGTGGCTCCTTCCACATTCAAGTCAGTAACAGCAAGAAGTGTCCCTCCCCCTACTCAGCTCTGTACCATCCACATTGGCCGCCAATTGGGAAAAGCTTTCTGCCTTTACTGAGATTTGTGTGACTGATTATATCAGATCTGTATATATATTCTCTCCAAATAAAGCCAGACTGTTTCACTTATGAGTATGTTCTCTAGTTGCATCCATTTACCAATAAAAGCCTCAAGTTTATCTTTTTCAAAGCTGAGTAATACTCTGTTGTATAAAAACACTACGTCTTTTTATGCATTGCTCAGCTGACGGGCATCTGGGTTGTCTCCAATATTCACCTGTTACAGATTGTGTTGCTGTTAACACCGGGGCACGTATAGTGCTGTGGTACGATGTTTTCAGTACTTCTGGAGAAACGTATAAACACCGTATTGTCTCCCTCGTGTAAAAACCTAAAAAAGAAAATAAAATCTGAAACGTACAATAGATATTGGGAAAGGAAAGAAACTGCTCAAAATGAAAGCTCAACTGCAATGGGGGAAAGCAGAAAAGATAGAAGGAAGATATGAATATATATATATATATATATATATATATAATGTACTACTGATTTGTATTTATTTATTTAAAGGAACAGTTAATTTTAAAAAGCTCTTGACCCATTTTGCATACTTATATCTGGTAATTTGAACAACTACTTCGAAGACAACAATGTGCAATATAGCAACTATTGTTGGATTTTACCATCTTGTTTTTTGAAATCACCTAACAGTTGTCATTTTTAAAATTATTTTTATTCTCTTTAAAGTAAAGGCAAACTACACAACGTAACATAAGCACCGCAGTGCTGCCTCATGACCCACACACATTCTTGGGATAGGGTGTAACATCTCTGGAGAGCACTTTTCAAATTTTTCCTTATCATAACAACTTTTAAGGAAAGTACTTTAGGTCCAATTTAAAAATGCTTGTAGAGCTGCCTGATAGCTTTGTGACCTGAAACTCTCTCATCTATAAATTTTCACCTATAATAGTAGCCTTTTCCTTACAGCGTCAGATTAAATTATTCTATGCTTGCATATTTGCTTCATACAACACTTCTGAAATGCCTTGGGCTAAATAAATTAACGAAGTTTTACTGCTCTGGATTTTACTATCGTATATCATAAGTTACTATTAGTGTGATTATTGGTAATAGCAAAAGAATTTAGGCTTACATCAAAAGGATTTCCTAAATACTTCATTTCACAATACTTAATAGGAATCTTAATATAGAAAAGCACAGAATATAGTTAACATCTAATTTATCATTAAAAGTAATTTGCAAATTTTAATATATTGACATATTTTAATTATACATTAAAAGTTAAACAATATATTAGTTCTCTTTCTGCCAATGACTAGGCCTATTTGAAACTTTGTCACTTTAAAGAAAACTACAGTTCTGGTATCAGTATGTATAATGCTGGTATTAGTGTAATAATTTGATTGGGTATGGGTTGTATATCTGTAATCTTTTGAAAATTTTGAAAAACATAACCATGTAGTGATTATTAACATTTTCTGACATATTGAACAGTAAGTTCCAATATCTCTCCAAGTGGAAAAACTATGTCCACTAGAAATCATAAAACATTTTTATAAATAGAATAATTTTTAAACATGACATTGTAAACACAAACAAAATATTGACAGACAGGTTATATCTGGATTGAAACATTTTATAGCTCACGAAAACATCCAAAAATAAATCAGACTAGAAGATTAAAAAAAAAAAAGCATCTGTAGTGGACAATGGCTTGACAATGAGACAATACGCACAAATGAAAAAAAAAATAGAAAGAGAAAAAAAATAAAAAGGGTGAGTACATGCACAGAATATCTGTTGGGTTTGGCAATAAAGAACTGAGGCATTGCACTCGAAGGTGCTAGTCCTTCATGTGGGTAAACACTAGCTAGGTTTTCATTTTGGTTTGTGGCATGCAAGCTCTGTGTGGGCCCCCGGCCTCCAGGATAGGAAATAAGATATATTTATAATATACATATAAGATGTATGTGTTAGGTACGAACCCACACAGTTGACAAGACCAGGCATTCTGATGCAAGTAGAAGATTTATTGGGGCCATCAAGCAGGATGGCTGTCTAGTGGACCAAGACAGCAGTGAACAAAAGGGGGACAGGAGACTTTATAGGATCTTTTAAGGAGGGTGATTGCTGGCTGGAATGTCTGAGGGAGAGCTAATCTTGGCAGGCCTACCTGGTCTGTGGGGGACCTTCAATGTTAACAAAGGAGGGTTTCATGGTTGCTTGTCCGAGTCAAAATCAGGTGGGCTTGTTCTGTGGTTTTGGGTTTGGCTCTGCATGGGACCAAGAGGAAGAGAGTTTAGGAGTAGGATGCCTGGGGAACCAAGAGGAAGAGTGTTTGGGGCAAGGTGCCTGGGAAACTTTGAATCCTGACCTATCATCCCAGACTCTATTTGATAGAAAAAGGGCAAATAAATCACCTCGCTACTTCCTGCTGAACAGGGGTGTCGTGGGGTCATGAGTCTGGAGGTCAGAGCAAGGAATTGTCATCATCAGAGGGGTTATGTTGGAGTAAGACCTGGTAGGAGTAATCTGAGAGAAATATTTTGTTAAAATTTTGGGTTGTTAATCTGGTGACAGTATTGTGGATGAGGGAAATGAAGAAGGAGCTACCATGAACATAACGTCAAGTCCTACAAGGGGCCCTAGAAGGGGAGCGAGCCAAAGGAAGACAGAGTTTAATGTTTCAAGGTGCCACACAGAAACAGCTGTGTGTCTATTTTGTCTGGAGGTGTGTTGAATGGAGTTTGGTGTAAGGGAAGCCAGTGGATAGGTGCATGTGTTGCTGGTACAGTCAGGTGGCCGTGAGATCAGGCCTTAGAATGGACATGTACCGGCAACACTTGGTGAGGTTGGTGGTCTAGGTAGAAGCAAGAAGGGAGTCTATGATATGAATGTGTCATTTTATCATGACCATGTTGAAGGGGAGAAGTAAGGAGGTGATAAATGACGGGCTTGAGTCCCCTCTGATGTTGGGGCTATTGGGTATTGGGAATGTACGGAAAGGCTGTGGGATCTCTGTGCACATCTGTGTAGGAATAACGTGTAGCATGAATGGGACTGGAAGTATCTCAGAGTATGTGGTCAACAAGGGAAGGGGGAGGGAGGAGCTGGCTGTACATTGAGGTTAGGTTTACAGAACGAGCTCTATGGGAAGACAGGTGAGAGAGACATGGAGCTTTTGAATGAGATCTATCCTGATGAGAGGTGTGGAGTAGGTTGGATTTATAAAGAAATTATGAGTGAAAAACAGTTTCTGGAGCAAGCAGGCAATGGACCTGTCTAAAAGTGTCATGTAGGTTAGCCATCAACACCCACTACAGACACTGTAGGTCTAATACAGTAACTTTTGAACTCAGGAAAAGCACTATATGTGGTGTCTGTGTCAGCAAGCAAAAAGGTTTTTTTTTTTTTTTTTTTTTTTTTTTTTTTTTTTTTTTTTTTTTTTTTTTAACTGAGATGTCCAGTGCAATTGGGATTCTGACAAAGATACCTTGATGTGGGCCATGGACTCCAAGCTCTGTTGTTCCTCTTCAGTGGCAAGACCAAGAAAATCAAGTATTGATGAATCTGGCTGTGGTGACTTTTCCTGTGAGAGCAGGGAATTGGATGACTTACCTGCACTCTTCTGAACAGGGCAGTTGCATTTCTAGTGACCCTCGAGCTTGTAGATGGGACCAAGTTCTCAAGTTGGGGCAGGCTCATGCCCAATGTCTTTCTTTTCTGCACTTGCAGGAAGACCTCATGTGGCAGCATTGTTTAGGTTGAGCATTACCTTTTTAAGGTCCTACTTTGATGGGAGTCCTGAGTGTCACAGCCAAATGTTGGCACTTGTGTGTATACACATCAGCACCAGCTCATTCGTCAAGCCTCAGAACTTTGATGTAGGCCATCATGTAATCAGTCAAATTTCCCATGACTGCACACACTGGGTGGCATCCACACACCTTTAAGGAAGAGCCAAGTAATTCAACTTGCTGTTCTGGGGTGTTCAGCCTGTGGTCAATTGAGTCCAAAGCAGAAACAACAGGGCAGAGGGACATAGCCAGGTAAAGATACATAGCCAGGTAGTGATGTGCAAACAGTGGAGGAATGCATTAGAGAGGAAGGGTTCAGCCACCAGATGAAGCAGCCAAGCTCAGGGCTCCATGACCTTCTGGACACACCCAAGGATGTGTTATCCTCATGACCTCAAGACAGTTGAGCTAATTCAACTGAACTTAACCACTGAAATTATTAAATTACCATAAAATCAACTACTGATTATTATAAAATCATTGGACATTATGTGAGGAAGGAAATTTCAGTGTTGGGCTCAATAATATAGGGGATTTCTCTCTCCATATAAAAAATAAAATCAGGGAGGCATTCAATTTTTCATCGACTCTAGTAGGAATGGATGTTCTAGCATGCACTGGAGATAAAGACTCCCAAATTTTTAGCCGTAAGGAGAAGAAGGAGGTAGTGTTAAGCTATTGGGATATTGCAGAGGGCAGGTCTTACATGGTAGATTAAAGAAGGGAAATCATTTACGTGTTATCCTTGGCTTCCTTTTTGTACGAGTTGTTGCTTTAGTTCCAAAATCATGATGGCCACCGCGGTAAGTGGGCAGGTGGTGCTTGGGGGTGGGTGGCAGAGATCGTGTAGCTTTTTAAAACCTAATTTTTACACGGATTTCCCAACTGCTTCCTGAAGAACAGAATATACTTATTGTGAGAAAAGAAGCTTCTATCTGAGAGAGGGACAAAAGGAGCCTCAGGTAAGTCACTGAGGATCTTGTTTTTCTCTAGGGATTTTTACAAAGTGAAAGCATGAGGTGACATAGGTCTAAGGTAGAACACATGGGAACTTGCTAGGTGTGCATGGATGGGACAAAACTATGGTCAACCAATAAAGTTACAAGTAGACTGGTCAGGTAAACCTGGTTAAATTGGGATCAAATGGGGAAGTGAGTCACGCAGCAAGTGGACATGAGTACAGAACAGGGTTCTTCCAGTTGGAGGGTATATTAGTGACTCTTCTTGGCATTTTCAAGGTAGTTGATATCTGCTTAGACTATCAATCCCTGATATCTATTCTTAGGGAGGTACGCATTTGTTTAATCTTTTGTCCAGGTCCAGGCCCACAGCTGGAGTGCCTGCCTCTCCCACAGTGGCAAGGTATCTTGTTTTCCATACTGGCATCTCTGAGGGCCAAGGTTTGGCTGTTGGCCTATATTATTTTTCTGTATTTTTAAGAGTTACTGGGTATTGTAAATAATTTTTCCCAGGAAGTGCACTGTATCTAGAAGGACATGAAGCGGCCAGCTGGCTCGTAGGGCCACCCTGATGATAAGGACCCTTACAGGGCTGCACAGGCTGATATTGTGCACCTCCAGAGTCTCCTATCTGGCTCTTCAAGTCAGTAAAATTCTTCCTTAGTTTCATTAATTCATTCAAGTAGAAATCCTTTTAATTTAGTAAAATAAGTAGAAAACACAAAAAGAAGTGTGTGTGTGTGTGTGTGTGTGTGTGTGTGTGTGTGTGTGTGTTTAGGACTAGAGATTAACCTAAGACCAGGCAACTGAACTACATTCCCAGCTCTATGTTATTTTCATTTTTAGCTTTGAGACAGGATCTCACTAAGTCATTAAATCACCCAGGTTGAGGTTCAATTTAAGATTTTCCTGCTTCACCTTCACAGAGTAATGATATTAAGTATACATAACTGCTACAATTGTTGCTTTATTATCAAGTAAATTAATAGATTGCAGCCTGGAACAAATTGTCTGTAACACTTAATCCTAACAGTGTATATGTCTACAGCCAAGGATGTGATGAGTTTATAGAAGGTTGAATTAAATTCTCTGGTGCTTTAAAAACACTCAGTATTTTGGTAATTCTTCTTGTTACCAAATCTTCAAATAATAATAATAATAATAATAATAATAATAATAATAATAATAATAAATCTCTGTCCTACAGAGGTAAATGTTAGGCCTAGTAATATAAACTCTTTGTGGAACATATTGTTTACATGTGTAAGACCTTTACTGGGATTCCCAGAACCAAGAAAACTCCTGTGTGAAGAGTATGAGGTAAAGCTCAATGATAGCAGCACTTAACTACAGCTAGCATTTGCTCATGTTTTTCCTGTTATATGGTATCTTCATTTTTGGAGTAAATATCTAATCGCTTCTGCTGAACTAAAATTTACCAGGAGGAGATTGATGGAGTGGAACAAATTATTTATTTAAGTATTATTTCAGATACTTCTTTAAACTGAGGAAATATCAGAGTTGGCTTATTATACCAATAAACCTGTGACATACAATTTTTAACTCAGGGACAATTGATGTCTAGTTACTGTTTTGATTCCTCAGAATAAATAATATGATTAGATTGTAAATTTTTCTACATAGTTTTTCATAGTAGCATTGGCTGATTTTCTTAATACTAACTAATCTATGTCAAGGTAGATTTTAAAATAACTCTAATTGGGAGAATGATTTACTTTCTTCCTCAAAAAAGTAAATAGATTATAAACATCAAAATTTTTAATGTTCTGCAGGTGGCAGAAAAATCTCCCCATGTAATGGTATCAGAATAAGGAAAGGAGGAACAGTTCTTCTAAAGGTGATATACTGCTTTATCAAAACAGTAACTAGACATCAATTGTCCCTGAGTATCCATTGGACATAATATCAGAGAATTTAGCCAATCTCTTGGTGTTTATTCCCTTGGAAAAATGTTCAATAGGTAGATGGAATTGAATTGTCAATGATATACAAATTAGATACCACCAGGTATGCTCAATAGTTAATTTTCCACTTTTCTGGGGGCAAAATAAAATCTTTGGAAGTCACAGCTATCCATGTGCCAAGGGTGCCACCAAAGACAATGATAAGTGACCCAACCAAGTAAGGTAAAACACAATGTTAGCATGAATATGAGATGAAACGGTGTATGTGTGTGGGGTCATGCGTATGAAAAACCTTTTAGGCCATCCTGAAGACTTGTGCCACTTAGTTCTTTAAACTGTGTTGGCAAAATTTCCTGTCCTAACTGGGAAGGCTTGCACAATCTGAGTTTAAATGTTGAGACTACTGAATTTACTTTTCCTGTTTAAACACCTCTCAAGAGCATTTGGCATAAGCGTGGCATAGTGCCTAGGAACTACAACTCAATACAGAGGTTGTGCTAGAATGAGGTTGAGGTACAGGGGTGAGAAAATAAACTAGGGGACCAGGGAAATAGTTCAGTGGAATAAGTGCTTGCCTGGCAAGCACAAAGTCCTGAGTTCAATCCCATTACTGCTAAATAAATAAATAAAGTAAAAAATAATAAACTAGGGGTCTACTTATATCTTTGAGATGATATGGAATAGAAGGAATAACAAACAAACTCTACTAAAGAGACTCTACTAGGAAGCAAGTTAAAGATATGGGTAAAAAAAGAAAACAATACAGATTTAAAAAAAAATCACCAAATGGCCATGGGTCTTGCACTAAGAGCAGAAGAACTGACATGCAGGACAGAGATCAAGCCAGGTTGTCTCAGTGACTCTTCTCTCATTGCTGGGACAAGATACCCAACACCCAAAATGAAGCAAGGAAAGGTTTATTTACCTCATAGTTAGTGGAGGTTTCAGTTCATATTCAGCTGGCTCCAAGGCAGAGTGACATATGGCACAGAGCAGCTGCTCATGGCTAGGACAAGTAGCAAAGAACAAAGGGAGAGGCAGAAGCTGCAGCTTCGAGAAACTCTCTTTCCCCTCCTCACATTGTAATGCAGATTACCAGCCCCAGGGCCAGTAATAATCCATCACAAACTTCCCATGACTGCATGAGGCTTTGGTGGGATACCTATATACAAAAAATAACATAGTTCCCCTGGACCTCAAAGACTCCTGCATATCCCTTTATGCAAAAGATATTTTAGTCCACCTCTAAGAGTTGTCAAAGTCCTACAGTTTCATCACTAATGAAAAGTCCATGTCTCCTCCAAGATAAAAGGCAAACTCTTAGCTGTGAGCCCCTGTACAAATGAAAAATTAAACACTTCCAACATTCAATGGAACAAGATAAACATTATCATTCCCAAAGGTATACACAGCAGGACACCAAGCACTGGGACCAAAGCAAGTCCAAAATTCAGATTAAACATTAAGTCCTGTAGTTCCATGAGGAAGGTCTGAAGCGATCTGTGGCAAATTCTGAGCTCCATGTGGCTCCACCTCAATGGAATTGCTGCTGGTAGTCCTGTGGCTTCTTTCTCAGGCCTGCTTTGCTCCTTCCTTGCAGCTTTCATCAGACAATCCACATTCCTGGTTTTTCCAAACTTCTGCTGTTTCCACTGAATAGACTTCTCACTCTTGCTTCACACTGTGCCATGTCAGAGGCACAATGCCTGGCCTTCTGAAATCGGGTTCTTAACCTCAGAACTCCTACATTCTGCATATCCCTAAATCCAGCCTTGCAAGGATGATGTTAAGGTCTGCTGGTGGCTCGAGCAGTAGCCAGGCTTTCTTCTCTCTTGGCTATAAGGGTCGAGTGGGTGGAACACTGAGCACTCTGACCCTGGTGCCAAAGAACAAATCCTATGTCGCCACCATTCTAGAACCTGGTGTGGCTGCAGCCACCGCTATTCTGTAGCATGGAGCTCTGTGGCTTTCACCTCAAGGAAAAGTTCCTCAACCTTGCATCTCTGAGGCTGCAAAGGGTAGAGATCTTCTGCCACCTGTGACTCCATCAGGCCATTCCTTATATTCTCTGGTGCCTTCTCTGCAGTGGAGGTCCCCTCAGCTCTATCTGTATTTCAAAGTTTTATTGGAGCTTTCTTTCTGCCAAAACTCAATTTATAAATCATTCTGATAGGTTTTTTGCTCTTGATTCTCAATAAAAATCTAACTAAAAGTGCCCAACAATAGCCATGCCACTGTCCCAACATTGGCCTGCTTTGAAATTTCTTTTGCTAGATTAATCAGTCATCTATGCTTAACCTCAGTCTTAGGCACAGTCTTTGAAGATGAGCAAAGTGCAGACAATCTTTCTGCCAAGCCATAACACAGATCATCTGGAATCCAACAACCTATACAGTCCTTCTTCCCAGCAGAGACCTCCCCAGCCTGGTCTTTATAGGGAGGATTTCTATCAGCCTTCTTGTCTTCTAACTCTGATTAGAATCATCCATACAGAACAGCCAAAGGTGTTCCAGTGCTTCTGTTAGGCAACATCTCCTAAACTTTCCTAATCTCATCCCACAAGCCATTCCCAAAGGCTTGTAATCCATTGTCAGGTATATTCACAGCAATGATCCCACTCTACTGGTAACCAAATTCTATCTTGGTTACTCTTGTTTCTGGGACAAAATACCCAGCATGCAAAGTTAAGGAAGGAAAGGCTTATTTAGCTCATAGTTTGCAGAGGTTTCAGTCCATACTGTGCTGGCTCCAAGGCAGAGTGGCACATGGCACAGAGCAGAGAAGCTGTTCATATCTATGGCAAGGAGGAAAGAGCAAAGGGAGGGGTAGTGGCTGCAGCTTCTAGAAGTCCCTCTCTCTTCTTTAAATTGTAATGCTGATTACCTGCCCCAGAGCAGGTGTAGCACGCACACTCACAACAATCCATCACAAACTCCAGAGGCCTCCCCATGACTGCAAGGGGCTTTTTAGGACACCTACACACAAACCATAACACAGGTGCACTTCCAATAAAATATAGGGGAAACTGGGGAGCCTGGATAACTTTAAGGGAGAAACTACTCACACCTATGCACTAACATATACTTATATATAATCTATCTATCTATCTATCTATCTATCTATCTATCTACTTAAATATAATCCCTTCTAGAGTCACTGTATTATTCATTCTATCATCATTATACAGTAGATAGATATCCACATCCCTCTTAGTAACCCTGAGTCAAACAAAAATAAGGTACTCCAGTGACACCTTACCACCACCCCAAAGATAAGGCCTTGAAAGCTATGTCAAAGACAAATAAACAGAAAGACACTGGACAAAGATCACCAGAAGAAATGTTTCCAGGTGAATGTCCTGGAATCCAGTCCAATTATGGAAAGTTAAGGGTGTAGGTGAAAGAGTCTCCTGCCTGCTGTCATAAAAAGAACTAAGAACAAGGAGCCCTCGGGTCCTCCAGCTCTCTGGCGCCCCCTACAATGATTCTTTCTTATTAGGGTAGCTACATATCTTCTCTCTCCCCCTTCTTTTTCCTATTTGCAAACACATTTTCTTCCTTTCATTAAACTTTGTTCCTTTTTATTACTGGGGCTCAGTTTCATACCGGTGGGCTGCTCAGGTCACAGAACAGTGGTGTTCTTACCCCGCATGCCACAAGCTGAGGTTTATTGCCAGATGGTGGTAAGGTTTCCTATATTCATTGAAAGACACCTACAGATGTATACCTAAAAATCACAGCTCCAAGTTCTCTGCTAGATTTTACATCAGCGTTGTGTATGTGAATCCAGCAGTCTATGATATCGGAATTATTCTCACAATTTTATAGAATAGCTATCTGAGAGAGATTAAGTAATTTTTGAAGTTAGCATGGTAAATTTAGATTTGAAACATGATCTTTGAAACACTTGTTTAAAAATTTAAAGACCTGTACAGTCTATAAATACAGGTGGCCTTATACAAGAATGAAAATCAAACTCTTGGAGGTAAGGAACACCCTCCCAGGGGAGGTAATGTTTATATTAGCAAATAATGAATCTCAGGGAATAAATTAACAAAAGAGGGGAAGGAAAAGTTTCTGCAGAGAGAATTGAAAGATATTAAATCTCAGTGATGAGACAGGTGGTTAGGTTGTATCTGAATGGCATGTGTTTTCTCCCAACAGGTGATACTGGTCAACTAAACAGCATCTGAATGATGAAAAGCCTCAGGGCATTGTGGGAAAGTGGGTTGTTTCCTATGAAAGGAGCAGGGATTGAACAGTGGAGCTTCTGTTGTTCTTGTTTGTTTTTTGAGACAGTGTCTCACTATGCACTTCAGGCTGGCCCAGTGCCCACATTTCAGCCCCCAGGCTGGTCTTGAACTGGAGCAGAGATCCTCCTGTCTCAAGCTCCAGAGTGTTGCAATTACAGGCGTGTGCTACCATGCACAGTTAAAGTTTAATGCCATTCTCGCTGGATTTTGAAATCAGCAATATTAGTGACAAAGTACAAGATGGTGTCCCAAGAAGGCAAAGAATGAGCAGCCCTATAAAAATTGTTGGGCTGTATGAAAGTCCAAGAGGAAGAAGCAGAGTTATTGAGAGATATGTATGTGTCTGTGTTTGCGCCAGAGGCCAAATGGCTTTTACTTCAGTGACTACAGATGGAAGAGGTGGGCTTCCCAGATGCCTCCTCACAAGAATATCAACAGCAGCAGCCCAAAGCAGGTGACGGTGTTTCACAAGTGACAAAGCAACCCTGGGGCTTGGAGCAGCAAGAGCACCATGGAGAGGGTACCTGCCAGGTGGCCAAGGGCCAAAGGAAGTGATGGGTATTGATTGTGTCCAGCAATGCTTCCAGCTCACAGTACACAGACACAAATTAGCTCCAATCATTCAGGAGAAAATGTACCTCTGTCTGAAACAGTGTGCTTTGCTATATCATTACTAATATACATATAAAAATGTGTCACTTCCACAGTTTCTAATAGCTTCTCAAAAGGACAACAGCAAGAGAATACATGCCCAAGGAAGACAAATAAAGAGATGTGTTTGAATAATTTGCACAGTGTGGCCTCTTTCAGTTCACATGTCCTAACCCTTCTAGACAGATTTAACTATGCAACTATGAAAGAGATTCTTGGAGAAATCAGCATAGCCAGGGAACAGAAAGGACTCCACACCCGAACCTCAGTTAGAGAAAGAATACAAACTGCTTTATTTGCACAACTCCGTTCTTTAAACTATCTAAAAATGGTACCATTTGTCACCTAACTATCTGACATTAAAATCTGGCATAATTTAAACAGGTTGCTGCCTTGTGAACAAGATTATTTTTTCATGGAAGTTCATGCGGCTGTCACTTTCTTCCTTTCTCTGTCAACTCTTAACAGTCACAGAGCAGACTGTTATCACTTAATCCGTGATTTACATTGACGTTCTCCAAACTAGACCTTCTCACCCTGTTTTTCCCCCTCTCTAATCAATACAAAAACATTCATCCTTTTATTCCATCAAATTGCTTTCACATTCTGAGGACTATTGACACGTACGAATGCACAAGATTAAGTCCGAACACTTTAACATGTGTGAAACGGGCTTCACCTATGACACCTCCGTCCTTGTTGAAGTTTATCTACCATCACTCTTCCAGGGGAAAAGCAGCTCTAGAAAATACATTCATACATTACTTTTTTAATGCATCATTAAGGCAGCAGAGTTAAATGCCTTTATTACCTGAGGCTACCATAGCCTTTTGAGCAGGGTTCAAAATAAATTACTGATTCCCCGATTTGCCATGATTTGGTCCACTTTTGAGATAGTGCTTAGGAGGTAAGAAGCCGGACGAGCAGTGTAAACTGGCCAACTTTGCAAGCCCTTTTGCAACTAGAGCATAAGGACTATCATACTGCTCATTGGATGGTGCGGTTGCAAAGTTTAAATTATTTACTATTTTTAAAGAGGTTATCGCTTATTAAGTTAAACATAAACATTATGTATTGTTATCATTGCATATATTCAACAGCTCCAAAGTTGTGCCAACTTCTCAAAGCACCGGACAGCTGAAGGACAATTTCTGAATAAGGTGAAGTAGCACATTTTCATTTAAGAACCAAGTTCAGCCTCTAGAGAAAGCAGTTTTAAGAACTGAACAAAATTGAGTATGGGAGACATTGGTAGGCACTATGGAGGCCTACAGGACAAATTGGACACGGGTCAATTTTAGGCTTTGAGCAGGTCTGATTCTCTTTCAGAAAAGCTTGAGACATAATACCCTCATTTCTCAAGCTTATAGCACTACTTGTGAGGTCATAGCTTTACTACAATGCTTAAGTTCATGTTTGATGATCCCCAGTTGCCCCCACTTCATTGTGAGATGGAAAAAGAGCCAAGTGCTGTTGGCAATTCATTGAATGGGGCAATTTTCAAAAGGTCCATTTTACTCTAAGCCCTAGAATGTTTAGAATGTTAGATAAGCTCTGAAATGCTTGTACATCTTTCTACTTATTTCCCTTTTACTTTTCTCCCTCTTCCTTGCTCTCTGCTTTCCCCTTGTCTCTCCTATTTCCTCCTTCCTCCTTCCTTCTTCCTCTCTTCTTCTTTCCCTCTTTCTCCTTCACTGATTCCCCTTTTCTTTTTCTATCCAGAAAAGTCCTTATATGTACCTGAACCCATAGGTTACTGTAAATTTTCATTCCTCCAGGCGTATTGCTACTTTGGATGGACAAAAATATGCTGTGTATGTGTTTAACAAAATATGTGCACAAGTGATTTAAACTAACCAATATGATTTTCATTACTTGTTTATAAGAGTCCAATAACAAATTACTGATGACTATATACACAGCATCATTGAAGTCACATGTCACTGTAGAGTAATACCATCCTCTGCAGACAGGGAGATTGGTGTTCCTCTTCCTTTCAATACGTTCTTTATTACACTCATAAGAAGGACTTTGGAACAAAGGGTCCACAGCACAGTCACATTCTCTCATCCACTGATATTGGACCACGGTACTGACCTGGTCATAGTCTTTGAGGTCACACTTTCTCTTACTGGAGAAATGAACAAATCTATCAAAGAGTAAAAGCTCCAACCCTAGAACATTTGCTTCTTTTTAAATCCATCCTATACATCAGTGAGGTTCTTTCAGCACTGAAACAGGTGAGATTCAAAATTCAAGTGGCCTCTTGTGGAATAATGGCCTTTGATCTCACTTTTATCACTGGCTGTCTAGTGCAGCATAGGCCGGGGCTCCACGCGTGGAGAAGAGAGTGGATAGTTTAGCGGGTTGGGCTTGGCAGCTGGTCAACAGACTTCATCTCATACCCGTCTCTGCCTCATGCATTATTTCCACTGGACACATGCAAATCCACGTAGGCAAGAGTGACCCCGTCAAATCCTGTATTCTTAACCTGATTCTATGCTTAACATTTTGCCAAGCTTATTTAACCTTCTTCAAGATATAGTCACTTGTAATTCACAAATCAAATGTGTCTGGTGTGCGTGATTTAAAGCAGCCTTTTGAAGGTTATCTATCAGACTGCTTCATGGAAAGCTGATTTTTTGAATTAAATGAGCTGAAGTACAAGAAACTGACCCTTCTCTGTGTTTAGACCTGTCAGTTAAACAGAACTCCTCACTTTCAAGTCATTCTACGTGACTTTTGTTTCACCTTTCAGAAAGGCTCTTATCACGTTGACACGGGTGCTATCAGCTGAGCTATTATGAGGCTAACACATTGAAGCTGTAATAATTTCTAGTTTCCATTTTCAAAAGAAATGTGTTGGTCAAATATGTGTTAGCCTTTTTCTTTCACATTTAACTTCTCAATTTAAAAAAACTGTAATTCATCTCAGCGTTCACCCTTCAGTATCTGTTTAACTATAGGCACAATAGTTCACAACTCTTGGCTATAAAGGATTGTGACCCCATATAATATGTTAAAAACACAAACTGTAGTTTGTATTTATAGGAAGGGACAGAGTTCATCTTTCTGAGAGGACTTCAGCTGTGATAGGCTTTGCTACTGTAGAAGGCTCCATCGGTTTGAAGTACTTTAAGCCTTTATAGAGAAATGATTGCTCTCCAAGTGTTATACTTAGTCAATGTGTGTGAACAGTGAGAGACTTCATGATGTGATGCAAAGGGAAAGAGTCTAGGCAGCCACATTTACAAGACATTCATGTCTTCATGATCTGTCGCTCACTTTGGCTTCATGATTCCTTCGCAGATCTCCTTTCTGCTTAGCTAAGCTTTGCATCCATTCTGTTATAGTCTCAGCTTCTGAGTTCCTTAGAATACACTCCTGACTACTGAATTTTCCCAGACCCTTTCTTGGCACAATTTCTCAGTTCAACAGACCTTATTTCATACAAAGCATGTTACATTTTCCTGAATACTAGAGGGCAGAAATAAAACATGAGCCTATTATGGAAGTATGCATAGTTTTCCAGGGGAAGCAAGCAATAACCAAATGAATTAACCAATTATAAACATGCTAAGCATAATTGAATCCAGCAGCAACCTTGATATACTATCAATAACATTGTTCTGACATGAAGGATGAATATGATGTAATTGTTGACTGACAAATCAAAAGTTCTTCTTAAAGTTACCAATTTTACAAAGATGGCAAAAAGCTTGATTGCGTATAATTTGTCATAGATATCAAGTCAGCTATTGTTCATGACCAATGCTATGCTGAAAACTGTATGTTGAACCATGAGGAAACAAGAATCTAGTAAAGAAATAATCATTGTGATGAACTTGAGTGTGCATTCGGAGGCTTTGGTCACTGGTGAATGGGGATAAACAAAGTCAGATGAACTTTCACACAAGAATTTTCTGTAGGGACTGCGGAGATGGCTCAGTGGAATAAACGCTTCCCTGGCAAGTGTAAGGGCCTGAGTTCAATCCCAGGTTCTCAAAAAAAAAAAAAAAAAAAAAAAAAGATTTTTCTGTGGACCACTGGTGTGGAAAAATGAATCGCATAATTCAGGTAAAGCTGAATTTAAATTTTAAAAAACCTACAATGACAGTGTACAAATGAATCATTACCTTTTATTTTAACAGCAATATCATTACTGTGTAAGACAGTTAAGAGATCCAATTGAAT
Source organism: Octodon degus (assembly GCF_000260255.1). Taxonomy (NCBI): domain Eukaryota; kingdom Metazoa; phylum Chordata; class Mammalia; order Rodentia; family Octodontidae; genus Octodon; species Octodon degus. The sequence continues at coordinate 18,236,918 of NW_004524588.1, forward strand.
TAAAAAAACTTTCTGTATGAAGGACTATGGGAAACAAGATAATGGAAAAATATTTTTTACCCATTGGATTAGGAAAGAATAGAGAAACATGGGTAAGATACTTGGTTGTCAGAATAAAAATAAAGTATGCAGCAAAAATGACATTAACCACAAGAACAAAGAAGGGAGGAAGTTGTAAGGCTCCATCAAGAATGGTGACAGGAAGTGAATCCACTGAGAGTCCCTTCCTGGTACACAGACTGAAAATCAGGTTAGAGTCAGTGTAGCCAGACTTGAATGGTGAATACATTGAAGCCATAAGAACACAGTGAATTTGGATAAGTAGCTAGGTTTTTATTTTTATTTTGCTTTTCCTGCATGTCTCCTAGTGATTTTATTAATTTCCTGGCAAATATTATTTTATATCCTAAGGAAAGGTGATTAAAGTAATTACAGTGTAAATATTCTGTGAAAACACTGGGCAGGATTTTTGTTGGTTTGTTTGTTTTATTTCACTTTTTCACTATATCAGAATTATTTCAGTTGAACATTTGAAGTTCAAATTTATGGCAAAAGAACCAAGAGTCTAAATTTAATTACAAATACTGCTAATTTTAAGTTCATTAATGTGAAAAATAATTCCAGGACCCACAAAACTAGCAAACATGAAAATTGTTCTTCCTTGTGGCAACTGAGTTAATATGCCTGTTGTGTTTAGATCTTAAATGTTTCCTAATGGCCTCATTTACTAAGAGAGGGGCCACTGGGAAAGTAATAAAATCAAGGGGCATTGTGCTCACCTGTGGAATAAGCTCATGGCAGGATGTTGAATGAGCTCTGAGGAGGGGGGCTTCAGTGGAGAAGGTGGAGCACTGAAGGAATGACCTGGAAAGATGTATTTTTGTTCTAAGCCCTATCTCCACTTCCTGGCTATCTTTTCTCTGAAAAGCGCTTCTGCCCTCATGAATCTGCCTTGGAGCTAGCTCAGCATGCACCGAGTCCTCTAAAGCCCTGGGCCTAAGAAAACTTTTCTTCTCTGAGGTTGTGGGAGTTGGTATCTGGGACCAGCAATGGGCAAAGCTGACTAATGTGGTGACGGGCTGACCTCCAAGGACAGGGGTTGCCAGTGCACAAAGACCCACAGAGGCTGAGCTTAGCCACTATCTTAAGGTGGGTTTGAGTCCTTGTCTCACTTAAACTTCTAGCCAGTTCTTTACTGGAAGGACACTAAAGTAAGGCTTTGTCCAGAGAGCACGGCCATTTAAGTCCTGGCTGAACGTTTCTGAGAGATCTACCTGTCACGAAGTTTCCCACCACCCTTTTTTCTCTCTCTCTCCTTTGCTCTAGAAGGAGATGCACCACTCCTGCATTGAAGCTGTGCACTATCCTAGTCTTTCTGAAATGAGCCCTATTTTCTTCAAGCAGACATTTAGCCTAGTAGAATCTCTGTCCTTTTAATTTCTCCCTGGCATTTGCTTATTGAGGATTTCAAAATAACACCCTTCCTTGAAAATTGAATACATTATGATGAAGATGATTTTCCTGTTTGTTAATAATGTCTGGTATATATTTTCATAACACAAAGTTCTTCAGCTTGTTGATTTGGGATATACAATATAATTTTCTCATAATATTACCATTTCTCTGAGTGCTTGTGATAGGTAAGGCATGATGTTGAGCCTGTTACATCCATTATTATAATTACTACTGTCTTGGTAAAAACACTTTTTTAAAAAATACAATGCCAGTTTTTGTTGTGCAAATATTCCTACATTAGCCAATTTTAGCTATTAACTGTATTAACAGTAAGCTAGCAATACGGTTAAAAAAATAACAATTGGCTTTTAAGGGTTGGCAAGAGATGGTGTCAGCACACAAATAGTCAATAATCCTTAGAGTAAGTATGGCACATCTTTTAATCTAGTTTTTGAAAACTTAGGACCCTCACCCTCACCCCAAGGCTCACTACCTTTTGGCCCCAAGCTGGGGCCAAATTGCAAAACAACTCCACCCAACATTGTGTCTTGGACTCAACCCAAGACAAAACACTGGACTTTCCCTTCCTGGAACATTGAAAGTCCCCCTCAGACCAAGGGGCCCTACCTAGATTAGCTCTCCCTTGGCTGTTCCAGCCCGCAAATGCCTTCCCATAAAAAAAAAATCTATAAAATCTTTGCCTTTTTTTCAGAGCTGTCTGTCTACTGGACAGCCTACCTTTTTGCCCTTACCTCCAATAAATCTGTTTGTGTCAGAGTGCCTGGCTTGGTGATTCTGCCAGAGTCTAGGCTCTAATAGTTTTACTTGTTCTTATTCTAGTTTAAAATGTTTGGAAAAAAATTAAGGAAGTTAGACAGTTTGCCCAAATCACAGAATAGGGGCTTATACTCAAGATAAATGGCTACTGGTCAAACCACTGCATAGGTGTTCCTGTGACTGATTGAAAATCATAGGTAGATTAAGTGAAACAAAAGGCAGTGAAATTCTTATGGAACCAAACTCATGTCTGTATGATAGAGCCTAACTAGGATATGGAAACATCAGAAACTTAGTGAGAGCTGGACTCATGAAACCCCCGGACATCCCTCATTGTTCTTGGCTCTTTTCAATTCCTGTTTAACTTCTGCATGTGGGTCTTTCCCCTGCACTGCATCTGTGCTTCACATGGCAGGTATAAAGGGGATGCTGAAATTCTGTGCTCATACATAGATGAGAAAGATTTTTCTCTTTCCACTTGAAATTTAAACTCCTTAGAAAGGTAATCCGACTGGCCCAGTTTTGGTCACGAATACACCACAATTCAAGATCAGCAACCAGCCTCCGTGAGTTATACTACCGGAAGTGCAGGATTTGTCTGAACAAGTGGGTGTACCAGCTGTTCGCCGCTCTGTGCTCCACTGTGGACGCGTCCGCGGAGCTCCTTTGGGTACCCGTCTTGGGTAACACTCGACCCAGGAGTGAGTACTGGACTAGAGCTCCTCTATGCGAGGGGATACTTTCACCATTACTTGTGTTTTGTAGGACTTCCCAGAAGCCCTTTGTACGCTCCTTATACTTTCTCTTATATCTCTCTGCTCTCTTCTGAGCATGTGTTTAGTTACGAGCTTACGTTTATTTCAGTATCTTAAAACAGGAAAGTTTGATAAGTACTGAGAAAGATAATATATTTAGGCACTTGGCATAATGTTCAATAGTGGTGTATAGGGACTCAAAACATGCTGTATGTTGCTTTTCCTGCTTTGTAAACATTTTTCAAGCACAATTACCAAATTAATAAAAAAAATTAGTGGTAAATAATAACACCAGTGGAGGGGTGCTAGGTGAGAGCCACTGTACAGAAAAACAGTTTCAAATATGTTTCAACTACATAGTTAGTGATAGTTTCGGTTTAACTCTTCAGGTCAATATTTAATCATTGGTATTTCTAATGAGCAGTCAATACAATTTTCTACTTGGCCGAAATAAGTTGTCTTTTCTTAGCAAATGATGTCTCTTCCAAATTGACTATTACAGTCTCAAAATAGAACATTCGTGTTTAATATGTCTTTGAAAACATAGTAATGACTCTCTACCTTATCATCATTAAATAATTTAATTAAATTTATTGGATTCATCTTTGACAATATTAGATACCTATTAACTTGTTATAGCTGCTAACTAATTTCTAAACATAAGATTGTCTATTTCAATTTGCACCATTGTACATGTAAAATGAGGATAATTTCTGTTGTAGAAAAAAATTACTCTTTACTGGTCAGATCCAGGAAAATAGATTGAAAATGTAAAAATACATGCAATTAAATTATTTGTATTTCGTTTCCCACATCAGTGTTTGTCATACATTTCTTTACTTTCTCATTCTTCAGTACTGAGAGTCAGGCAGCCTCTTGGAGTATTTTTTAAAATGTATTTGTTAACATCCATAAAACAGAAATGGCATGAGAATTCCATGATTATATGACCATATTCTTTATACTGGCTACCAATTACATGATTAGATGTTGGAGAGCTCGCTCTCAGATTGAGAATCATCACAAGTTTCTGCTGACTTCTGGTAGTAAACCGCTGTTGGTTTTTGACCCAGCTGGCAAGGAGCAGATGGGAAATGTCTAAAGTACCTCACTGGGAACAGCTCCCTTTATCCTCACTCTTCTAAAATTTATTTTCCCTTCCATCCCAGAATAAGACATCCTGCTCCACGAAGCTTCTCATGAAGGTCGTCCCCCCCATTTTTGATTCATCTTATAAGACACTGTGGCTTTATTAATGTTCCTATTTCACCATTTTTGGATACCTATAATGTGTCAAATACTCTTCCTTGTGATTAAAAAATGTCAGTTCACAGAACAGATACAAGGAAGAGCTTGTCAGCCAAGGAAGATTTTATTCTCCTTTGAAATTGGTGAGATGTCATTTTTTCCATGTAACGGCTTTGTTTTTACTTTTCTAAACTTCACTATCTGAAATAGTACAAATATTATCTGTTAAAATATTTTCTTTAATGTTGACTAACATATATGGATTGTACATATGAATGGGTAGAGTGTAGAATTTCCACACATGCACACACTGATCACCTTCAAGCTTGCTTTTTCTACCAATTCACTAACACTGCCCAACCCTTATTAACCAAGTTGTGTAGAAGTCAACAAAAAATGACCTAAATGGAAGAAAAGAAACTCTAAAACTTATGCAACAGTGGTGGTGACTCTACAGCATGCATGTTATTGTGATTTTCTTTAAGACAGACGATGTTAACATATGAGTTGTTTTATTAAACTAAAACCTCAGTATTCAGGATTAACTGGAGAGTTGACACTTCCTTATAAACAATTGGTTTTGGATAACAGTTTGGGTGTTGATCTCTAAAAGGTTTGCCACTACCATAATAAAAGAAAATGTAGGAGAAATACTTTTAATTATTGGTATCAGCCAAGATTTCTTCTGATGAAATCCCCAAAAGACAGGAAATAAAGCCAAAATTTATAAATGAGATTACATCAATGTTTTATGATATAATAATTTGAATAGTGTTAAAATACTGATCATTTACTAAATGTGATTATATATATATATATATATATATATGAATTTGTTCACATATGTTTACTCTATTTTATTGTATATTCTTATATATATTTGCTATATTTTTGAAAAACCTCCTGTGTACACTGCTGCATATGTAGTTGAAGTGCTCTCAAGTCTATAAGCTTCCAGGTGGTTTCATTACCACAGGTACAGAATAAATGAAGTGCTACAATACAGAGGAGTTCGCTATTTAACAAAGATCCAGAGTCATTTCTCTTGGGTTTTCATCACATTTGTGATGTTTCTGCATTTTAGAAATGGAAAAGGATAGTCTGTAGTCACTAGGAAATTCAGTGCTTTCATAGAGGCAGATGGCAATGTTCTGGGAAAATATGTCGGCTTAGATTGAATACCAAATACCTGCATTTTAATAGAAATTCTACCAAATTTAGCTGAATGGATTAGATTGAGAAGTGCTATGATATATATTAAGAATAGGCTCAAAGGTCTCACGCTGTCATAAACAGCATGTTTGGAAAGTGATTGGGTGATGGGGACCATAGTGTTGACTTGCTGTCAGGAAGTGAGGTTTGCTTGGGAGAGGCAGGTTACTAGGGGCCTGACCTGGAAAAGGTGATGGCAAAGAGAGAATCTGTAGGATGGTCTAAACAAAACTTGATTTGGCACACGTATCATAACTCAGAAAAAATGCTTATAAACATGCATGTGGTTTAGACTGGGGATAATGGCTCAGTGGCACAAGAACCTGTCTGGAAAGGGCAACATCTTGAGTTTGATTCCCAATACAAAAGAAGAAGAAGAAGAAGAAGAAGAAGAAGAAGAAGAAGAAGAAGAAGAAGAAGAAGAAGAAGAAGA
>NW_004524588.1:18242897-18253396 GCF_000260255.1 Octodon degus
GAAGAAGAAGAAGAAGAAGAAGAAGAAGAAGAAGAAGAAGAAGAAGAAGAAGAAGAAGAAGAAGAAGAAGAAGGATAAAACAGATACATAGGTAAAAGTGCACATGGTTTGGATGAGGACCAGGACCAGACCAGCTGGGAATAAGGGATCAATTGACAATTAGACTCAAGTTTATAAATGATAGGCTCTGGCAGAAAAGTTGAGTTCATGTTGCTCTTATTCTAAGACTTTTTAGGAAACTGAAATTAAGGACAGAATGATTTTTCAAGGCAAAAGAAATTTCAAGGCAGTCTAATATTGAAGTTGTGGCATAAATTCTGCTTATGGCTCCTAGCTATATCTATTGTACTGAACAGAATCAAAAGGCAGAGGTTAAGATTTTGAGTTTTCTGTTGACCAGAAACAAACTCCTTTAATGTTGGCAACTGTAAAACTGGATCCTACACATCTTTCATGGAGGAAACCTTGCTGCTGTAAAAAGCATCTTTAAAAAAAGCCATGTGGTTTGCATAGGATAAAAGGAAGATGCCTTAAAGACACTCCAGTGATTAGCAAGACTCTACCCTTTGAAAAGTCAAGGATTCACAGTCGAAACACTTTGCTTTAAGGAGAGAATCCCAAGATAGCCTGTTCAAGGTGGGCTATCAAAGCATTGAATTCCCCATATTATTTTTTACACTGACCAGTCATTCAGGTGGTCAGAAACCTCCATAGCCATGATCCAAGGGGTCCTGGCAACTGCATGAATGGGTGGCAAATGATATCATCATTCACATGGTGCTGAGTGAATGTTTTCTGTAGGAATTCTTTCTGCATGAAGAATGCAAGAATTTTATATATGTATTCTTTTACTCAAATTTCAGAGGAAAGATTTAGGGCCAGGCAGTGTGGCCTTCAGGGGACAGTGCATGATGCTGTGAGGGTGAAGCAAAAAGTTCAGTGGAAACTAAAGTAGCCAGGAGCGTGGAACATCTGCTGGGAGCATGCAGGCAAAGGAGCAGCGCTGCTCTTTAAGAAATCCACGAATGTGCATCCTCTACCAAATCTTCAAATATAGAGTTATTGTCCTTATAAAGTAATTATGTCATGAGGTTGGAGTTGTCATGATTGGAATCAGACTCATTATATTAAGGCACACAGGAAATATTTTTCTTACAGCTGTGTGAGATTCAATGAGAAAACAACCATGTGGAAACTAGAAAATGTGCTCTTCCCAGCCACCAGATTTGTTGAAATGTTGATCTGCACTTCCCACGCCTCCAAAGCAGGGATGTTATTAACCCAGCCTTTCTGTAGTATCGTGTTACGGTGGCTTGAACTGACTAAGCAAACATATGCTGCATCTAGTTCCACCTGCTCATTGGCATCTGTGTATGTTCTCCGGTGTGGTGTCTAGTCAGATTTTTTGATCATTTTAAAATCAGGCTTTTACATTTATGAGTTTAAAAGTTCTTTATGTTAATTTTGAACAATACTCTTTTGTCAGATGTGTCTTTTAGAAGTATATTTCCCTAGTTCCATAGATTTTCTTCCCATTTCCTTGATACTGTCTTATTGTAGAGTGTAAGTCCTTCATATTAATGAAATCTAGCATATAAATTATGTTTTTTCATACTATAAGTTTTCTCCTACTGACTTCTTGAAAGTTTACATTTTTGCACCTTGCATTTAGGTCCATTATCTATTTGAGTGAAATTTTGTGAAGGGCTGTGCCTGGGTTCACAATTGCATGTAGATCTTTCATTTTTCCAATAACAGTTTGTGAAAGATCTTTTCCTGCATTGCCTTTTCTTCTTTTTAAAGAATTAGCTGGTCCTATTTATGTCAATATATTTCTGACTTCTTTTGTTCTGTTTCATTGATGGTATGTGCTTATATTGGTCATCTTGTCTTTTCATTCACAATTATACCACATGGTCTTGATTACTGAGTTTTTCAAGTAAATGCTGACGTCGTGGATTATACATTCTACACTTGTTTTCTTCTCTTGTAATACTGACTCTATTTTCTGAGTCTTTCACCTCTTCATAAAAATTAAGAAGCGCTTTGCCAATATTCACAAATAAATTTCTGGGATTTTCAATTGGATTACATGCAATTTGTAGATAAATTAGAAATGCAATGCTTTTCTTAAGAACTTCCAAGAAAAACCATATTTTAATTTTTAGAAATGAAACATTATAGGTGCGTGAATATTTCAATTATATCAGAAAAAATTAAATATCTTTCAAAGGAAGGTATTCAGTGCAAGCAATTGGGAATAAAATTGCGTGCTATAAACTTTACTGATAATTTGTTTCTTGTTCAATAGGGTAGGAAAAAACAAAGCTGCACACATTCCATGCAAAAGAGATGTATTTATGAGTATTTACATTATTAATAACTGCCCACACCTCCAAGGCTTTATGCCTTCCCCCAAGTCTCATACATAATATTCACTCACATAGCCTAGAGTTTGTGAGGAAGCCTAACCTAAGGATAAAATAAAGCATTTGTTTCAGAATTAATGTCAATGCTCATTTGGTTTAAAAGGAAGTGTGCTTGTTAGAGATGTGATTTCAGACACTGGTACCTATTTTACACTTATGTTGGTTTTCCAACGAATGGTGAATATTCTTGAAAATATACATTAGTTTCCCAAGATCCTTTGTGCTATACTTGCAAGAAAAAATGTAGTTTTTATGGAGAATATTTCAAAACCATTAATGTTCTTTCTGCTCTTCACAGTCTCCCAGGTAAACTCTTAAATGATGTCTGTAGAGTTTCAATTTTCTATACCAGTTCACAGTGCTCCTCAATTTTTGATTTTAGATTTTTAATAGCTATCCAAAGTAATTTTTATGGATGTAATCAATATGTTTATGATATGAATTATGCATTTTTATCATGTCATTATTTTATATGCAATTTAAAATATAAAAGTATTGAATTAAAAGAGATAGGCATAAAAATATACATACAGGGGCCGGGGAGATGAATCAGTAGAATAAGCACTTGCCTGGCAAGCTCAATGGCCTGAGTTCAATCCCGGTTCCACCAAAAAAAATGCAAATAGTAATCTGTAGTTTAGTATAAGATAGGCAATAAAAGCATCAAGGATAATTTTTTTCTGTCCCCAGTTCCTCAAAAGAAATAATTTTTTTGTCCTTACAATACAACTGGATTATGGAGAAGTCAGTACTTTTTTGTTAATAATTTGGTCCAAGGTCTCACTACACAGCTCGGACTCATAGTGAGCCTCCTGTTTCAGCAGCCCCAGTGCTGAAAGCGTGGGCACCACCACGTCCAATCTCAGTGGCCACTCAGCATGCCTGGCGGTGGGACTGGCACAGCATGCAGTACCAGGGATTGAACCCGTGCTCTTGCCTTGCTTAGGCAGGCACTTAGACTGTTAAGCTCTCTCTGCAGCCTAGTGTCAGTCTTATCTTACTTGAAGCTTTTTTGTATCTTTTTATTGTTTGAACAGTGCATTTTATTGTACAAATGAAAGGTACATTTTCAAATTCTCATATGTTTTCCCCATGCTATACAAATATATCTGGAACCACTGCTGATGTACAAAGTTTGCATTTTGAACATCTCTGATCCAAAATATTTTGCTATAGTTCCACTTATGCAAATTATATTATATTGAATTTTATATTGGAAAAGTATTATGTGCTAAATAAGAACTAAAACATGAATAAATGATTAATCAAACTGAGAATAAGCATTAACAAAACGTGTTTTACTGAATGTTCATACATGAAACAGAGCAAAAACCTGAAGACTCAGAAGTTAAAAGCTCTGATTCTTCATCACATGGATACTAAAATATTTTTTAACAGTGAAATTACTAGTCAAGAGCTTCTACAAAGTATGTAGAAAAAGACAAGATTGAGTTTTATATCTACAGAATTATACTAAAGATCACTAAAGATAATATTTTAGTAGTGGGACCAGGTTTAAGAGAAAGTGGTCCCAATCTTTTCCTTCTCTTGTGATCAAAGGGGACATCAGAGAGGATGTCTGATGGATGGTAAGGCAGAGGAGAACAGATAGACGGTAAGTATTGACAACAAGTATGTACAGTGAAAGCAGTACCATTGTGATGAGAGAAAAGGGGAAGTAAAATGAAATATAAAACTGCAAGACAAATGGTAAACAGGTATTATTAAATGCTATGGAATAACTATCACGCCTGAGGGGAATATTCATGAATAAGTGTGGTTTGGAAACATGGATAATTTTCACCAACCTGCCTCAAATCAGATTGTTATTTGATGACTGGATACAGAAAATTTGATTTTTTAAATTATTTTCAGAGTCCAACAAGTGGTGAATATTTTTGAAGTTAATAGTATAGACACTCATCTTTGGATGTAATCATAAAAAAGAACCTTAATTATGTTGCTTCTATGTTTTAAGGGTTGTGTGATAGCCTTGAGGTTTGACTTGCACAAAATTTACGAAATAATTTAACAAACTCTCTCCATGCTTGATAGCCTAGGGAAAGACTTACACTGTATGGAATGAATGCTGGTGCAGGTTGGGAGGAGGACTGTCAGCCAAGAAAGCTTCAGTATTTGGTGTCCAACTTTTTAATATTTGAAAAAATGGTTTTAATCCTAAACAAATAAAAGTTACTGTTAGTATTGAACTTACAGGCCATAAAGGTTACAGATAGTAATAACCTCAAAATACAATTGGGCTAGATTCCCCCCCTCTGTTCTAAATCTTCTGTTTCCATGGTATTAAACATTTTGTATCATTGTTTCTTCAGTTGCAAGAACAATCAATAGCACATGAAGCTTTCCACCCACTTTAATATTTCTTACATTGACTTTTATTGAACTGTGGTAGAACTTCAAAATAAACAAACAATTTTTGTACTCATTTTATGTGGATATAAGACTGTAAAAGGTAATCAAAAGTTAACTCAAGTTTTGAAAAGGAAGTAAAAATATAGCTCAGGATTGTTAAGTCAACACAGTGCAACAGATACTTTCAAATACTACCTTGTGTGGGGCACTGATACTGCGATTTTTAGGAGTGAAAAGATAACACAATTAAAGTCAAAACAGGGCCAGTGAGATATCTCAGCAGTCCAAGGTGCCTGCTTAGACAAGCTTAGGCAAGTACGGGGACCACGGTTTGAACATTGGTGCCACAAAAATAAATAAATAAATAAATAAATAAATAAATAAAGACAGAAAGAAAGAAAAAGAAAAGTTAAAATAATTTACCAATTATGTACCTTGTTATACCAGCTACTCATTTAGTCAATTGATGCACAAAATATGAGTAGAAAATGTGGGCGTTTGCTAGGTGGACATGAGGTAGGATAAAGCTATGGTCAACAAATAAGAATACCAACACTATTGCTCAGGCAAAAATTGATTAAATCAGGGTCAAGTGGGGAAGTGATTCACATAGCAAGGGGCGTGGATTCAGACCAGGGGCATCTCTGTGGTTAGAACAGGACAAGACCACAAGATGGCGAACTCATGGAAGCAGCCTATGTACTTAACAGGTGCTGGGTAATGCAAACACGGCCTGTACATGCGTGCAATACTGCTCTGTGATAGAGAACAGACTGCAGTCACTTGTAGGCACCTAGACGTACTCAGAGACATAAGCAGACACACACAGTTAAACACTGTATGGTTTTTCTTTTGTGAAAAAGCCAAAATACAACGGAAGAGCCAAATACAAGACAGGCACTAGGAAGTAGGGCGACAGCTCTTTTGCAAATTGGAAGGAGATACAGAGAAGGAGGGAGCCTCTGTCTTACCTCAGGAGAAGGAAAGGTGAAGAGAAAAAAGTAAGAACTGTTATCTACATGTGCCCCTCCTCGTGAAAAATGTCAACATTATGTATTATAAACATTTAGCAATAAGAAATGAAAATTGAAAAAGCACTAGTTATGATAATTAAGCTGAGAACATAGCTCAGTAGAAAAGTGCTCTTTTCCTGGTGCACTGGAAGCCATAAGTTCAAACACTTGCACCATCAAAAGAAAAAAAAAGTCATAATAATAAAGAATTGAAGGAATTCTGTGACAATCTTGTCACACTTTTTTTTCTGTATTTTTAGTGCAGGGTCTACAGGGTCTCACTAAGTAGATCAGAGTCATAGTGATCCGCCTGTGTGCAGCCTCCCAAGCACTGGGATTACACCACGGCCATTCTCAATAGCCATCTCAGCATGGTCTGGGGGCGGGGCTGGCACCGCACACCAGGGATCAAACCCTAGCCACTGTGCTTTGCCCTAGCAGGCACTTTAGTCCATTAGCTATTTGGTCGGCCCTTTTGTCACACATATGTATTCTGGGAGCAAATGTAGTACAGGTGCTTCCTATGCATCTATGAGATTTCACTTTTATAACCCATGAATGATTTTAGGAAGTGCATACATATATGGATATACACAAGTGCACTCATACACATATATAGAGATATTAGACACCATTTTTTAAAAAAGCTCTTTTCTAGTCACTCAGATTCCAAAGAATAGATAATCTTTAATGAATGAGTTATAAAAATAAGTGTTTTCTCCTCCGAATTGAATGCCCAAGTATGTAGATAAAAATGCAAATAATTAAAATTCACATAATCCTTTACATCATCATGTACTGACAAGTTTGTTTAGTTATAGTATCAGAACCAAAATAGCATAATAAATTAATTGGAAGCTGTTATGGGTCATGTCTAGTTGTCCCCACAAAGCTTCATGCAGTCATGGGGTGGGGACATCTAGAGTTTGTGATTAACTCATGACCCACTAGGATTATAGGTGATCCAAGGCTGGGCTTATGGCTTTTAGTACTGCTGGGATAATGGGTGTGTGTACTTCCCCCCGTCATATATATATATATATATATATATATATATATATATATATTTCCTGTGTTGTACTGCCTAGTACTATGCAGTTCCAAAACTTAGTGTCTTATAAAAAGCTTCAAATAATGTGCAGGACAGATTTGCAAACATCAGTTAGTTAAATTCTACCAGATATTCTACTTATCTAAGAAAAAAATGATACTAATTGTTGAAGCATAGATGATGTTACATATTATTATGTTTCTTTTTTTTTTTTTTTTCATTTATCTGTTTGGTACAGTGTCTCACTACACAGCTCAGACTCATAGTGATCTTCCCACTTTCAGCCTCCCCAGCACTACAATTACAGGCGTGCACCACCACACTGAACTCAGTCATGGGCACAGTGCACCCCAGAGGTGGGGCTGGCATGGCATGCAGGATAGGGATCGAACCCTGGTCCCTACACTTGCCAAAGCAGGTGCTTAGTCTGCTGAGCTATCTCACCAGTCCTTATTGCTAGATTTTTTGAACAGATCTGATTTAAAATCTTAGTTGAGTAGTAAAGTAGTAAAATCTTAGCTGACTGAACTATCTTAAAGGAAAAATAATGATCCAAGAACTAGGTAGTTTGCATGACATTCAAGTGTACAGTAGGAATGCCGGGGTAACTGGTATCATCTGACATCACTATCCGATTGTGAAAGCAAATGGGTCAAGCCACGTTACCTTAATGTCCCCAGCACGTGCATCAATTTATAACTCACTGATTTTGCTGTCTTCAGACAGGATTCCCATTTGAACACACTAGTTTCATAGCTACTGGCCTATTTTGTAGAGAACTACAGGCTCTGTTGCAGAACAACATAAAACAAGTATTACCATAAGAAGACTCAAATTGATTTTTGGTTTCCCACTGTGTCTGAAAGTTATGTTTACCTTGTGCTGTTGTCTCTTAATTATGATTTTTTTTTGTTTTTTTTTGGGGGGGGGGTTTGGAACTGGGGATTGAACTCAGACCCTTGCGCTCGCCACGGAAGCGCTTATTCCACTGAGCCATCTCCCCGGCCCTGTGAAAAAATATTAAGTCTTTGAAAATATCACATGAAGTGCAATGATGAATGCATGCGAATTACTTAAACTCTTAAAACTTATTATAATAAAAGACACACATTGAACACACTCCTCACCCTTGCATTTTGAGAAGGAGTTCTGGAAGTCTTTCATGAGTTTCTTTAGCGCACACTCATGACTTACTTTTCAAGATAATTTGAGTTTGAGGAAGAGCAGAAGTAGCTCTGTGCTTGGAAAATATGATGGATGACTAAACACCCTAGTAGTTTTATTTTTTATTTATTTATATTTTGTATTTAAGGAAGGGTCTGCAGGATCTATAGGGTCTCATTACTAGATCAGACTCATAGTGATCAGCCTGTGCCCAGCCTTCCAAGAGCTGGGCTTACAGGCATGTGCCACCACGCCCAGTCTCAATGGCCATCTCAGCATGCAGGCCCGGGATCAAGACCCCTGCCCCTGCGCCTACTTGCAGGTGCTTTAATCTGCTGAGCTATTTGGCCGGCTCCAGGCCAGTAGTTTTTAAACCTTGTTGTCATATTACATATTCAGATGTCACCACAAAGCTTTGTGAACTCATGGTTAGAGCTTCTGGAATGTGACTGGATGGTCACCTGTGCGACAATCACCAGACAATTAGTCCACTGATGAATTTATACCTAATTGTGATGTTGGGAGGTGAGGCCATGCCAGAGGGGGTGGGTCCCCAGGGCCGGTCCTGGGAGGGTCTCTCTCCCTCCCACTCCCTTGACCCTTTCTGCTTCCTGCCGGTCATGCAGCGAACATTTCCTCCTCTGCCATGCCAACCTAAGAGCCAGCAAGGACGGATTACAATTAATAATCATATTCATCACAGGGAATTTGTACCTGTACCTGATCTATCCTGGTTCCTCTTTCTTTTTCCAATGCCCTCCCCTCCCTTCCACCCTTCTTCTCCTTCTTATTTACAAAGCTTTGGTTCCTTTTTATCAGTCTTTTATCATTTTTTTCTTTTCCCTTCCTTGTTTTCTTCCTTCTCCTTCCTCATTCCACTTTCCTTTGAACAGGTATCGTGTCTCTGCTAGAAGGGAGCTAAGATACCTGCCTGTCCAGTAGATGGCGCTTGATGGCAGCTTTCAAAAATGTATTTTTACTCATACCCAGGAAAGACACTCAAGAAAGAGGACTTGCAGAACTGCTTTAGAAAGAGGTAAGAATGACAGGATAAGTATATTTGAAGTGAATATTTTGAGAGGGATTAAGGTCAACATATCTTTTACTATAACAAATATTTTAGGGGCTGGGGAGATGGCTCAGTAGGATAAGCACTTGCCTGGCAAGCGCAAGGGCCTGAGTTCAACTCCCGGTTCTGCAAAAAACAAAAACAAACAAAAAACCCCCAAAATTTTAAAATTTAAACATTCACTGCATGTTTTAATTACACCTCATATGTATTGTGGACTTTTAGAATGAATAAATTGTCACCCTTTATTTCTTTAAGCCTGGGCTACCTAGTGAGTGCAAGGCCACTCTGAGCTACATTGAGAGCTCCTGTCTCAGAAAAAAAAAAAAAGGAAAATAAAACAATGCATATTTTAATCCTGGTAGGGTGGTAAGCTCAGTACACATGAGGCTGAAGAAAGAGGATCACCTCGGTTTCAAGGTCAGTCTGGGCTTCATAGTGAGTTCAAAGCCAGCCTGAACTACTGAACTATAAAGCATAACACTGTATCAAAAAAAAAAAATCAAGATACAATGAGCATTTGTCACATCTTCAGGTCCTGCTTTTATTTTTTTTTAATTCTTTTTAATCTTTTATTTATTTATTTATTGGTTCAGGGTCTTGTTACACAACTCAGACTTCTAGGGATCCTCCTGTCTCAGCCTCCCCAGTGTGGGGATTACAGGTGTAAACCACCACGCCCAGTTTTGGTGACTGCTACCGCATGCAGTACTGGGGATCAAGGCCAGCATGCGGTACTGGGCACTTAGACCACTGAGCTATCACCCCAGCCCTTCAGGTTCTGCTTTGATCATGTTATCATGCTCTTTCCATGGCATCTTCCATGCTGCTATTACTGAAGTTGGGAAGGACCACAAAACCATTCACAAAGGATGGAATCAACACGCTCTTTGGTATTTTGACCTTTGAATTCAGACCCTTGCACTTGCCAGAGAAGCACTTACTCTACTGAGCCATCTCCCCGGCCCTACAAATATTCTTAATGGAATACAGGAAGCTATATTTCTTCTATAAGTTACTAAGGTTATATTGACCAGATGTATTGGAGGAGTCACTATGACAGTTACAGCATTATGAAAAACACTTCTCCAATAGCAAGTCTGGAAAGTTAAAATTTCTTCTTGGTCTCTCTGCTGCTGAATGGATGTTGTTGTAGTAGGCCTGAAAGCGACATTAATCTCATTGGCTTGGCCCTCAGGGCTCTTGTGTGACCAGATGTGCCACCAATGAGTGCTAATGTTTGTTTCTGAGCAATGGGTTTCAACAGTGGCTTTACTCAGTAAATCATGTGAAAAGGTCTACTTTCTTTTTTTTTAAATTTTTTTATTTTTTTTCTACAGTTTTATTGATAAACAGATAGCAATGAGACAGTTTCAAATCAAATCAGAAGTACAGTTTCA
>NW_004524588.1:18257086-18279712 GCF_000260255.1 Octodon degus
CCCACGCTGCGCCTGGGCTGGGACTGGTCCCGCCGGCGCAGGGTAGCAGGAAGCTCTCCACACACTCACCGGACCTGGGCTAGGACTGGGTCTCGAAAAGGTCTACTTTCATCCAGGCTTTGTTTCTCTATGAATAGAGGATGAGTAAAGCACACGTAAGAGCTTCATAATTCACAGAATGGCAAGTTAGCAATGGCTTCTTCCTCAACTCACTAGCTGGTAGGGAACAATTGTATTCACTGGACCTCTGAAGTTTTAAAGCCAGACAGTAACTTCTCCACTTTAACTACAAAGGTCCTTGTGGAGTCCTCTTCCCGTCCAAGGCTGCCTTGTCTATATAAGAACTGGCTATTTAGTGTAGCTGGTCTCATGCATTGGAGCTAGTTCTTCCAGGTAGCTTGCTGCAGCTTTCATACCAGTACTTGCTGCGCCACCTCACACTCCTATGATACAGGATGGCTTCTTCCTTAAAGTGCATGGACAGACATCTGCTATCTTTACACGTCTTTGCCACAACTTCCTCATATCTCTCAGCCTTCATGGAACTGAAGAGTAAGGACCTTGATCTGGGCTAGCTTTTGGTTTAACTGAATGTTGTATCTGCTATGGTCTTCTAAGTCACCATTAAATACTTCTCCATATGGACAATAATGCTGTTTCCCTTTCTTACCACTCCTGTAGGTACCGAAAGTAGCTTTTATAATTGTCTTCAAGAGCTTTTCTTTCTCATCAAAACTTACTACAAGAGCCAAGAGACTGGCTTTTGTCCTATCTCAGAGTCTGATATCTTGCTCTTAAATTTCAATAATTTCTATAACTCAACTGATAATGTGAGATAAGTGAATCTTCCTTTTTCTCGAACACTTGGAGGCTATGCTACAGTTATTCATTGGTCTAATATACATTAAAATTATAATACATTTATATATGTAAATATTAAGGAAACATAAAAACACACAACACAGATTAAGCCCATTATATTCTCTGGGAAGGAGTGTGGCTTTCCAAGGCAATTAGAATAATAGTATAAAAGATCACTGATCATAGATCACCACAATACATATGCCATGGTTTGTGTCTAGGTGTCTCCCCAAAGCCTCACACAGTTATGGGGCAGACTACTAGAGTTTGTGATTAACTCATGATCCACTGGGATTATGGACACGAGTGCTGCTGGAATTATGGATGTAAATGCTTCTGGGATTATTGGTGTGAGTCCTACGCCCCACCTGAGGCAGAGAGCCTGAATACAACGTAAGGGAAACAGGCTTGCTCTCCATAGTCGTTGTTGCCACTACTCTTCTCATTTGCTCTTGCTGTTTTGCTGTTTTCTGCCACCATGAGCTGCCTCCCTGTGCCATGTGTCAGTTTCCTTGGGAGCCAGCTTTGTGTGGACCAAAACCTCCATAACTGTGAGTGAAATAAACCTTTCATTCTCTAATCTTGAGTGTCAGGTATTTGTCCCAGCAATGAGCGAAGAGTATTTGAGATAACATAAAGTAATGAAAAGATTAAAATATTCATAAAAGTACCAAAATGTAACACAGTATGCACACAGAGTGAGCATACTGAGTTTAAAAATTGTGCAAAATAGGATGGACTGGGATGCCATAGCTGGGGTTCCTTGTGGGCAGTCCCCGTTCCCTGAGTGGCCACACCCCTCTCCAGTCTGATTTTATGTTCACATCCCAGCCATCCTGAAGTACTTGTGGTCAATAAATCATTATGCCTCCTCTCAGTGCTGGCCCTGCTCTTACTCGTACAAGGCTTCCGCGCGCTCATAAATGTTGGGTTTCTCACTCAGCTTTTAAGCACATTCTCGGCATTGCTTTGTTCAAGGCCATGACTGTGGTGTCTTCTCTGCATTAGGCAGCTTCTTTCCAAGACCATGAAGTGACTCTGTACCCAGCAGGGGACGGTGCTCAGCGGTAGGTTTGATAATACTCTCACCTCCCTTATTGCAGATCTTTTGTTATTTCTATTTCCAGCTCCCAACTGCACTGTCATTTACTCTGACCAAAACCTATCTGTGGAACATATCGATTAGAATCGCTACATCCAGACAGACAATTTTGAATAGCATCTTGCTCACAGCACAATTCCTAAAACATAGAAATGTGTTGAATTTTAAAATTTATTTTATTGAATCAATAATAAAATATTATTTATAGTTGTATCCAAAGATGTTATTAGAGTATTGAAAATGAATAATTCTTTGTTCAAAATTGATATGTAGTTATTATTACAAAATGCAACTTAAACTTATTGCTACTCTTAACCCTTCTTTGAGAACAATAACATATTCATTTATTAAACAGTGAAATTTATGCAAGTCTTTTCAGAGGCTTAACAAGATGAACAGTTTTAAATAATAGCAATGGAAACAATCTGAACTGAACACAGGGAGAGAAGTTTCCATAACATTATGGCAATGTGACCAGATAAATCTCAATTTAAGGACAGGGAAGGAATGAAATTAGCTTCCTGGATCAGATCTCTGAGTTTATCTGTTTTATTTTACTTCATTTTTTTCCTCCTATGAATCTGTGTGTCACTTGGGAGAGGGAGTGAATAATTGGGTTGGGTTCTCTAGAGACTATTCAGTCATTAAGGAGGTTTGTAAGGAAGGAGTTGTGCATAAATTCGGAGAACACAAATGAGCCTGTTGCAGGCGTCTGTAAATGCAAAAGTTGATACAAGACTGCTCACATCCACAAAAGGGAAAATACGACATCCGCAAGAATCACTCAGTTCTGGTGTTAAGACTAATCCATTTTTACTCTCTTTTTTTTTTTCTCTATTTTAGGGAAGGATCTACAGGGTGTTCAGAGCCTCACTACTAGATTGGACTCGTAGTGATCCCCCCTTTTACAGCCTCCCAAGAGCTGGGATTACAGGTGAGCGCCACCATGCCCAGTCTCTATTTTTACTCTTAAAATAGTCTCATAATGGTTTTACCACATGCATTCAATGATTCGCAATATTTTTGACTTTTGTCAAGTAGCAAAAAAAGTGAAGTGAACACTTTTAGATGTTGGTTTTCCAAAGCGTGAAAATATATTTAGCAGTGGCCTTTGCTGTCCACTTGCTGTTGAATGCCATCTTCTTTGCTGTCTCGCAATGCTGTATTCGAATCCTGCACAAGCTGGTGACAGGTGAGCATTCCAGGAAGGGAAGGCTCAACTTGAACTTCTCCCTTCCTCTAGAACCCATAGGACTCCTGCTTTGTTCTTGTCCTGGGTGAACCTCATGTAGTGCGGGTCATTATGCCATGATTCCTAGGCGCGTGCCTGACAGGAGACGTGTGGCTGATAGAGTCTATGTGAAGCTCCGGTTCTGCTGCTGACCCTCTTCCTTTATAGGTTGATCTCCAAGAGGCTTTTTCTCCTTACAACTTAGATAGGATGAAAGCAGTTGTAGAAACGTGCCACCACAAACTGTTATGATTTCGTGAGACTGGACAAGTTGTTTACGTATATTAGTTTGGTTATATGCTTCTAAAAGTACTAGCCTTCACTGCTAACTTTTTTTTTTTTTTTTTTTTTTTTTTTTTTTTTTTTTTTTTTTTTTTTTTTGCAGAACAGGGGATTGAACTCAGGCCCTTGTGCTTGCCAGGCAAGCACTTATTCTACTGAGCCAGCTCCCCGCCCCCCTTCACTGCTAACTTTTATAGAATAATAATGTCTATACAAACATATGCTAAAGACAAGGTGCGATGAAAATATCAAATTAATAATTAAATTTAAAAAATTAAAACAGAAAAATACATACTTCCATTAATTCCCTTCAAAATACGCACTCACACACACTTCAAACGTACTGATCACTGTTTGCACTTTTTAAAGCAGTTCTTCTTTCGTGAGTGGCTTCCCAATGTGTGATAAAAAGGTAGTGGATGCTGCTGCCAAATGCCGCTTGACAGAATGTGAGGGTGGTAAAAATATTACCGTGTGCCCTCAGCCATCTCATCCCTGGATATGGCTCCGTGCAACTTTGGGCTCTACTTCAAAGTCAGCGTGACCATGAAAGGTAAATGTTTTGAATCTGTTCCGCCACTGAGACAGCCATGGCCGTGGAGGAAAGGGCATCATGAAAGAGGATTTTCCCAACTCCTCCAGAAAGTGGTGAGCATGACATGATAAGTGTGTTCAAACTGAGGAGAAGTATTCTGAGTGCAATTAAATGAGTCCTTTACTACAGTCATTTTGCTTAAATGCTCACCATATTTTTGATCAGATTACATATACTATATATACTAGCTAATAACAGTATCACGTATGAGCTGATCGTGATTTACTAAGCAGTATGCTAACCTTTTGACGACTTTGCATGACTTGATCAATTCAGCTTCTATATTCCCATTTATGCATTTGAAAAATGCTCCCTGATCTTCAGGCATTATCTCAGAGTTAACTGGCATTTGTGAGATCTGAATGACGATTACCTGACCAAGGATCTTACTGTGGTGGTTGCTATTTCTCCATCATAGCAGCAGAGAGAAGCAGCATCCACATGGAGCCCCAGGTATGCACCAAAGCCAGTCAGAACCAGGTTCCCTGAGCTGATAATTTGTCAACCACTCAGATCAACCCTAAGCTGGATAGTGGACAGGTAAAAATGCAGGAAAAAAGAATAGGAAGCAGGTACCTGAGCTCAGGCACCTGCTGCCTGGGTCCAGCATTATCAGGTGTGAAGCTGCACCTGAGCTCAGGCACCTGCTGCCTGGGTCCAGAGCTGCTACTTTTCACTGGTTAGTGAGGCTACATGGTCCCCCCAGCCCTAGTGGAACTCTGCCTATCCCCCAGTGTCCAAGATAATTACAATAAGTAGATTCGTGAACCACACATGTAGAGCAAAGGCCAGGCCCACAGACACAGACATCTAGCTACCCTGTAATACCCATCACACCTTTCAGGGAATGAAAACAAAGGGCAAATATCTGGACTCACATCTGTCATCTTTCTCCACATTGCAGGTAGAAGTGCCTTTCCGATTCCAGGCTCTGAGAGATAAAGAGCTAAATTCAGAGGCCCTGGGCAATGAGGAGCCTTGGGCACTAGTAGGTGGAGACAAAGAGCTATAGTCAGGAGAAGAAACCTGTGGTGCTAGCTGCAGGACAGGAGTGTTTGTAAATAGGGTATCCTGTCCACATCTTATACAGCAATTAACCACTAGGAAGAATTATGCAATGTGTTATTTATTGAATCTGTCCTATCAATTTGGTTTGAAACTGTCTCATTGCTATTTGTTTCTCAATAAAATTATGGAAATTTTTTTTAAAAAAGACATCAGAGGCCTGACTAAGCTAAGGAAAGGAAGCCACTTGCTTCAGAGACTGAGAAAAACAGAGAATGTTCTAGAAGCTCACAAGTGACAGAGAACCATGGGTAGAAACCCAAGGGAGAGAGCAGAATAAATTCTGTGCCTAGGGCTCCTAAGAAAAACAGAGGAAAGAAAGAAGAAAAGATAAAAGAACAGGAAATGTAGAAGTCGATGGAAAAGGGGGATTGAAAATCATGCATACTATTCTCCAAGCTATGTACTATGGAATTATATATATAAATTTAGATCTTTAAAATAAATACATTTTTAAAGTCTCAGTGTCTATGCTATCATGAAATTCTAAACTTTTAAGTGTGTCCAGTCATGATGAATGCTTTTGCATTCGTCAAATTATCATGATAACTCCTCATCACATGCTTTTCAAAATTTGGAGCTAGACAAAATGATTAAGAAAACTTACCTCTATATAAAATTGGAGACAGTTGAAAGATGAATATTATCTTTATATAACAATAGAAAATGACCTTTTCCTTCATTTAACAATGAGATTGCATACATGTATGTACAAACAGAGATATACAATACTTTTTGAGGAAAAGGTATGTTTTAAGTCATCACTGACTTATATTTAACCTCTTTTTTGCCCCTACTATCTCTCCTTGAATATGTCAGTAGACTAAATTTCATGATGCTATTTTGAAGGATGTATTAGTTTAATTAAGCTACCTGATGAGTGGGAAAGAGTAATAAAAATGAAAATAACTAACTTAAACTGAATTTTACTTCTCTTCCACATACACAACCAAGTCGACAGTGAAGCTGACAAGCAGTGCAATGGTGTCGTGACGAGGTTCCCTCCAGCTCTCCTGGGCTTCAGCTTCCCTAACAAGCATAAGGCCCCTGCCCAAGCTCTATCCTTCATACTCACATTCACTCCAAAACATAATCTTCACCTATTTGCTTACTAGGTAATAATCTTATAAAAATGAATTATATCTACAATGTACACACACATGCATGTATCTACAGAGTTAGCAATACATATCTGTGTGGCCCACAATATGAATTCAAAGGATCTTAAGATTAAATGGATTTTGGAAAATGTGTTTGGACAAAGAGGTCCAAACTGTGTTTCTCCTCTCATTATTCAAGAGTATTCCATTATTTATGGTACCATGAACATTTATATAGTATTTACATTTTATGTAGTTTTAAACAATCTAGAGATGATCGAAAATATATGAGAAGATGTATGTGCTTATATGCAAAAACTATGCCCTGTTATAGAAGACGGTTAAACATATGCATATGATATACAGGGCGTCCTGTCATCCATCCCTAATTGGCCATGAAGGGTGATAATATATGGAGGTTTCCACAAGAAATTGCTTTGCACTATTTGAAAGCTGAGAAGCCCTAGTATCTGACGTCCAACAGGGTCACTGATATAAGTTCTGGTCTGAGTCTCAAACCATGAGACGATCAATGGCTCAGCTGAATGGCATCAAACAGATAATATGTGAAAAATGATTTGGCCAGATATGCCCCTCTGGGTTTAGAGCGGGGATTTTTGTAGAATTAGAAAAAACTTTGCTCCAAACTAATGCCTTTAAGAAAAAAAAATTGGCTTGAGAAATCTACTATTATTCTGATAGAATTTAATTTATAAGTTAATAGATGTGCTTTTCTAACAGTTTTTTTTCCTTGAAGATATACTCATAAGTGAAATAAACTAGACCCACATGTGTAAATATCATATAGTCTCCTTAGTATAAGAACTCAAAAGAAGAAATACAAATGGAAAGGTATAACACAGTTCAAAGGAAAGCGAGAACTTGAGGATTAGACAATGAAGAGAGAGCAAGGAAAAAAGCTAGAAAGCATGACAGGGCAAATCCATACATTTGTATGTACATGATGGGCAAGGCAATGATCCCGAGAATCCAACAGTTCTAAGTATTCTCTCTTCGTTCTGAATTTCTGACACTTTGTCTATGATATATGAGTTAGGGATTCTTCTCCTGTCATAGCTTTTTGGGGTCCTATATACCCCATTTTTCTGGGTGCTGAATTTTTTCTCTAGATTTAAAAAGTTTTTCTGCTACAATTTCAGTGAATACATTTTTTATATGTCTTTTGTGTCGTCTTTGGTCTTTCCTTACATGGGATAGTTTGAGTTATTTGGCAGCTGCTGCTTCCACTGTCCACGGTGTCTCCTTGCGTTCTGGTGTCACTGTGTATGTGTTCCGCTATCTCAACTTTGCCTTGAGTTCTATACACTCCTCACATGGATCATTCTGTCTGTAATTTTCTGAATTTCTCAAAATAGTTTCTAATTCATGACTAAAGTCATTGTCTACATCTTGTGTTTGTTATCCTTCTTAATTTAATTATCTTTTCCCCTTCCCTATCTCCAACAATGAGAAACTAAAATATAAGCAAATTATATAAAGCAATCAAAAGAATGAAATAAAAGAGGCAGAGTTTGAAAAGGCGGAAACATTTGGAGAAAGAAATGTCTCAATGACTTGGCTGGGGAAGAAAAGAGAAAAGCAAAAATAGGAGAAAGATAAACATCCACGTATGACAAACACATAGAGGTTTCACCGTGTCACCTCAGATTTATTCATGTTGCAGACAGAACTCAGCCGGTTCCGTTCTTTCCTGTGCACTCTCAAATGGGGAAGCTTTGAACTACAGCAGCTGTGGTAGCTGAGCTCCAGTTCTCAGTGGTTGAATCCAGGAGGTTGGATATGTTTCTGCTGCATGAGCTGGTTCCCCCTCAGTTTGTTTTTTTGCTTCCCAGTGAGTAAAGGGGATGAGGGCTCTGGACAGGCTGCTAAGCCACTTCCCTTCAGTTCTCTGCTCACAGCACCAACCCCCTATCTGTTCTCCACAAAGTCCCTACCCAGCCCATAGACTCCTCAGTATCTGGGGCTCACGGAGCTCTTCAGCGTCTGCCTGGGCACCGAGAGCTGTGGCAGGATGTCTAGCGAGCGAATAGCAGAGCCTACCAATGCCGCTGTACATGGTTTCTTTCCTCCAGGGTTTCTTGCCTCCTGGATTAAATCCTTTCGAAATGTAATGAATTGTGAACCTGAAGTGCAGGCACTACCAAGATCAAGAATGGCCCCATTTCTTACTCTAAGCATCAGTGATATTGCGTTTCATCTGGTGAGTTACTCCTTCGAGTTGCGCCCCCAGGACTTTGCGTCCTTGTTGACCTCTTGGTTCTGGGTACCTGGGCTTCTCCGCGCTTGTCTTCTGAGCATCCTCCAAGCATTGCTGTTTCTGGTGAGTCATAAAAGATCTCCCCTATAATCTATTATTTGTTTGCTTGTTTATAATGTACTTGGTTGTTATAGGGTCTCACTACAGAGCTCAAACTCATAGTGATCCTCGTGTCTCAGCCTTCCCAGAGCTGGGATTATAGGCAGGTGCCACCTTGTCCAGTTTCGGGGGCCGGCTCAGTGCACCTGGGGGCCAGGCCAGCGCTGCATATAGTGCTGGGATCAAACCGCAGGCTCTGCATTTGCCTAAGCAGGAGCTTAGTCCACTGAGCTACCGCACTGGCCCCCATCTATTTTTTTTAGCAGTTATTTCCCAGGTAGTTTAAAAACTTTCTCCCTGTCTTCAAATTTTGTAAAGATGAACACTGATATGAATGTTGATGGAGCCGAGTCATGACGCAGACACTCCCTTGACCCGTAAATCGGGTAAATCCTATCGTCTGTTCTGAGTGGTCTTAAGTGATGCCTTTATAATATCCTCCCCACCATTTTTCTTTTTCTCTGAGATTCTTTTCAATGAGTTTATTTGGTTGAGCTTTTTAAAAAGCCTTCTTTCACCTGCTCTTTCTTAGAAATGTTTTTGTCTTTTTTTTAAAGTTTTATCAACATTATTCTCCAGCATTTCAATCATTTATTTTTATTTGTTATAAGAAGTTTGGCTTCTCCCTTACACTTTGAATAATCTATTTTTTCAAAATTTTTATCTTTTATTTAGTTTTGAAAATGAGAATTTTAAATTTATGTGAAAATTTTATATCTTCTTATTTTAATCATCTTCTAAATTCTTTTTTTATATTTGGATTTTCATTTGCATCTATTCTTTTAGGGGCTTCCTTCAGATACCTGGTGATCCTTGACTGTCCCATCAAATTCAGTAACTTCCCATCTGATTGGATGATTCACAAATATGCCAGTTGCTCATTGAATGATGAGCTTCA
The DNA here is from genome assembly GCF_000260255.1 of Octodon degus. Taxonomy (NCBI): domain Eukaryota; kingdom Metazoa; phylum Chordata; class Mammalia; order Rodentia; family Octodontidae; genus Octodon; species Octodon degus. The sequence continues at coordinate 18,266,598 of NW_004524588.1, forward strand.
AATTAATGTTGTTCAAAGTGAGTAAAAGTGCTTCTAGTAGAACTTTTGATTCTCTTTCTTTTACATTTTTATTTCTTTATTTGGTACAGGGTCTCAGTATGCAGCTCAGACTTGTAGTGATCCTCCTGTCTCAGCCTTCTTGGTGCTGGGATTACAAGTATGTAACACCACGTCAGATTCAGTGGCTGACTGCTGAGCTATCTCCCAAGACCTCAATTGTCTATTTTTATAGGTGGAAAATTCTCCAATCACTTATGCTTATGGGGTGAAAGGACAGAAGGCACACAAGGAAGAAGCTGACAGCAATCAGCAGCAGCAGCTCTACTCCGAGCTCCATCATTAACTCTTCCTCAGGCATCCAGGGAAAAGCTTCCTATTTGAGCTCAGCTGCTTAATTTGTCTTTAATTCCAGTTCTCTGTGATTTAACATAGGCAGAAAACAAGTCAATTTGTTTTTTCCTGTGGAGCTCACGAAAGGACAACTGCCCAGCTGTGTGGACTTGGGTTGGCATCTAGGGTACTATATGTTCCTGAAATAACCCTCCAGCACATCTACTTTGGAGCTGACTTCAGACCCTCACCTTTAGAGGTCACTTCTACCTTCAGTTTTTAAACACTTGCCTGATTCTCTAGAACAAATTATGATGGTTTTGATTGGCACTCTAGACATTCATATTTTGAAATTTTGATTCACATGCAGCCATCTGTTATTCACCATTATGCTTTCCAGATGCTGAAATTAATATCTTAGTGTGCTAACATATTTCCTCTTTCTCCCTGCTCGTAAGTCTTTTAAAATCACTTAATGCCATTCGAGATATGTGTTTAGAGGGACAAGAATGCATGGTATGAACATTTGTAACTAAATGTTCATTTACTTTCCAGTAAAATGTTTTATTCTTGCTTTGCTTTATTGAACATGTCCTTGAAAATCACCAATGACTATTTTTGTTAGAACTAATTGAATCTTTTCAGTGACATTGATCTTTATGGTCATAATTTTTTTTCCACTTGCTCTGTTAATTCTATGACCCAATCTCTCTGTAAGCATCTCCTATTCTCCAACAATTTCTCAGTCACAAATTAGTCCATATGACCTACCTGTAACTCAGTGCCTTTGCCTGCTGGTCTATCTTTGGTATTAACCAAAGATTCTCACTTTATAGCTCAAATCACAATTTTTATCTTAAGAAACTCATTTCTTGGGTTTCTTTCACTACTAATTATATTATGATGATCTGTAAATCTGAATCTTCATCCTTGACTGATTTTCTGAGCTTCAGACACCTACAGTCAATTTTGTGCTAGACATTTCAGTTCTGCTAAGCTTTGGTTAAATATTAAATATTCCCAAAGCACCTAAAATTCAGGCTAATATTGAATTCGCCATCTCTTATACCATGTTCTTCTTTCTCATGAGTGACTTTCAGGAGGTAACAGTGCTGCTTACCATTTTGAACAAGTAAATCATTCAATATTTTCCTTTGCTTTCTTTCACTATCTTCACCAAATCATTTACAAATTAATCAGTGACTTACTTCTTATTTTCTACTTTATTTGAAACCTATCTCTTCTGCTGTGGTTTTTAGGCTTGTCTGACAGTGTCTCTTCCCTTTCAAGTTCATTTTGATTACTGCATTTGAAATGAACTGTCAAAACTTCAATTTGGCAAATTGACTGTCTTACCATAGTTCTTTGTGTTGACCCACTAGTTACATTTGAAGATTGCAGTTCCTATGATAGCAGGCAAGATCCATCATGGGTACTCATTATCATTGTAGTTTCTTTTTCCATGTGTCTGTGATCTAATGCCATGGCATGAAAACTACCTTGTGACTTTCTATAAACTTGCTACTCTTTTCCATTCCTTTCTTTATATATATATATATATATATATATATATATATATATATATTTAATGTATTTGGTTGTTACAGGATCTCACTCTGCAGCTCGGACTTGTGGTGATCCTCCTGCTTTCAGCCTCCCCAATACTGGGATTACAGGCATGCACCACTATGCCCAGATTCTGGCTGGCTCAGCCCAACTTGGGGGCGGGTCTGGCTTGGCATATGGTATCAGGGATCAAACCATGGTCCCTGTGCTTGCCTAAACTTGCCTAAGTAGGTGCTTTGTCCACTACCTTTTTTATTTAAATGAATGTATTTTGTAGATACTGCTTTCTGTCTAGGGATAACCCAGACCTTTATTTCTCTAGCTTCTACTCATTCATTTAGATCCAGTGTACCTCCAGCTCTAGACTCTCTTTGCTTTTTTCCACGGGACAGAATGACTGGTAGATGGTGTCTTCTTCACTAGGAGTGCCACAGGATCAAGTATAGCAACACAAAAACCCCAGACAAATACACAAATAGATAATACTTTATTGGATGACCACATTATCTCAAAAATAAAACTTTGTATTTGTGCCTATTTTATCTTTGATTTTTATCTCCACTTTCTTCTCTTACATATCAGCAAAGAGGTAATTCTGCTTTGAAAATATAAATGTTTTCACAGCCATGATAGCCCATGATGAAATTCTATCTTCATGCAATTTAGATAAAGTTGGTTCCTTTCGGCAGCTTAGGCTTTGAGACACCCTCAAGCCCTTCGGTTTTTACATTAATTAAATGAGAAAATTCCATTAGATAACACATTAAAGCTTTTCTGATGAATATGTTACCTAGAGTTTTTAAAAAATGTGTTCTGGAAGCTTATAAGTAAAGTGACTTATGTATATTAGGAGTCACTGCAGCTTCTTCTTGCCTAGGAAGAACTGGGCCCCAGAGATGTGCGAATCAGGCTGAACGCCTTAAGTCTGAGCTCATTGTTTATGAAGAAGGCTTTAACTATGATTTCATGGTACAGAGACAACTGAAACTATTTTTTTCTCTTCTGTTACTAGCTTTGAGATTTTAACAAAGAAATGTTCTAATGTCATTATGTTCTTATTCAAATAAAGAGTAGGTAAATTTCAATGTAGTAGAAACAATTCTATGTGGCTAGGTGAGAAATCATAAGGTAAAATCTGAGACTAGTGTTTATTTCTCAGACTGAAGCAATTTCAGTAATTTATATGAGTCACCATGACAAGATTTTCTCCTGCGACCAATTCACAATTTAACTCTGATGCAATCTATTAGAGATAAAAACAATTTCCTAGGGTTTTAATTCTTCCTGCATATTCTTAATTGCTTCCAGCTGTGGCCAAGCTGATTCTGGATGAACCAGCACATAGCATTAAAGGGAAAAATAAGAATTGCATTTTTATTCAAATACAAAATATAATATAATCTAAATGTATATTTTATTGAGCTCCTACCAAATTTAGCAGACTCTAGAGTAAAATCCTCCCTTGCCTCTTCCTTTTCTGCTGGATTTATGTGTTCTTTCACTTGTGGTTGTGTAACCGCAATGTCTGTTCCTAATAGCCTTTTACTTTAGTTGATGGTCCATCATCAGTGTCTTCTAAGGACATTTTTTTTGGTCCTGGGTATCAAACTCAGGACCTTGCACTTGTCAGGCAGGTGCTTTTGCTGCTGAGCTATCTACCTGGTTTCTAATTGAAAATAGGACTAACATGGGTAATCCAAGAAAAGTTCTTCTTCAAAGAAAATCTTTAACTTAATTACATATGCAAAGCGCTTTATCTTCCAAATAAGGTCCCTTAAAAAACTCTGGGGATTAGGATTTGGATATATATTTTGAGGAGGGTGATCATTCAGTCTTCTACTCATCGGGTTGAGAGCCTAAGTATTAGAATACAGAAAAATAGCTTTCAAGAAATTGTTTTTAATTTCTTTTATGCTGGCAACCAAATTTCTAATGTATAACTTTGCATTAGAAAGGTCTTGGTTAATACCTTGATTAATCAAGAAAATCTCAACTTTTTTTGTTTGTTTGAGGGTTTTTTTTTTTTTTTTTTTGTGTGTGTGTGGAACCAGGGATCAAACATCAGGACCTTGCACTTACCAGGAAAGCACTTATTCCACTGAGCTATCTCCCCAGCCGGAAAATCTCAACTTTTTTTAAAAGATCCCTTGCTTCTGATCTTCTGTTTCTCTGAAGCACTTAGTCTTAACTCTTCTACTTTAACAAAGTCTTTCCCTCCTGTTGGTCTCTTCTATGGCTTTCTCTTTGCTCTGCTCTTCTTTCTCATATTTTCTGTTTTTGCTTACAGGTAGTGATGAAGCCTTCTTCTGTAGAGAGAGGAAAAATTTAATTAGTGTTTCAAAGAAAGAAAAGGGTTAGGAATGTGCTCATGTGTATGAACAGTGAGACTGCATAAGAGAGAGAGAAATTAATAGAGACACAAATTGATGGACAGTAAAAGTTGTAAAGAGCATTTATAACTTCTTACTTGATGATCCTTCAGCAAGACAGATTCATAGCAGAGAAATTGTGTGAATAAGGAGAAATGATGACAAGGGAAGTAAAGTGAAAAGCAATCATTTAGTAAGACTTTTCAGATGAGCCAAAATTCTAAAATTGATTGAAAGGTTAATAAATTATTTTTCAACAATCACAAGTTTATATAAGGAGCTTTTCAACTTCTTTAAACATTTATTGAACGTTTATTTTGTACCAGCTCTTTCTCATGATGGTGGATTTGGTATAAGCCCAAAGAAGCTCTCGCATTTTGCCCTAGATATGTGTGCGATTGCCTAGGTCTACAAACGCTCAGGTGCCACTTTTACACAAAAGCAAGAAATACGGCATGGGATGAAGGGGTAAAAATTGAAACAACTGTGTAGAGAATTCTACACTGAGTTTGGTAAAAGTCAAATTATACTAAATGGAGACTCCACTCAAATAGCTCAGGAAGTTTGAAAATTACATAAACGTCAGGTCTCTAGCTTTTCTCCTTTAGGGCAGTTTTTCTTCACAGGGTGCTTTCGATAAAGATTGTACGGCAATAACGCTTGGGAAATCAATAAATAGACCTCAGCAACAGAATATTAGATGGTATATTCTCATTCTGAAGTGTAGAATAAGAATGTTGTCATCAGTACAGACAGCATTACTTTCCATAGATATAGGTTAAAAAAAAATCAGGGGGCTGGGGCGATGGCTCAGTAGAATAAGCCCTTCCCTGCCAAGCGCAATGGCCTGGGTTCAATCCCCAGTACCCTCTTCCAAATGAAAAAAAATATCTGAATTTGTTGAGGCTTCAGCAATATTAAGCATTTCTAAACAGTTCTAATTCACATTCTGTTTTTTATTAAGGTGATAATACTTTTAGTATAACTCATAAGACTACATTTTACTGCAAATGATATGCACATAAAGTTGGCATTTTCTCAAGAGGTAAAAATTTCAGATCAATGATTAATAATTTTTATTATTGTTTTTCTGTGCTCCCTGAATTCTTGTTCCGGTTTAGTCACAGTACTCTCTTGCCTCAGTCAGGAAAAGAAAGAGAGAATTTCTAGTACAGTGCATTCTTCTCTCAAGTCTGCTATACTGGGTTCTTTTTGTTAATGCACTCAATCAAGTTTCACCTAAATACCTCAAAGATAAATGTAAATGTTCTGAATTCTAAGTCACACTTTTCATTAAACACACTTGCCATGTCTTTGTTTCCTGGGCAGGAGCATGTGATTAAGTCTCATCAAAATTAAGCTCTGCTTGAAGAGGAATTTCAAGTTTATTTGACCACATAGCAACCCAGTGTGTCTTGCCTCTTCCTCCTTTCTGCTGAGAAAAGTCAGGAACCCACACCAGTAATCTCTGTTGCTTGTGTTCAGAGACTAATAACCTCCAGCACTCTCTTGGATAAATTTGCATTTCAGAAGGATCCTGATAAGTTTCCTGTTAGTAGGACACAGTCGCCTTTGCTCAAAACTCATAGAAAATATGTGTTCCTTTATTTTCTTTCCTAGAGACCCCATCAAGTAGACTCAATATCATTTCCTTTTAATTTGGAGCACTAGTATGTTTTAAATTTTTTTTAAATTATTTATTTAGTGAGTTATTTTGGAGAAGGTCTCACTATGGGACTACAGGCATGCACAACCATGCTCGGTCTTGGTGGCCATCTCAGTGTGTGGGAGACACACACACACACACACACACACACACACACACACACGGACAAACTACCAACCAGTGAGGCATGTGTTGCCCGGGAGACCAAACCCCAGTCACTGCGCTTGCTTAAGGAGGCTCTTAGACTGCTGAACTATCTCCCTAGCCCCAATGGGGCCCTATTATTTTAATGGAGAACACATTTTCTTTTTAACATGAGAAACACACTGCAAGATAATGATTATATAAAGAGTTTTAGATAGACCAGTGGACAACAATAAGTAAACAGAAGCACCATTTAAATTTTTGGAAACACTTTTATTTCAAAAGAGGTTAAAAATATTACATAATTTCCCATTTCTCTGTGGCTCATTGGAATCTCAATACCGCGTATTGTCTGCTAAAGACGATGCTTTTTTAGTTCTTTGTAAGAATCGGAGCTATTTGAGGATCTCAGTTATAAGGCAGAGGCTGAATCACTCGCATTCTTTCTGAAACTTCAGTTGGCGTAGGGCCAACTTATTCAGGGGAGTTTCCATTCATCTCATTTTACTTTTATCTTTGCAAAATGCCAGGAATTCTCTTCATACAATATCTGCTGCATGGTAGTCTGGTGAGACCGCGCTTTTCCTTCAACGACGCCCTTAAAAGCCAACACAAGTGCAATGATGTCCTCCTTCGGAGTGGTTCAGACCTTCAGCTCAAGCCCCTTACCCGAGATGGACTTCTCATTCTGGAAATCGGCGATGATGTGACCTTCGTAAATACACATGATATTCCGCACAGATTAATCTTCTCATTTCTACAGTGAACATATGGAGGTTTATAATTTCATAAGATTACAGTATTTTGATCATTAAGTACATATGTAACTATGGAGTCCTTAAGAAAAACGTTTGACACAGTGTACAGGTAAACATTAATTAATTAATATTGACAATCTAATCTAATCAAGAGTATCAGTTTTTGAGAGCATTGTTCTTTACTCCCTGATATGACAATGACATTTTTTACAGTTACAAGCAGAGTCACAATACATGAATAAATGAACGAAATAAGTGAAATTGTTAGAAATGGTTAAACATAGAACCTCACTTTAGTTAAAAGAGCCTGTCAACACATACAGTAGAAACCTTCAAAAGATACTGATGCAGTTATATGTATTTTTATTATTAATATCATTTTTTAGCTTTTAAAGCCAGCACATTTTGAAAATATTTTAGAAGGGAAAAACCAACAAGTATTTCAAGTAAAAGGGATTTTTAATAGTTAAGTGTTAAAAATCTGAAAGAGAATACATATCATTTGGCTAATATTCCCCCCGGTGTTCTCTTGACCTATTTTTTCTGCCCACTTCCCTGTAACTAGGTTATTCAGGCAGCCTGCTAGCATATGATAAATGTGTACTATGAGTAATTTACTATTTGTAGGACTAACTGAACAAAGACAAAGGACTTTTTTTTTTTTAAGTAATCAGCTGCTTCTTGGATGTTTCACGGTGCTAAACTTGAAATATTAATTAATACCTTAAAGAGCTAAGCTTTATTTCTACTCCTGCACAAGTACAAGAGCAGTATATTTCTGCAAATGTACAAAGCGCTTTTCAAAAATACATGATTTAATTTTGTTTATAATTTGTGACCTTTCTATTTTGTGAAATTAATCAGTAAATGCATTGTCATTGATTTCAGCAAGCTTTTTTCTGTAGTTTCAGGGGTGCATAGTGTAGTTCCAGTTCTCAAAATACGAAAGTAACATAAATGGCATTTTAGAAAAAAAATGACTAGGTAAGAATCAGCAAAGAGAGTTCAGATGTTTAGAATTTGTAACATTGACTACAGAATTCATTACTACTTCATTAGAATAAACTTAGAAATCCTACAAGCAATTATGTCAAGTGCCACTTCCTTTCCTTTAAAAATACTGACATTTAATGCGTTATATTGTATTTATATTAGTTTCTCAGAATTTTATTGGTTTGATGTGAGTAGAAATATCCTGATATATATGAATACAAAATATAATTTAAATGAAAGAAATATAACTAAAACAAAGAATTTTTTAAAAGTCCTTGTGCATTCACAGAAATCTACCAAACTAAATAGTCTGTTTATTGGACACAAGCTTAAAAGATAGATAGATAGATAGATAGATAGATAGATAGATAGATAGATAGATAGAGATATAAATGAGAAAACATTGACTAAACTATTAGGTTATGTTGGAAACATTACTTATACACAGTGATCATTTCTATATTCAGTTCCTTGAGTTTAACTTAGTTGGTTTAGAAAATTTTTATATTCTGAGTAGATCAATAAATAAATAATTATCATAAAATCATATATCTCAGTTCTGGGAAGATCTTACAGAAAAGTTTAATGTATTGACAAGAATTAATTCTTCCTCTTTTTATAATGTTGAAAATAGACCTTAAAACAAAATATACCTATGGAACTATTAGATTCACTTCAGAAATTTTCCAGTTTTGAAGTAGTTGATCCATCATTCCTTGTACTCCTCTTCCCTGAAAATAATTATTTAATATCTTATTCATCTCAGATCAGAGAGTTCTCTTCACAGAAGAATGGATTTGTGCCCAGATAGTTCCTTTTGTTCTTTATCTTAGACTCACCCAAATTTGCAATGAGTAAGAATCACTAGAGTAGTACATGGTATGGCATGGATATTTAATATCAAGACAATTTACATGATATTCAAATAAAATGTCTAGCAGTGTGGTTTTTGTCTTTCCAGAAAAATGTATGTTCTAATCTCCACAACCTGTAGGGTTTCCTAATTATAGTATGATATAGAAACCGTTCATGATAACTTCTTCTTAGTAGATTCCAGCACCAACATTTCAGTTCATCCTCTTCTATAATTGAAAGTGTTAACAAGTTCATTATGTGATACCTACAAATAGCTGTATGTTGTCAGGTCTTAAAAATGCAGTAACAGGATGCACCTTGAGACCATGATGTTAAGTGAAATAAATCAGTTTCATGAGCTTATATATCTCATGTTTTCTCTTGTAAAAGAAACCTGAGGTACAAATAAATTAAATAGGAAAGAGGGACATAAAAGTTTTGCCAAAGTGTACGGAACCAAGGGATGTAAGGAAGAGAGAAAGGTATTTAAACAGGATCATGTATTAGGCATATGTACCAACTCCCCATAATGAATGCAATCATTATGTACTGTAAATATGTATTGATAAAAAATAGAGAAGACCATGTCTCTACATTGTTTACACTTCCAGCTTTAATTGTCATTTCAGCAAAAGAGAAAAGCCTTTGCTTCATGGCAAGCATAATTCAGAGTTATTTAAAAGACAACATACATGAGCTTCTCAGTCAGGAAGATGTTCATCAAGCGACCAAGGGAATAGAGAGTCACATACCAAATTTCTCTAAATAATTCTCCAAAAGCAGCTTCATGCAATAATATAGATTAGTCCAGATGGTTAAGTTTGGCTGACATAATGATTCTTCCAATAAATATAGATAACAGATGATGATTCATTATTTTGCCAATTAGAAGACTTCATTTTCTTAGGATAGAGTGCCTTTTAAGAACAAATGAACCAACTATGTGGCTGACTCACTCAGGACCGCTCTTAAGGACATGTAGAAGAGGAGGTGATGCATTTGTAGTACCTTGTGATAGAATGCTACCTTATATAATGAGGGTTTTTTCTCCTAATATTCAAGTATTTGAAGTTCTCCTAAGTTTTCTCTCTTTCAATGAATGGAGCAATAAGTGGAATAATGGTAAATACCTCTTTTAGTATGTAATTCTGAATATAGGAGTTGGCAACTAGGAAACACAGGTGAGTACAATACAAGCTTTCTCAAGAAATATGCTCCCTGAAAGAAAACACTGGGGAAGGGCACAGCTTGAGGAAGCAGAGACTGGAGAGCCTGCTTACTGCCTTCTGGCCATTGCTACAGAAAATGTCTCATCACCTTCGGCCTGCAGTGTTTTCTAACTTGATCCCTACTCTTTCAGTCTTTACCTCTTGCTTTTTTCTGAAGCAGCAAAGTCTAGACCTTTTACCTCACCACACTTCACTTCACCTTCCCTTCAGCAGTAGGATAGTGTTATGAAGGGACTCAGACTTTTGTACCTGTTGAGTGATAAAAAATATTGTTCCAAATTAGAGACCAGCTGGGGAGCCTGGACATGCACTAAAGTTGCCTGTGAGGAGGAGCCCTGCCAGTCTATAGCGTACAGTTGAGAAAAGTGAAAGCGGAGCCTTTTCCTCTCTATAAGCAGTAAGGAGCCTCCATTTCCCTGCAGCATCAGCAAGGGCTGCGTGGGAAAGAGTAGCAGGGTGTTCCTCACTCCTGCACCCAGGTTGGTAGCAGTGAGACTTGGAGATCCCAACTTCTCACCCCACAGTAGGTGATGTGGCCTCATTCCTGCTGCCACAGAGCTGGCAAGGAAATGGACTTCAACTCCGACATAACGAAAGTTTGACAGTCTTCCTCTTGCACTAGTCAGTATCAGAGGAAGTCTCCAGAACACACTATGTAAAGAAAGTTTATAGTCCCCTAACATAGTCCTCCTGCATGCTCATGACTCAATGAAAAGAAATCACTCGTCATAAACTAGTAACATCCCATTTGAATATCAAAAGCCAATCCACAGATGCCAACATGGAGTTGACACAGATGCTAGAATTATTTGACCAAGAGTTTAAAGCACCCATCATAAAAATGCTTCAACAAGCAATTAGTAATGTGATTGAAACAAGTGATAAAAATGAAATATGGTAAATGTGGAAACTAAAATCAAAAATAAAATAGCATTTCAACTCGACAAAAATGAAATCATCATAAAGCTATCAAAATATATACATGATTTTGTATGCTAACTTGGAAATTATAATACATTCATGAAAGAAGTAAAAATCTACATAAGTAACAGGCTATAATTTATTTATGGGAAGATTTAAATGGTAACAGTAACTCTTTCCAAATTGTGTGCATCTATATAAGTATGTGCACATGTACATGCATATAGATATGCACTTGATCTTGGCCAAAAGGCCAAGAAGTGACACATACAGATATAGAGAAAGTGATTTATGTTGTTTCAATATCCCTGGGAAGATTTTTGTAGAATTAGATAAGATTATTTAAAAACTTAGTTAGAAAGATGAATAAACTAGAATGGCTAAAATAATTTTGAAAATGGAGAGTAAAAGTGATAGGAATAGGAAAATGGTAGAAGAGCGGTGAGAAGCGTGTCTCAGGACATGTCGCCTTGCTAGCATCATCAAGGTCATGCACTGGGGTCAAGGGTCAAAGGTCAGTGGACCAGAATGGAGGATGAAGTGGCCCTTGTGTAATCACAGCTGACCCCTTTTTCTTCACAAACACTGAAAAGCAACTTAAAAGGTGAAGCTTCTTTACAAAAGGATGATAAGATATTAGATGGTCATAGATAAAACAACATACACAAATAAACACTTACAAATACATAAGCCTTTACCGAATTTTAAAACTCAGAAAAATTCATTTATAATGAATCGTATGCTGAACTGTTAAATGTGAAAATAAAAAAAAAATCTTTAAAAGAAAACCTAGGAAAAAAACAAGATTATAAGGCTCTAAACTTTTTAAGAGGAAGAAAGACCTCCCAAAATAAAGAATAATGACAAAGATAAAACAAAGCAACATAAAATAAAAATGGTTCTTTTGCCTGTATTTTCTCCTTTCCCTCAACATTGTGTTATCTCCCTAGTGCAGTCAATTATAGTATCCTATTTGCAGCATATGAAACGTAGTATCTTTTTATGATATGAAGTATTTCCTGAGCAAATTGATTTTTTATCTTGCAACTTTTGTGATAAAATAATACCAATTCTTATGTATTGTCCTTTCTTTTTCCTGTATAAAAGGGACAGAAGATTTTCTCTCATGGCGTTCAGAACCATTTTTCTTAGTGTCTCCATTTAAGCAAAAACCTACATTTAAAATTGTACATCTTACCAAGGAGAACTATAGCCACATAACTAGACACAACTGTATGAAGAATCTCTTTACAAACTGAGATTCAAGATAGAATTCAAATTTGGGGCTAGCTACAATTTCAGTGTAGATATGTAAATTAATATACCTGAATTTCTTAAACTATAATTAGGATAACAATGTTTTATGTATTTTATGCATTAGTGTAGACTAAATGAACATACAAAATATAGAGCCTTTATGTGTGGTACTCTAGAAAATTCACACTATGTATTTTAAAGTCTATCTTATATTTTAACATAATTTTAGGTTACAGCAAAGCTGAACATAATGTACAAGGATTTCCTGTGTCAGCTCAGCTCACCACACACTCTATCTTCACATTTAGCAGCACTCTTCATCATACTAATATATCTCCTATAATTAGTAACCTAAATTGATGCATCCTGTCCAAATTGCTAGCTTACAGTAGCATTTAAAATGTATCACACTTCCATGCCAGCCCGGCCCCCAGGGTGAGATGGCAAAGGAGACTGGTCGTGTCGTGCGCACCTGTAATCCCAGCTCTTGGGAGGCTGTTAACAGGCAGATCACTATGAGTCCAATCTAGTAGTGAGACCCTGAACACCCTGTAGACCCTTCCCTAAAATTAAAAAAAAAAATAAAATAATGCATCACAGCTATCTGTCATTAGCGTATGGAATGATGTCGCAGCCGTAACCTTCTGCCATCCTGGAAGTTCATCCCCCGCCCTCCGCTGACTGCTGATAAATACCGACCTCTCATCCGTCTCTGCACTTGTGTTTGCGCAAGAAGCCCCTACGGTCGGCACACTTTTCAGGGCCGCTTCCTTCACTCATTATTAGGCATTTACATCTGCTTTGTGCTTTTTCATGGCTTGATAGTTCTTATCTTTTTAGTGCTGAATAATATTCCATTTTCTGAATGTTTTACAGTTTTCTTTCCCTTTATATAATGAAAGGCATCTTGGTTGCTTCTAATTTAAGGAAATTGTAAATAAGACTTCTGTTAATATGTTCGTAGAGAATTTCATATGGATCCAAGTTTCCAAATCCTCTACGTGAATATTATCTTGTGATTGGGACA
>NW_004524588.1:18279927-18288142 GCF_000260255.1 Octodon degus
TATGAGGTATCCTTACATACATATACTTTAAAATTCTTTCTTTCTTTCTTTCTTTCTTTCTTTCTTTCTTTCTTTCTTTCTTTCTTTCTTTCTTTCTTTCTTTCTTTCTTCTTTCTTTCTTTCTTTGATACAGAGTCTCGCCATGTACCTAACAGCTGCACAGTTTAGATTTGTAGTGATCCTCTTGTCTCAGCCTCCCCAGCACTGGGATTCTAGGCATGTGCTACCACGCTGTTTCAGCGGCCAGCACAGCATGCCTGGTGCTCCAGGGTTGGCACCACATGCTATAATGGGGATCAAACCTGTGTTCTTGCTCTTGCCAGGCAAGCAATTAGACTGCTAAGCTGTCTCCCTAGCTCTCATTATGTATCTTTATTTGTCAGTATAACTTCCTGTGTGGGTTGTCTCTTCAGATCTTTTGCTTAGTACTTTGGTAATTACTTCATTTCCTTATTGCTAAGTTTGATCCAGTGTTTGTTTTTGGTTACAAAGTGTGAATCAAAAAGAACACTTCTACATTGTTGTGGTGGGAACGTAAAACTAGTGCAATCACTGTGGAAATCAGCATGAAGATTCCTCAAAAAACCAGAACTAGAAACTCCCCTGATCTTAGCTGTTCTCTTCCTAGGTACCCTCCCAAAGGAGTTAAAGACCTCCTATTAGAATGATCCATGCGTACCCGTGTTTATAGTAGCACAACTCATAATAGCTAAATCTTATAAGCAGCCTCTGTGCCTATCTATACATGAGGGGATAAAGGAAATGTGGTATTTACCCATAATGGAGTGGTACTTTGCCAGGTAATTTGCCAAAGGAAAAAAAATAGAGATACCTGGAGGTCATAATGTTAGACGAGACCACGTCACAAGCGTAAATACTGCGTGGTTTCTCTTATGTGAGAACCAACGTACAAGTAAAGAGCAAAATGAAAGATTGATCGTAGGAAGTATAGATTTTTTTCCTAAATGCAAAGGGGATTAAGAGAAAGGGAGTGTGTAGGGTGGGAAAGGATTGGCTATTTAAAAAATTAAAACATATTATGTGTTTGTATCAAATTCATGTAACAAATTTGGACAATATGTATGGCAACATATACTAATAAAATTGTACACATTTAAAATAATATTAAAAGTACAGTTCTTCATCAGATATGCCATTTCTGAGTGAGAACAAGAGGACTGGTTTCAAGGTAGAATCTAGAGGTACAGTAATGAAGACAGTTGGACATTTATGAAAGAGCAGAGAAATAGGTCAATGGAGACCCATGAAACAGACACATATAAATACCTGAAAACTGATTTTTTTTTTTTTTTTTTTTTTTTTAGGGAAAGGTCAACAGGGTGTTCAGGGTCCCACTGCTAGATCAGACTCATAATGATTCTCCTGTTTACAGCCTCCCAAGGGCTGGGATTGCAGGCACGCACCACCATTCCCAGTCTCAGTCACAATCTCAGCATGCCCTGGGGGCAGGACCAGCATGGCAGCAGGCCTGGGGATCAAACCTCCAGGCCCTGCACCTGCTTGCAGGCACTTTAATCAGCTGAGCTACTTGGCTGGCCTCAGGAAACTGATTTTTACTGAGGAACTGATGCAATAACACTGAGGACAGACACTCTTTCGGACAAGTGTCACTGGGACAATGAAATATACACGTACACACAATGTCTAAGCATAGAGCTTAACTCTTCACAAAAATTATCCCAAATGTATCACAGAGTTAAACGTAAAATTAAAAGCGCTAAGACTTCTATAAAACTACATAGGAAAATCCTATTTGTGGGCTATTGACATTTTAGATATAATATCGAAGACATAATCAATGAAGTAAATGATTAATGGCATTGCTTTACTAAAATTAAAAAAAATTTTCTCTGCCAAAGATGATATCAAGGAAATGAGTAAATGTATCATATACTAGAAAAAATACTTATGAATACGTATGTGACAAAGGATGATTATTCCAAACATACAAGTCATCTTCAAACTCAACAGTAGGAAAACAAATGACCTAACCAAGCTATTATATTTGAGAATCTTCTTGGAAAAGAGGAATTAAAACTGAGTCAAAATATCCAGAACAGCAGGAAAAAGTTGAAATCTCAAGATTTTTATCCTTGTTTATAACAGGATGCAAATGTAGTAATGTCTCCATTTCTGAAAATATTTTCATCTGTCTCTATATAAACCTAGAAGTGATGTTGTAGACAGGGTAGAGATTTAATAGAATGACCCTAACATTCCTGTCAGATATTAATTATTCTGTTTTCTAATTGCAAGGGATTAAAAACATAAATGAGAAAAAATGCATTCTGATTCATTACAAAATTAAATTCATTGTAAAATTCACTGCAACTGGGAGGTGCTTTTTTTTTTTTTCTTTGCCAGTCCAGCACTCCCTGAGGGCAGGGATGGTACAGCATGTCATGCCAGGGATTGAACCTTGGTCCCCAGACCTGCCTCAGCTTACTTAAGCAGGTTCTTCAGACTGCTGAGCTATCTCACCAGCCCCAAGGGAGGCCCCGTTATAACAGATTTCATCCTTCTAATACATCACAGATTAAAAAGAATAATGGTGAAAAAGACATTTAAACACAATAAGATGTGTAGACCACAACCATTAAAATATCTGTGTCACATGTGTTTGATTATATGAATTTAAAAGCATATTTATATTAAAAATAGGCAAATCTCTGTGATACTTTATTTTTAAAGAGAAAAGCATACTTCATGGTCTTCTCTAAGTTTATTCAAATTATTTTAAAAGATTTTAAACTTTATATCTTTGCCTAAACATCGTCTCTGATTCAAGAACCCTCTTTTCCATCACTGCAGCTCCAGGTGCATGGTGGGCCCCAACAGTGGACATCCCAGGTTATCTGTCACTCATCATTTTTTCCCAAACCCAATATCCATTTGCTTCAAGTCATAGGCAGCAGGCATCTGCAGAGTTGCAGTGGACTTGTTTCGGTCTTTGTATTCCTCTGAAATGGATTAAAAATGGGGAGGTCTAAGTACTCTGATGGCACAAACTGTCTTTTTCAGGCAAAGAAATTTTCACCAGTTTTGTGGTCCAACTGTGCTCCGAGAGACCCAGTGTATAAAGATTAAAGACCAAAATTAAGATGTCTTTTACATCTTTCAGTGAAGGAACTGTCATTTATATTTTACGTATTTTTAGTAGACATTACCTATTTCTTTTAGCTAACTTTAGAAAATCAGTTGTTTATTGTGGGGATATAGAACAGCACAGCTCGAGGGGTAAGCCATGGAAGAGCAGCATGAAGAATTGTCTATTAAATGAATTGAAATGAACAGGAAAACGTTTCTCCTATTTATTGTATAATTAATCAAGAAATTCATTAGTGTCACATTTACTCATATAATAATTCATTCAACAAACACATATTGTTTCTAATATTACAATCCAGTGCCCAGCCCACAGGACTATAACATATACTCTTCATTTCACAAAAGAATGTGGACTAATAGGCTGGAAAAAGAAGGAAGAAACCTAATATCTGAGTTCTGTGAAGTCTGTTTTCCACCAACTTCCTTTCTTTTCATACCTCTTGTTTCTACTCTACAAATGCTATTATGTGGCTTCAAATTTTGGTACACTCCCTGATTTGGCCATTAAAAGTCAGTAATTTCAAACATGGGGATTAGTAATCAGCAAAGAGCAAGAGTTCTCATAGGTCATGACTCACTCTTACAAAACTATGTTAAACTAAGGTTTACAGGTAAAGTAATCTGGTCATCAAAAGTTTTATTCAACAAAAGATAAAGAAAAAATGTGTTTAATAATTACTATGGTAAAAATATTAAATATATCAAATACAATAAATCTTCAAAAATATGTTTCACCATGAACACACACACACACACACACACACACATTAAAAAGCATCCAAACTGAATTTAAACCTGTTTGTGAGCTCAGAGCTGATGAAATGATAGCTAGTGAAGATCATTCCTAGATGATATCTTGTATTTAAGAGTATTTATGCATTTACTTATGGGAACCCAGTTCCATAGAACTAAATTGTGAGGAAAAAAAAAACTACTTTGATAGAAGTAGTTTTGAAATGATAGATTTTAAAACTACAATTTAAATAATATATAAGAGACTTTTACAATTCAGTTATTTGAGGTTTCTCCATGATTTTTAAAATTTCCATATTAAGCAAATTTTGCAATTAACACAATACAGCTTATTTTTCCAGGGCCTTATGTGTGCCCAGCCTTTTCCTTTTCTGTTTGTGATGGAGGACACTAGAGGCCGAGGTGACATCTTAGTTCTGAGAAGGAGATCATGCTGAGGGTTCATGCTGAGGGTAATACTGGACTGTTGTCCATATGTGCTCCTTAACAATCAGAACTGAGAATTCACTTCTACCCAGATTTTTTCCCTTCTATGTAATACTAACTGTGTAGTGGTCATATTGTAGGTGACACATTTTCAGAATTCTTGTTTGGATACACAACAGGAAAAATTTACAGAATTGTAAATCATTGTTTTGGAGGTTTTTTCAGCCCTTACTATTGTAACTATGAAAATATGTTCCTTTTGGTCCATGCAGTATTTTTCGTATTGTTTCCAACACTGAGGTTCTCTTTTGTTGATCTTTCTCTATAGAATTAGTTTTTGCAGTATGTGTATTGATTTCTGTGACCAGCAGGGTATGTTTCATCATACTCTTTTGAATTTTTTTTCCTTCCTGTAGAGTTAATATTGTTTCTCTGATCTACTTATTCTTTAGGATTTTTCCCAAGTCATGCTGCAGATTTCCTGGCTACACAGTGATGTGTCATGAACCAACGCATTGCCTTGTGTACTGTGAAGACACCGCTGAAATGACACAGTGATGAGGACACAGCTGTTTTCCTCTTGCTTTTGATTAGAGAGTCATCAGCTTTTTGCCCTTCGTGTTGCAGAAGCGAGTATTCGTTGAGCATAACTGCGCTGCTTCTGTTTGTTTAGTTCACTTAAAAATGGCAAGTCATCTTAGTTTTTTTCATAAAATAGTAAAACATAGTGCTTCAAAACATTCAAAAAATATACAAGTGAGAAGTATTTTGGTCACTAACTTCAGTGTGAATAAAATTAACATGACTTTGAAAACTTAAGTGCCTTTTACTGTTTTGTCTTTAGCAACTCAAATATCATTACAATGAGGTGGCCATAAAATTCTCCAATCAATATTAGTACAAACCTTTCTTTTTATGAACTAAGAGAAATTAGTAGTACAACTATCTTGCCTTCTTTTTTTCCTTTTCCCTTCTTTTTTCCCCCATCCTATTATCATCAAAATGTTTATATTTTTAGCATGCAATAATAGCGGTAGACAGATGTATAATTTAAGAAAAAGAAAACACATCCAACTTAAAAGATCACCCTAAACAAGAAAGTAAAGTTAAATATGATTCCATTCTCCCTGTGTTTCTTTTTAAAAATTGTATAATGTTATATTTATACAATCTCCCATCATTGCTTTCTGACTGGTCTTTTCCTAGGTGTTCTTACTCATTCAACCATGAAGAGGTTTCCATGTGACATATACAGGAAGGATGGCCTGAGTGCATTTTGGTAAATTTGTAAGTTTTGATGCTCTGCCTGAAAATGCTCTGCGGTGATACACGAAGAGTGTCATGGTTCCTCCACTAGAAAGCCACGATTCCTCATTCATTACAAGAAGTGAATGAAGGTACAGAAACTATAGCACTGTCTGTGCATGAAGCAGAAAGATGGCTGTCCTCGGCCTTTTTATGGAAACTCCACTCATTTTCAAATCTTCTATGATAGAACTGTGTTAGTTTAAGGTGATAAAAACCACACAATAAGTGCCAGTCAAATAGCTTAGCAGATTAAAGTGCCTGCAAGCAGGCGCAGGGTCTGGGGGTTCTATCCCCAGGCCTGCCATGCCAGCCCCACTCACGGGGTATGCTGAGATGGCAACTGAGACTGGACATGGTGGTGCACGCCTGTAACCCCAGCTCTTGGGAGGCTGGAAACAGGCGGATCACTGCAAGTCCAGTCTAGTAGTGAGACCCTGAACACCCTGTAGACCCTTCCCTAAAATTAAAAAAAAATTACCAAATAATACTGTCCTTCCTCTTGGAAATTTCTTGCTAGAAATTATTATTTAACATCACTATAATTAAGAATAAACATATGTAGGTATATCCTATTAAATTTTAAAAGCATTTTATATCTTTTTCTAAAATGTGATATAAACTTTTATCTTGAATCTCTGTACTAATGTATTTCTTAAATTTAACAAAGCAACTAATAAAAGGTTTATGTATCATCTATGGAAATATTCTCACAGAGAAAAAACATCGAGTCCACTAAGTATCTAAGTAGAGAGAACAGAGATGGGTGTGTGTTGATTTCCTGACCTTGAAATGTATTGTGGAGAAACAAAAGAACAAAAGTTTGTGATCAGAAACATCTCTTCCATGGCCAGTAAGAAAGACTTGATATACACAATCTCAATTGATTTTTAAAGTAATGTTCTGTTTCTGTGATGCTGACGTGCTTCAGAGAGAGAGAGAGAGAGAGAGAGAGAGAGAGAGAGAGAGAGAGAGAGGATGCTCACATAGATCTGGGTCTAGCAGTGAGCCTCAGTTTACTGGGTCCACTTCTACCAAGTTCAATCTCATTCAGGTGGGCCTAGCTTGGGTCTGGCTCCTGTGCTCAGCTTCTTCCTGCTGCAACCAATGGACGTGAACCCACTGTTCACCCTCATACAGGCAGAGGCAGGTATGATTCATCTCTTTTCTTAGAAAAAAATCTATCAACATCTCAAGCTGTATTGCATTAAAATGACTAAAGAAGCATTCATAGGAAAAAGCAAGTGCAGAAGCTCAGAGTTGGCAGCCATGCAGGTTAATGAATTTTTCCACAAGGAAAGAGTAAGAGGTTTTTAGACAATTTCAGTGTTTTTTTAAATTATAATTTTCTTTTATTTTGAACAGTAAGAACAAGAGCAATAAAAAGAAAAGCGAAGACAGAAACAGGGTAACGTATTAGTACATACATTACAGATATTCAAAACAAAAATAGCTAGTTAACATGATAGACATGTTATCGATTTTTATAGTCAAATCTGTTGCTCAAATTCTTTACTGATGTGCTAAACAAGGAACTGAGCAGGCCAAGCTTGTAACAGAGGGAACAACATATTCTTGTGAAAGAGACAGAACAGCCAGATTCAGTTGTTTCCCCATACTTGGGAAGTTTTCTGCTATTACTTCTGTCCATATTCTTTTAATATCATTTGTGCTGACTCCTTCCTTCTTTTTGATGCCTGTTAGTCTTAAATTGTTCATCTTTGCATCATCTTGCAGATGTTGAATTACTTTTCATGCTCCTTAGGGTTTTAAGAGATCTTTTCTTCCCTTTTCACTAGCTGCAACTGTGTCTTCAAGGTCTAAAACTGTCTTCACTTTCATTCAGATGGTTTTGCCAGCTTGCCATTGAGGTTTTAATTTCCTGTATATCTCTTTGAATCTGCTTCATGCATTCTATTTCTCACCTATACTGCTCATTCAAGGATCCTATCATCTTTCTAGTCTCCTCTATTTTTTATCAGTTAGTAATTCTTTCATTATAGTTATGTCTTTTTTAATTTGGAGGTTATTTCTGATCTGATTCCTCTATGCCTTTCTGCACTCTTTTCTTTACTTCAGATGCTATTATTTCAGAGATTCCAGATGTGTGACTTACAATTTCTTCTATGCTAGTGTCTCTTGCATTTGTTCTGGGTGGGCCCGGCCCCTGAGAATGCATTTTGTTCCTTCTCTGTCATTTTGTATAGCACTGTCTTCTGACCTTTGGTGTAGAGCTTTGGTGCTGATATTCTTACCCAAGAGAGAGTGTGTGGTTAAAGCAGTTACAGTTTTGTATGAACAAAAGTACAATTAGCAACACTAATAATGAGTAGTGAGATTTAGCAGTTGACAAACTTTTTTAACTAATGGGTTTGTATTTTAGACCATAAGAACAAACATTATGATTGTATAACTAAGCAGATATTGAATTGGGAATTTGTATTTAAACTAGTTTCCCTAAGTTCTGTCTGATCACCTCCCCTTGATGTACTTGGAGTCTTCCAGGCAAACTAGTTCACTCCAGTTACCTGTTGCCTGAGAGAGAGAGAGAGGAGAGAGAAAGAGAGAGAGAGAGAGAGAGAGAGAGAGAGAGAGAGAGAGA
>NW_004524588.1:18288242-18303287 GCF_000260255.1 Octodon degus
TCTCATTCAGGTGGGCCTAGCTTGGGTCTGGCTCCTGTGCTCAGCTTCTTCCTGCTGCAACCGACGGACATGAACCCACTGTTCCCCGCTGGCAAGATGATCTGCTCCTGGATAAGCTGGCTTGGCCTCACCCCTAGTCTCACTGAGGGGAGTTCTGCTGCAGGGTTCCACACCAGGCCTGTCCACTGGAGGAGGTTCTGGTGGGTGGGCAGTCAGTCCCATACGTTGGGCCTGTCCACTGGCTGGAGGGAGTTTTGACAGGCAGGCGGTTGGTCCTACATGCATGCCAGTCTTGTGCGTTAGCTGGAGGGAGGCTCTGGTGGTCAGGCGATCAGTCCCACATGCATGCTGGGCCTGTGCACACTCCACTCCTGAACAGACAGCATAAACCTTTATGTTCTCAACTGATTTAAATTATATATCTATATATGTATACACATATATATAAATAAATATGTATGTATATATATATATATATATATATTCATTACATTGAGGCCATTGAAAAGTGTGAATGACATTCAAGTCCTCTTTCCAATTAATCATAATTTTAACGTATTTTAATCTCTAAAGTAAAAGGTGAAATATCAAGTCTAATTTCCAAACTTTCTCTCATTGACCTGATATTTTACTCACACAATAACTGAAATTATTTTTCTCATTTGCCACTTCAATTCTCTCTCTCATTTTCTGCTTCAGTTTTCCCTCTAGCTCCATAACTCCTGAGATAAATGTAAAACATAGGGCTACCATGGTACACTAATCAATAATCTTTTCTTAAAGCTGAGTGTTTTGTATGCACAAATGCTGAAATCCCGCACTATTTTTCTACTTCTGTAAATTTTCAACTCCAATTCTCTCATATGCCAGACTAATTACTTCGCTTCAGTCACAGCGTCTTCTGGTCTAGGTATTCCTGACTCTCTGTTTTGTCTCTCATTGGGACCTGGAGAATGATTCCCATTCCCCTCATCACATGCACAGCAGGGAAAATGATTCTGACAAATGTGCAGCTAAGGAAGCTTAAGGTATGCAAGTATGCAGAGCTGGTTTGTCCTTTCCAAAGGACAATCTTATCCTATTTAAGACTGAGTTTGCAGAAAAAGAAAGAGTATATTGAATGTAATCAAGAAGTAGGTATGAATTTCTTTAATTTTCTTTTTCACAGGAGGCCTACAGTAAAGAATAAGAAGACATAAACATCCTGATCAACAGGAAAATATTCTCTTCT
This sequence comes from Octodon degus, assembly GCF_000260255.1. Taxonomy (NCBI): domain Eukaryota; kingdom Metazoa; phylum Chordata; class Mammalia; order Rodentia; family Octodontidae; genus Octodon; species Octodon degus. The sequence goes on from NW_004524588.1 coordinate 18,289,474, forward strand.
TTAATTTCTATTTTTACTCCTAAAGATTATGGACAGAGCTAAAAATGATAAGCTTTAATTTTATAAAAGGGCTGCTATTTGAGGATATTTAAGAAGACAAAGTCTGCTTTAAAATATTTTCTCTTTGTGGTGAATTAACTAATGGTCAACTTGTAACTCCAGCTGAACTGAATCAGTGTGCTGCTGGGTATAGAGGGTCCCCCTAAGGATGGTTGCCAACAGCATAAAAATAGAACTACAGGGGAAGATGGTGTGCTGTTGTGATTATCCTAGAGAAATTTGTTACACTGGATTTCCTGGTGTGGAATCTGCTGTTATCATCTTCAGAGGAGCTTGGAACCACATTGTTGTTGAGGATGGGCTGTGGTTCTTTTGGGGGGTCTCTGATACTTGAGGATCTTTTCCTAGTACCATGGCGAATCCCTTAGCCTGCTGGCACAGATCTTTGTCCCACAGGGGCAGGCTTCCTAGCTTCCACTACTTATCTTTGGGCCTTCATAGCATAGAACCTTAATACAGACTTGTATGAGACATAGCTGTGGATGTGAGCCTCCAGCTGGACTCATGGAGGACATTATGAAGGGTTCTAGGTGTTCTGCTGGATTAAGGCAGGATATTTCTATGGGATCCAAGCCTCAGCTGGGTTCTTTAGGTCTTTAGTTAGTGTGGACAGATCCCCTGTACTCTTTTGCATTAGACTGTTTGGGTAAATATTATGAAATAATCCTACAAACATGTGCCTTGTATTAAATCTTTTCCTTGAAAACCTTAACTACAGGATTTACTTTATTAAAAGGGAGGGTTGCATGAGCAGACTAATTTGAAATAAAGTCCTAAGAGCCCTGGATGGTGAGGGATAGATCCCAGTTAATCTTAATTGTCAGCTTGACTGGTTAAAGAGACTCCCTAAAAGGAACAGGAGGACGCTACACTGACCAGTGCATCAATGTCTAAAACTAAAGATGCTGTTTGCATGTTGTTATGGTTTGTTTCTAGTTGCTCTCCCAAAGCCTCATCCAGTCATAGGGTGGGGATTTCTAGAGTTTGAGATTAATTTATGATCAAGGCTGGGATGATGGGTTGTAGTACTGCTGGGATTATGGGTGTGAGTACTACACCCAGCCTGGGGCATATAGCCTGAATGTAACTTACGGCAGGCAGACTTACTCTCCGTTGCCATTGTTACCGCTACTCTTCCCTTTTGCTCTTGCTGTTTTGCTGTCTTTTGCTGCCATGAACAGCTGCCTTCTGTCATGTGCCACCCAGCCTTGGAGCCACCCAAGTATGGACTGAAGCCTCCATTAACTGTGAGCTAAATCAATCTTTCCTTCTTTCATTTTGGGTGTTTTGGCATTTGTCCCAGCAGTGAGAGAGGAGTAACTGAGACAGACGTGCAGTCCAGTTAGAGCTGGCACCGGTGGCCTGTATTTGGACGTTGTATCTCGGACTGTCTTGAGCTCTTTTCTTGTCGTTATTTCACAGCATCTGTGCACAGCTGTGTTCCACCACAACTTCCTACAATGATTTCCCTGAATTAGAGATTGCTTACCATGGACTGAATCCACAGAAGCTGTAAGACAATCTCTCTCTCTCTCTCTCTCTCTCTCTCTCTCTCTCTCTCTCTTTTCTTTTCATTTTAGGGAAAGGTCTACAGGGTCTCCAGGGTCTCACTACTAGATTGGACTCATAGTGATCCACCTGTTTACAGCCTCCCAAGAGCTGGGATTACAGTCAAGAGCTGGGATTACAGGCATGTGCCACCACGCCCAGTCTCAATTGCCATCTCAGCACGCCCCAGGAGCAGGGCCGGCACTGCAGGCCAAGGGATCGAGCCCGGGTCCCTGTGCCTTCTTTCAGGCTCTTTAATCTGCTGAGCTATTTGGCCAGCCCTAGTTTTCTCTTTTAACTTAGAGTTGCCAGGCAATTTCTATTAGCAAGAAAGTTCAGTAATAGAGAATAGTGTGTGGGGAATTAAGAATTCTACTTGGCTTTTGGAAAAGAGTGACAATGTCTGGAGAGATCTTCCCCTTTATGGATACATTGCACTCCATTTTTCATTCTTCTTTGACTTCTTCAATGAAGCAAATTACATTAAGTCAGTTCTTTGCATAGAAATAGCACCATAGCAAACCTCACATGAAGGATCCCTGGGAGTTTACTGCTCTCCTAAATGAGGTCAGGATTATTTGTCATGATCCTCAGGTCTCTATGAGAGGGACAGTGGGTATTGATCTTTAGGAGCAGATCAGATGATGGGTGAGCACAAAGAGTGGTTGGACATATTTGTATAAACATAGCTGCATAGTTTGGACAGCATGTAAATAAAAAGAATTAATCCTCAAGAACAAATGAAAAAGGAAATTTCAACTGCTAACAGGTTATTCTAGTGGCTTCCAGATAAAAGGGAACACAATGTCTGTCTTCTCTTACCCAGTGTACGACATATGGCAATTTGTTGCTTTAAGCAGTAGTTTCTCTTCCTGCATCAATAGGCAAGAACGTACTGTATAGCCCCTTAAAGGCCACAGAACTAAGTCAGCCAGAGATGGAAAATGGTGGAAATAAAAGTTATGCAATCATGAACCAGGCTTGACCACTATTTGATGCTATAATTTGGAAAGGAGACCAGATCAACCAAAATTTTATCAGCTAAGATAGTTCTGAGAGTCTCATGTCTTTCCTGCAACCTAGAATTCCCGTTAAGAAGACCTCACCATGTTCTTCTAAAAATGGGAAGCAGGAGTCCATGTATTTTGGAATCTAATATGAACTTTGCATATTCTATTGGTCAGTTCATAGATTATTTAGGAGACAATTAATCCAGTATCACTGGAGTCAGACAGACTAATTTTCATGTCCAACATTGTCAGGGACACTGTACAGTGTCCTTGCTCATTTGACAAACCTGTTAGCTGCCTTTCTTCTTTTCAAATTCAAGATCTATTTTCTAACTGCTATGTCTTCTCCTTTTTAAATCTTATAAGTACCTCAAAAACCTCATACTGGGCCCCTCTGTGATAATTAACTGTTGACAAGTACGAAATGCCAAACTGATTGGATTGCTACGGTTCTTGGTGTGGCTGCATGGATTTATTAAAGACAGAAGATCCACTTGGGTGAGAGTGGCACTAGTGCACGGGCCTGTACCAAATGGAATAAGAAAGGGAACTAAGAAAGGCGGAGGCTGGCTTCAGTTTCTTCAGAGATACTCCAGTCCTCACCATCTCCTAGGGGCAACAGGTTCCAGCGCAGACCCTTCAGCCTTCTGACATAGACCTTGGCTTCAGCAGGCCCTTACCATGAGCGCTAGGTCTTTCACCTGTGACCGGATCACTTGGCTTCCCTGTAGCATCCTTCCATACTTGACTCTGCAGGCAGCCACCGTGAGCCTATTTTATAAGCTATGCGTTCTGTTACTCTCGTAAGCCCCGGATGATGAAATAGTTGCTGTAAAATAAAACAAGACAACTTTTTCTTTGAAACAGGATAACTTCAAAGACAAAGATAAGGAGAGAAAGGCTTCTGAGGCCATTTCTTCTAATTTTCCAATTTTACTTTGTTTTTACTTTTTTAATATATTTAATGTCAATGGATCATCTTTCATGTTTCAAAGAAAAACTGCTAATGGCCAGATCATAATGAAAAAAAAAATCAAAAACTTCCATTACTAAATTGCATTTGGAATGTTAGGGTTCAGATGTAATTGACAGCAAGTTACATCAAATGGGAGCAGTTCACAGGTTCAGTGTGGAATGTGGAGGAGAGAAATGAGCAACACCAGCTGTGTGACTTGAAAGAAGAAGTTCAGTCTAGAGAAAGGGAAGAAAATGGGGCGGTGTGGGTGTTCAGTGTGGGTTCCTCCCCACCCGTCAGCCTCCCATATGAAGAAAGGGAAGGAGCTCAGTCTCTCCTTAGTTCACTCACTCAGTCACTTTGTGTAGGTCTTGTTACTTACCTGTTTTAAGATCCTGTCTGGGTTCATATCTGTGGAGGCCAACTGAGTGACTCTCCTTGAAGGAGGAGCAATTGTCTTCACTTTGGCTCAGCTTGACACTATTTCCATGGACTGATACGCACAGGGCTGGTTAGGACTCTTTCCTTACCCCTTCTATTGGCTCTAAGCAATGCATTTCAGTTCATCCATGGTACGAATGGTGGTCTCTGACGGCAGGCAGTGTTTCTCCAGTACCCTACCCATTGTTGTCTTGTGAGAGTCAGTGTTCATGCCATTGGCTGAGAGATCCTTGAGATAGAGGCTATGACTTTTTGAGGCTTGAAAGATTACATGCAAGAGCTGAAGCACTGACCTCAAAACTTCAAGTACTATCTCCATTGTGTTATGCAGATTACTCTTCCTACAAATCCTTCTCCTCATACTGCAGCAGTGATTTTGGACATCGCACCCAGCCCAGATCACAACACCCACCTACTTCCTGCCATTCCCACAGTCACTCATCCTCAAGCCACTCTTTTCTTCACAAACCAAATAAAATCTGGTTTTGGGCTTGTGTTGAGGCCTTTGTTACTGATAGCCATCATCATGGCTGGATTTCAGATTTCTTAGTTCCCCATGACTGAAAATATGCTCCAAGGTCTTTATTCTTGCCAAGGGTTACACTGGGTGTAGTACACTGGGATTAACTTGCTAGAATCCTAATAACCCTTCATTGAATTACAAATGTAAACATTCTGGGCTGAAATGAGGACTTGGAATGGCTCTCTATAATATCTAATGCTCTAAAATCTCACACAGCTCTTTCCTCAAGCTGTTATTTCTTCCAAAGGAGCCAATGAAAATGCCCCCAGCATTATGAGGACCTGTCTCTCTCTTCTTCTGTCTTTAATCCTCTGCTTGGTCAGAGTCTCCTCATGTGCAAAATGCACCAGGGCAGTAAAAGGTGTGTTCTTGGATGATCTTACACAGCTTCCTCTGTGTTTCTCTCATTGTGAAATATCTCTTATTTCTATCTAATCTATTATTCCCTTTAGAGATTTGTAGAAAGAGCATTATTTTCCCTCTGTTCCTTCAAAAAGCCAGCATAGTTTTACAAAGTAAATAGTTTTGAGTCAATTCTATTTCTACCATTAATTTGTTTAATAATTTTGTTTAAACTCTTTACAGTTTTCTTATCTGTGATGTAGAGATTAAAAAGTATTTACATGTATGAAAGCTATGAAAGTTACATAAAACAGTTTGTAAGGCTTCTGCATACTGTCTGAGCATACTCACTGGGCCCACAAAATGTTAGTCTTCTTCTCCAGGGAGGGTAACTATGAAGGGTCCTGCAACACACTTACTGTCATAAGTTGGTATTGGGATCCATGGTTACTGCTTCTTGTACATCGTTCTTGCATATAGCCAAGCTCTGCTGAACTCAGGAGTATTCATGCTTTGACCTGTAAAATGAGAGTTGGGATGATGGGTTGCTCTTAAAGGAAAAACTTTCAGGGTTAGGGCACAGGCAAGTATCTTTCCTTAGCAAAGACTAAGAGAAAAGCCAATCCTTCAGCATAGGATGGCATGAGTCTTTATCCTCCTGGTGGCACATGATGAGGTCTTCATATCTTGTCATAGTTCTACCTAATCAAAAGATGATATTCTGTGTGGTAGAGGAATACCATCCTGGAGATGCAACCACAAAACTTCTATTCCAAGAGTAGATAGATGTTGATCAGGGAATCAACACCAGGTTTCAAGCAATTTACTCACAGCTTATTGTATGACTTATATGTTTAGTTATGGTCAAAATTTCATAAAAATAACTAAAATTTAACATCACTTACCGATCTATACCTTAAGAAAAATAATTGTGGGTGTTTTATAAAACCTACTGTTGTACACGAGAATTCTGTTAATTTATGTCTTATATAAAGAGAATTTTCTAGCAGTAAGACCAGATTTCTCCAAGAGGAGTTAGGAATAGTGCCCATATTTATTTCTTATACATGGATAACAGGTTCTCCTTTTATAGCCTGAGATGAGATCCGAGGTGACAGGCCAGGTCTACGGAGCATGACACTATGTGAAGGCCATCGATCAGATGTTACATCATTTATGTGCCAAGCCAAGATGCATTTGGTGGTAGAAATGCATGTTTACCCAGCGGGGAACCAGGGAACCATTGTTCTAAATCTTAGTTTTCTACAGTAATAGGACTTTTAGTTGGGCATGGGTGGGTCCAGCTAAAGTTTGCATTTATTGTTTTTCCTATCACATCTTTTGCAGCTATCTTTCACCTTATGAGTAAGTTTTGACCTGTGGAAGTGTGTAAGCACAATGTCTCATTATTTTACTTAAGAGAAATAAAATATGTCCTCCTCTTGTCCTCGATGTATTCGTTCTGGCTGGAATAAAATTCAATTAATTTAAGCTGAAACAGTTGTCTTAAAGCAAGAGAAGATCAGCCTTGATCCACAACACCCTGATGTATCAGTTGTGAAGTGTTTAGATCAGACTGTTAGCTGAAAGAAAAGTAAAATTTATCCTGATTAAGTTATTGAAATGTGACTTGTACCCAGCAGCAGAGTGTACATGCTCTCTAATTCAGTATGTGTTTACTTTAGTCTTTTCTGTAGAGTGAGGCAAAACCCTAATCTAATCCCTCTGTGGCATTTACTGGACCAATTCGAGGAGTCAAACTAATTCCAGTTCATGAGCCAACACGAAGGGCACTTGCTCAGAGGCCGCTATTTTCTGAAATGTGCTCTAGGTTTTGAAAAACTCAACAAACAAATAACGAGTGTCACCTCTGGTCATTTACAGTTGAATTTAAAATAATTAATTATTGTTTCCCCATTGCCTGTAGAGTTTGTTCACTGAATGGAGTTCGAGACATGCAGAGCACATAGCCAATCTGAAGACTGTCATCAAGCTCTGGGTTTCCGTCCAATCAGGCTCCTCTCCTTTAGCACTTCCATTGGTGTCCAAGTAAATCAGAGTCAGAAACCTAGGAATTCCTTCACCGAAACCATAGCACCATGAAAAATCACTAGGCTAGGTGCCAGATGACCCTTATGTGTACCTCCACCTCTGTATCTTATGTAGCACCTTGTGCTTATGAAGAAGGTAAGAGAGTGCAGGTCTGTTAATCCAAATAATTCTTTAGAAGTTCATTTTCTCAAATACTTAAAGAATATCAAAATTTAATACCCACTACTTTGTGGTCAGATTGAGACAGAAAGCCTGGAAAGAACTGGAAGATAATTTTGTATATTTATGATAAAGGATATTTCTTACATTTTCTCCAGCTTAACAATAGACTGTAAAATTTTTAATTACCTAAAATAGGAAGTTTCTAAAAAGTGGACCGCATCAGAATCACACTGATAGTCTTCTCAATCTTCATTTATTAAAAAATTAATAGTAAAAAGCTTATTGATTGCTGTGAGCTTCTATATGTCCGTAACATCCTCCTTGCAACTCCAAGACATTAATGCTGATGGGGAACACACACAAATGCCTGCGTGCTATTAAAGTCAGACACACCTCCTTCCTATGAAGCTTCCAAAGCAGATACACACCAAGGGAACAGAAGAAAAGACAATAAAAGCACTTACCTTTTTTGAATTTAACCTACATTTGGAGGAAAAGCACAGCCCAATCAGGTTCCCCTAAACAATAGCTCTGCTGTCAGCTTGCCAGTAAAGTCTGCCTCCTTTCTTGGGCTACCAGCAGGCCCTCAAACTGTATTGTGAAGTTTGTTATTGTGAAATCTTCCCACATGGGGATGAAAGTTCAAATAGAGCAAGGAGTGGTGTCCTAAGATAACAGCTTTCTTTTTACCTTTTGGCAGGACATCTTGAGGAGATTCAGGAGGAGTCCACCAAAAAGGTCAGGCAGAGGTAAGCACAGACATGCCACGTCTGCCTTGCCCCATGTGTTCCCATCTTTTTCCAATGTAAATTTTTTTATTTCAGTATCTGTACTTGAAGCTTGTCCATTAATATACTCCCCAGCCTACGGTGTAGCAGATTCCTCAGGAGTGGAACAAAGGAACACACAACGACACTGCTGCCATTTCCTTTGGGAGAAGTGTGACAGTTCTGGAAAACAAGCTGTGAAAAAACCTGAGAACCTTAGTCCTAATATTTGGTGATTTAAGTTTTTCTTTTGTATGAGTTCATGTTTGAAGTACACAATGATTTCATATCTCATGAGGATTTGGTACACGCTTGTAACACATTTGCATTTCCTTTTTCCTCTTCCCCTGAACTTGCTCCAGTTCAGCCACAGAATTTGACCACAGCTTTCCTACTTCTTCCACTTGATCTCAACAGATACCTGAAGAAGACAAAGCAAGGGAGAATGTGCATACTATCTGATTCTGTTAGCTCAGAGAGCACCAAGCCAGATGATCTCCAAAGGAAGATTTTATAAAAGAATGGCCCAGAGTCTTCCTAGAGCCAAGATGTTTAATATAGTATTAGGTCTTTATTTTTATATTCTTGTCATTAGGGAAGTAAAAGAGATGCAGGTGATAATGTCTGCATGTTGAAGCCCTTAGAATAATTCAGCAGAGAGATGACCCAGACACAACCCCACAGAAAGAAGGCACCAGGAGAGGAATGAAGAGTCAGTGACACGCTGTCAAAAGAAATGCACTGTAGCGCTCCAGGGGCAAATCCAACCTAAGGTCCAAAAAATGGGTGATAGCATGCAGCTCTGAGGACACAGCCACAGCAGCATGAAATAGTCTGGCTAATTAATTAAAATGGCAGGTGACACCCATGAAATAGGACAAGTCCCTGGAGAGGACAAAAACCAAGGACTCTCCATTCTTAATCCATGACCTATCATCCACTAACAGCAGAGACCTCGCCTCCTTTGCCAACAGTGTAGAGAATGATCCTTCCTCTTATTTCATAGTTTCATACAAGGCGCAGACCCACTGTAACAACAGGGACAGGCTAGGAAAAGCTGACGTGTTCTTTTGTTCATGGGTCCATCTGATTTTCCTCCAACCTGTGTCCCTTTCAGCTACTCAAGCTGAAGGTCCTTGCTTGTCTTCTCTTCCTTCTTCTTCCTTTTTTTTTTTCCTTTTTGGTTTGTTGTTTTGCACTCTACTTTAGAAACTCATTTTGGAAAAAGCAGTTAAGCTTTGTAAGGCTATTTCTTTTTTTATGTCATTTTTATTCATTTTAATAAGACAAAGAGATAAACTAACAATGAAACAGTTTCAAAATAGGTTGGAAGGAAGTTTATAATAATTAATACATAACATATTGTTATCTTCATAGTAGTTACTCAGAAGACAAGATGCAGACATGAGGTCTTGTCTAAACAATTATTCTCAGTGAACTGCGAGAAAGTAGCTATATATCTATCCTTACTCTTGTGTATACATATATATATATATATATATTTTTTCCTTCCCCTTTTTTTCACAACAAAACTATTCTTTATTTACACTTCAGTGAAGTTAGAAACACATGACACTAGGTCGTCTAGCAACTGACAGCTAACCTTAACCAGACAGGATGTTCCTCTCAGGAGTGAGGTAGCTTGTTTGCTTTAGGCTCTGGGCCAAGTCTCACCTACACACGTTTGATCACTTTCCTAGCTTCTTGGCTCCCAACATATCCCCTTTTTTGTTTTGCTTCTTTCAGAGATGGGTGTTCCACTGCAGTTAGAGAAGCTGTATTTGGAGAAGTCTTTCAAGGACCTCTTCATACTTGAAACCAGTCTTTTTTTTTTTTCTTTCTTTCTTTCTTTTTCTTTTTTACTTCTATTAAAATAGTTTCTTCTGTTCTCTAGTAATAATTAGATCTCAACTTGGTAGCACTTTATCAGTAATGATTTTTAAAGCTCGTCTCCTGAAATGTTTTAATGTACTTATACTACTTTTAAAATTTTCTTCTACTTCACCTGCTGACTGTAACCATAACAAGAATATTTGGAAGTCCGTACTGTATATCACAGCACCTCTACGTGTTTGTCATCATTCTTCATCTAAAAGAGTGACTACTATGTCAGCATGGGAATTGAAGCAGAATTCATGGGTTATATGTCCTCCTTAATATTTACAATGGAGGAGACTTTTGGAAGTTTACACAATAAATATATAATAAAATATTTCTTGGAATATGGAAATACTTATTGTGTATAATAGAGTTTGTGTATTTTGGGGCTGGTATTTAACTGGGTCTCCAAATGGTTCCGAAGTAGAGCATAAGCCTATGAATATTTACTTACTTCTTCCTCCAATTTTACTTGCATATATCTGGTAATATGAATAACTAATTGGAAGACAACACTATGTATTACAACTAATACTGTGAAATTCATATTACGTTGCAAGGTGAAATTCTGTAACACTTGTAATTTTTTGTTTTATTTGTCACTCTCTTTTTGTATTTTAGGGAAGGGTCTACAGGCTGTTCAGGGTCTCACTACTAGATTGGACTCGTAGTGATCTGCCTGTTTACAGCCTCTCAAGAGCTGTGTACTCTCTTTAAAAAATAAAGGTTCTAGGGGCCAGGGAGATGGCTCAGTGAAATAAGCGCTTCCCTGGCAAGTACAAGGGTCTGAGTTCAATCCCCAGTTCTGCCAAAAATAAATAAATAAATAAATAAATAAATAAAATAAAGTAAAAAATAAAGGTTCTCTTCCTTCTTAAAGATTTTGCTTATAAATTTGAACTCTCCCTTTGCTTTTAATTTTCTATCAATGAAGCATTGTCCCTAGTGCACCTTGTATTGCATATGCTTATGAAAATATTCAAAATCAATATTTTAAACAAATCACAAAAGATTTTTATTGGATTATTTCCTCATGTCTGTGGCTTTGGCCTAACAATGTGATACTTACTGTGATATTCTGAGTGGTTTCTCTTTGTCAGTGATTTTCTTATCTTGGAAGGAGGCTGAGCCTTCTTTTTATTTTTAATTTAATCAAAATTTAAGTAATCTCAAGAGGAGGATATCCTACACCCATGCAGCTTGAATAATTCCTGAAATACTTGTGTTAGACATAAATCCCGAAATAAAAAGTGGATACGCAAATTAAGAAATAAATATTCAGAAGTTCAAGGAGCACCAGTATAAATAGCTGTATATGATGATGAGTAGCTTGACAAATCAAATAAAGCAGAATAAAAGCATAAATTGATTAGCAAGACCTCATATTGAAAAAGGTCAAAAGAAATTGAATTCTGAGAGACAGAAACATAAACTTGCCCTTTTGGAGAAAAAAGTCCATCTCAGGAATGGATAATATCCTCTACTTGATTGGAGTCTTTAATCCTGAGTACTTATGTAAGAAATTACAGCTGTACCAATATAGGTATCTGACAAAACTGGTAGCTCCAAAAAATTTTTTTTCACACTCCATTTCACATTAAACATAATTCAAGCTCATTACAATGTAGGTGCTTTGTTTGGTGCATGTAAACAATCAAATCTCTTGGAGATTAAATAAAAAAACCAAGGATAATTTCAGGGGTATTTAGCTAAACTACTTTTTAAAAATAAAAATATTGGGGCCAGGGAGATGGCTCAGTAGAATAAGTGTTTCCCTGGCAAACGCAAGGGTCTGAGTTCAATCCCCGATTCTGCCAAAAACAAACAAACAAAAAATCAGGCTGCTAATTGACAAGGAGTCTTTTTATTGGAAACACACAAAAAATGTGTCAACAAAAATTATGACTATTTGAGTTTCAGTTCTCAGGGCGTATAAGTGTCTGGAAGTTCAAGGAGATATTTTAAAGCAGGGAGATGTGAAGTGTACTGTTTCTGATTAAGGTGATCGTCTCTAATTTGATGTCTCCTTTAGGGGAGGAAAATGAAGGGAAATAAAGTGCAATTGTGGTGGTCAGTCAATTGTGGTGGCCAGTTCTCTCTGACAACTCCCTAGGTTAAAAAGTCTACATAGTCAAAGATGCTTAAGGAGAGAAAGTAACTGAAAAGTCTGCTGCCACAATACAATCTCCCTGCATTACATGAAGCACCAAGTAGCAGCAGCCCACGCACCTAAGAAAAGCGGAAAAATAACATCGCACCAGAAGGCTACAATGACAGGCAAAGCCCCTGTCCAGGGAGGTGACATTTTAAACACTGATTCTCTTTCCAGAAAACAAAACATCCTGATGTTCTTAAATATGTCTGCAAATTGAACTGCATACATTCCTCATGTAAACCTTCCAAATAGAAATCTAAACTTATATTTTAACATATAGAAGCTAAGAAGAAAGAGCATTCTCAATAGGCTTGGTAGGCCTGACTCCGAGGGCCAAAGCAAGCTTCCTATAAAAGCTCAGAACTGCTCCTTCTTCTTCTTTTTTTTTTGCATACCTATCTGTATGCACAAAATTCAGTAAGTTTGACCAGTGACTTCAACCCTACAACAAGACAACTTGTATGCTTTTTCTGGATAATTTATTTCTTCTCTATTATCTGATAACTACCATTTCATCTACAGTAGGCTAAAATATAATGCTGAGGCCTAAAACAGGGCTACTTCCCTCTTCTTACCCCAGTAACCCCCAGACAGCTGTGGTGTAAAAAAAAAAAAAAAATCCCACTTGCCTTGTTCCTCTAATCTTACTAAAAGAAAAGCAGAAGGAAACTCAGCTCTTGGAACAGAGCCACTTCCCAAACCACTTGCATAAGTGTTCAGATTAATGTTTAAACAGCTGCACAAGACTTGTAAGGAAAAGAAGGGCCTCAGAAGTGGCTGAGCAGTGAGCCCACTTCTCTGAGAATGTTTGCTAAAGGAAAATCACAAGACGGGTACACTGTAGGCCAAACTATGGCCAGCCAATAGGATTACATGTATATCTGCTTAGGAAATATTGACCCAATGAGGAAGCAGGTCATGGAACAAGGGTGCTGGGAAAAACAGATATTTTGAGGAAGAGATGGGCCCACTTTTTCTGTGACAATTACTTTACTTATTTATTTGTGGATTGAGTAACTATCTTTTCCTGCTAGCACAGATGCTGGATGAAGTCAGTCCCTAACGCCCTTATTAACTCAATACCCACAGAGCATAACATATGATAGTTTGGAAAGTCATATGCTTAATAAACAAGCATAGGTGAATACAGTGTAGGATTATGTTAAATTGCTGCATTCCACATTAAACTTAAAAGAGGGCGCAGATGCTCAAGACTTCTATTATTCTCCACAAAGCTACTCCTGTCTAGCAGCAGGATAATTAATTACGGCATTACCTGATCACACTGTGCTCACTTTAATTTTGTAACACCAATTGTATTTTAATTAACTTACAGATCTGCAGTGTCTTCATTCTTTCTTAGCCAGTAAAAATCTTTAACAACAAGGCCAGTTCTGTCCTCTTGTTTTGAATCTCCAGATCCTTATTCATGCCTGACATTTATTAGATATGCTATAAATATGTATTTAATGAAAGATAATAAATGAGAAACCATATTATAATTAAATCAATTAATTCACATTTATGCTTCCTATATTTATCTTCATGGCCTAATTTTGAATTGTAAATTGATTACCTTACATTATTAGATATTTTCCTAAATGTTATACACAAACTTGCTATGTTTGACATTTGTTCTTCTTCTAAAATATTTCCATGTTGCCATAAACCAAGGATTCTTGAGGCAGTGACCATACCTACAGGGGATGTGGGTAGAAAAACAAAAGACACGTGCAGGGCATAGTGGCTCATGCCTATAATTCCAGCACTTGGGAGGCTGAGGCAGGAGCATTGCTGTGAATTTGAGGCCAGCCTGGGCTACAAAGTGAGTTCAAGGCCAGCCTAAACTGCATAGTGAGCCCCCTGTCTCAGAGAGAGAGAGAGAGAGAGAGAGAGAGAGAGAGAGAGAGAGAGAGAGAGA
>NW_004524588.1:18304523-18308540 GCF_000260255.1 Octodon degus
GATGAGAATGTACAAGGCACAAATTAACTGTTTGTGAGGTAGACATTCATTTAACCACACAGCATTCGGACCTTTTATTATTCCCAGTGTGTAATAAGAGCCAATGAAGCTAGATATAGGGTCCAAGTGGCAAAATCTTACAAAAAAAAAAAAAAAAAAAAAAAAAGACAAAACAGGGAGTTTATCTATGTCAGATACAAAATCTGTACATACTCAGCAGGGCATGGGGACCATATGGCTGAGTCTGGCAACATTTAGATCCACCACAATCATTTCTGCGGAACATCCTCTGGTGCAGACCACTGCCTCCCATGGCAAAGAACTGCAAGGCTGCAATGTGTAGCAATGTTCCATGGGAAGGTGCAAAATGTCAGTTAGATTTCAAATGCAGCTAAACAGCACTTAGTTTTGGTAGAAATATGGCCTGAGTACTTAGATTTAAAAAAGTCCCACACAGTGCTTTGGACATATTTAACTGTGTATCCTGTATTTTTCTTTGCTAAGTTAGTCTAGCTCTAAAATGTTTGAGTTCTTCACAAAAATTTCCCCGTTTGGTGACACATGTGATATGCTTATTCATACTTAGGAAAGCGGACTCATGAAACATAAAATCTGTCCATGTCATTGTACTTGAAAGTGTTAAAATCAAAGCTGGGCCCAGGGATCTTGTATTTCCTAGAGCCATGACATTTGATATACACCATCAACCTCTAATTTGTTGATTCAGAATTCTGGTGTATAATGTCACTGAACTTAAATTGATTGTCACAAATGGCCTTTGAATTACAGGAAAGTTGTGCTGTCTATAGAGTAAGTTACAGGAGCTGGCTGTCAATTGTCTTAACATACCACCTTTCAGTCTTTCTCAGAATTGTTTTTGAGAGAAAACCTGAGAATAATGAAAGTACATTAGTCAAAGTGCTTTCTTTCTTTTTTTCTTAACCATACTTGCCAGTGGAGTGGCTTGATACCGTGGTGTTCGTGTCCTGTGCTACCAAGAACACATGTGGAAGTGGTGTGCAAGAGGCATGGAAATTTTTATGGGCTTCTGCATGAGAAAACGACCCACTGAGTACTGACCTGGAATGTCACTTAGCTCTGCTTCTTCTAAGGAGAAAGGGGCATCTGTAAGACAGGATGGCTAAAACCAAGAACAGACAGGCTTTACGCAGCTGCTGCTTGGAATCCGTTCTTTGGGGTAACCAGTTGACCAAGGCGAAAAGAAGGTACCCACAGGATTGGAGGATTGGAGCCACACAACAGACTTGGCAATATCTCAGGTCAATGTTGAGTTCTGCTACCTCGTTCTCTGATGAGAAGGAACCTATATGGCATGCACACGTGCAATCAAGTAGCTCTGTCCTGCTCACTTTCACTGTTTTATTTTGTTTTTCTTTGTGTTTTCCTGATTCTTAAAAAGAGAAACATGCACGTCATGGCCAATAAGCCTTCTTTCATCCAGTTGGGTCCTAGGAAAGATATCTCAGGGGACAATTTTGGCCCGCTCATTGTATTTATTCACCTCTCTGTAATTTGTGTTAACAACATACAGCCAGAGGAGAACTCACGAAGCTTTCCTTTCTTCAGCTACGTTCTCTCAGCCTTCACATCAGATGTTTCTTGGGGAAGGAAGTACAACTCGTGGACTAGGTGTTGTACTGGTTTTCCCTGAAATTTTGGGGTGAGAGATGAGTGCCATGGTGTGAGATTCATTTTCTGAGGTTCTTTTGTGGCTCTTTACTGAATATTTAAGTGTCCAAACATTTTCTGACACATAATCATATATATGATTAAGACTACTAAACATGTCGGCCACTTCACATCATTTTGGAGGGAGAGATCATTTAAAATCTACTCTTTAATAAATTCTGTATTTTAAAAATAAAATATATTCTAGTTAACCATAGTAACATCCTCAGTTCAATTTGAAAGCTATCCCAGCTTCTCCTTCTATCCTGCTATTCAATGCATGCTTTCCGATTAGTTTGCCGAATAATAGACAACTCAGAAGTCTTTAAATGAATATCTAATCTCCCTCAGGACCTCTTGTACTAACTCACTCTTTTTGCTCTCTTTTTTCTGCCTTTTTTCTCCCAGTTCTCTTCATCTTATGTCAACGGTCTCTTTCTTTTTAAACATTCTTTTAGTTTTTGTTTGGTACAGGATCTCTTTATGTAGCTTGGACTCGTAATGATTCTTCTGTGTCAGGCTCCCCAGCATTGGGATTACAGGCAGGCCACCACACTCAGGTTCAGTGGCTAGCATGGCCCATCCAAGTTTCTTGGACTGTCACAGTGTGCAATACCAGGGAGTGAACCTGGCTCCTTGTGCTTGCCAGTTAGGTGCTTAAGCTGCTGAGCTATCTCCCAAGACCAACAGTCTCTTACACTTTATTTGAAGTATCATTTCTTTTTATTTGATTGTACATAGAATCATACTGAAATGGTTTTGAAGAATTTTTTTCCAGTCTCTTCAAGAAATAAACAAAACACTTAGTCATTAAGAATGGGTCTTTGTGGTTCATTAAGCTTCCTGAGGTCATGCCAGAAACATCCTCAAGAGGATTCTTTCTTCTACACTTTACTGCTACCCAATTTTTTCAATAAATTTCTCTGGAAACATGTCCTCTCCTAAAATATATCACTTGAACATTTTCAAGGACAGCATGAACAACTCTTCTCTGCTTAAAGTACAGTTAATCTTCCTTTCCTTACTTTTTCACAATTAGCTATCTTAGAACTGTTTCTTACAGTCTCCTCTGCTAACAGCAAGACTTGTCTTTGTGAAAGATGCTAAGTGTGATTGTCAACATGAAGGCTACAAAGATTTGTTCTAATAGTGTTTCTGAACAGGATATCCTGTCTGCATCTTGTATTATGAATAACCACTAAGACAACAACAATATGTAATGTATTAATTACTGAAACTATTCTACTAATAGGTTTTGAAACTGCCTCATTGCTATTTGTTTCTCGATCAAATTATTTTTTAAAAAAATGATGGTTAGAGGAACCCAACTGCTATGATCAGTAAACTGGGGTTTCACTGCTTCACTTTTTCGCCTGCTTCCCAACTGTAATGCCATGGCCACAGCCTACCAGTCTTAATAAGCACACATAGTCCGTACCTCAAGCTTCAGTTTCTATCCATCTTAAGACATATTTCACACCCCAGTTCTACTGAAATGTTTCCAATGGGTCATTTTGACAGTTATCTCAAGGACCTTATATTGATTGATACAAGGGTTTAGATATCCCAAAGCCTACTCTGCCAACAGAAAACTCAATTTGTGAAATAATGTAGCCCCGAATTTTAGCTGTGTGTTTGGTTTAACTAACACCAGTTTATCTATTCCTGTTCTTTTTCCAATGAAGACCTTATAAGTTATCATTTCATCCTAGGTTGGGAATTATGGAATTAAAAGAAAGCATAATTCTGATATTCTAGCGGGTGAGAAAAGAAAACACAAGAAATTAAAAGGTATGAAATTTATAAAGTAAAACAAATAAAATTAGAGTAAAGATTGCCTGGAAGCTAAGATAATGCTAGTGGTGTGATGACAAAAGGTTGACCTGATCGATCAGGAAAAGAGCACCAGAAGCAGGGAACAGAAAGAGCCATGACCCAAGGCAGTGACAGGCATAGAGACAGAATTATACTTTACGTTGCTGGACAGGAAGTGAAAGCGCTTCAAGTGCAGGCAGTAATCAGGCCATAGAGGCTCTCAGACAGTATGTTAAGTTCATATGAATATTATTTTAAATGTAATGAAAAGCAAGAGGAGCATTATATTCTGTGCTGGTGCCAGTGTAATTGCTGAGATGGCAAAGTTAATTGTGGGTCAATGAAATCACTTACATCCTGAGTACCTCCTCAGGGAAAGGATTATAAGGTTTCATGAAAAGGGCCCAGATCATGTCCAAAGTCTACTCCTCAGGGTGTTTGTGACCCAACCCTGCAAGGTATTGCTGCTGGGAGTGTAAGGGCTGCATGAGGGTGGAGAGTTAAGAACTGACA
>NW_004524588.1:18308940-18319657 GCF_000260255.1 Octodon degus
GATCAAAGAAAAAAGAAGAGCATCTGGCCAGGAAGGCCTAAAGGAGACAAGGGCAGAATGGGGACAATCAGAATAGTTCTATTTAATGACTGACTTTGGGACTCACGTAGATGATTAAGGAGAATGGGTTTGATGTTTTTAGTTCTTCTGGAAAAATACCTAGGAGGGGAGTAGCTGGGTTGAATGATCACACCACAGTGGTTTATGTGCACCCGTGTTTATCCCAGGGCAAGTTGTCAGCTCAATCTGGGAAGGAACCCAGATGCCCATCAACTGAGGAATGGATAAAGAAGACATGGTATTTTTACACAATTGAGTATTATTCAGCTCTACAAAGGATAAATTTGAGGATTTTAGCAGTAAATGGATGCAACTAGAGACCATAGTCTAAAGTGAAATAAATCATACCCACATATGCAAACATCATATTGTCTCCCTAGTGTGAAAACCTGAAAGAGAAAAATAAAATCTAAAGGTTACAATCGATATTATGGGCCAGCCAGATAGCTCAGTGGATTAAAGTGCCTGCTTAGGCAGAGCACAGCAGCTTGTTCTATCCCCAGCTTGTCATGCCAGCCCTGTCTCCAGGGCATGGTGAGACAATGATTGAGACAGGGTGTGGTGGCATGCACCTGTAATCCCAGCAGTTGGGAGGCTAAAAATAGGAGAATCACTATGAGTCCAATCTCCATAGTGAGACCCTGTACACCTTGTAGGCCCTGTACTGAATATATTTTTAAAAAAGATATTATGAAAATGGAATGAACCTCTTCAAATGGAAGGAATTACTGAGATGAAGAGGAGAGGAGAGGGAGTGTTTACATACATAGATAAACAGGATGGTTTGGATAACTGTACTGTGGACTTCTGCTGGTCTATGAAAAGGAGCAATTATTGCTTATTTTTTGGATTTTCTTTTTAAACTTTTTTCCCTTTCTTCTCTTCTTAGTGCCATTATAACCTTTTTTCTTTCTTTTTCCAAGTTTGTATGCATATATCTGATAATGTGAACAACCAATTTGAGAACAACACTATGCCATACAACAAATACTGTCAAATTCAGATTATTTTTGTTTAGTGAAACTCTGTGTAATTTTTAATTCTTTTCTAATACTATTTTTTATTTTGTTTTAAAACTTTAAAAATAAATCAAATTTAAAAAATAAAGGAGAATGGGGAGGACAAAGGCCAGAGTACTCACCCCTGAGGGCAATTCTTCTGATCTTATGGTCACTTGCTGTCTTTAACCTTTAAGCGCGCACCCTGGGAGGCTTGCAGCTTATGACTCCAAAGGGCCTTTATATTTACACATCTGTGTCATACAGATCTCTGGCCAAGACCCCCCAAAGTGTGATCATGAATTTGGCCGTCAGAGTATTTGCAAACTAATTGTGAGATCTCAGTTTAACCTCACTGGCCTGGGCAGAGTCACTACGAGAAGAAGGCAAAAGGAAACCATGGACAAAGCACGAGGAATCAAACACTAAATTGAAGATTAAACTCACTCATCTTGACATGCAGAAGCAATGGCAGAAATAGTGTGTGGT
Source organism: Octodon degus (assembly GCF_000260255.1). Classification (NCBI taxonomy): domain Eukaryota; kingdom Metazoa; phylum Chordata; class Mammalia; order Rodentia; family Octodontidae; genus Octodon; species Octodon degus. The sequence continues at coordinate 18,310,488 of NW_004524588.1, forward strand.
CCTTTTGATTTGATATGAACCATATATGTGTACACAATACTAGTTCTGAGTCCATTGTTTTTTGAATTCAAATTACATTTATAGAACCTAGACAATAGCCAGGATATTCACACTATTATAAGTTTTAATACATGTAAATACTACTTCAAAAACCACTCATGTTAATTCAAAATACTCGAAGAAATTCAGAGATAATTTTATTCTCTCCTCCACTGAGAAACTGGAAGAGCAAGAACATTAAGTAATCTGAATTCACATAGCCACCTGGAAGTCGAATCAGAATTCAAGGTTCATTTCTAGGACCCATTCTTAGAACTGTTGAGTTGTTTGAATCGTGTATGAAGGAGCCTTTCTGTGCAATGATGTTGACACTTCAGGACCTGGTTGCATCCATGCGGCACCAGCATCCTGACTACACCTTGACACTTGGTAGATTTCTGGGCCAGTGGTGACTGGAAGTACATGGTAACTGGTCTGAGTTTTAAATATATATCAAATAATGTTGTAGGTCTAAGCTAAATACAATTGAAGTGTATCAGTAGAACACATAATTCTACAAAAGTTCTGATCATATTTTTAATTTCTAATGATTGTTGAATGTAAAGGATTAATATCTATATTTTGTGATTAGGTTTTACTCTTGTTTTTAAGGAATATGTTGATGCGGAACTTGCCCACGTGGAATTTATATTTGGTTTACTTAATTAAGCATGCACCAATATAAGGTAGATCTCTTCACTGGCCATTTCTCTAGATTTTCTGGCCTCTAATTAAATAACATCAATGTTTTTGCCTCCCTATTGCTTTTTCTTACATGTATTGCACTTAATACAAAGCATGTTCTATGTATTTAATGAGTAAACACGTCTCTTCAATTATATTACAGAAAAAATATTTGTCTCTTTTGGTTACTACCAAACTAGCAATTCTAGAATAATGTCTAGAATTAGCCATCAGTAGGCATTTCTGTTGAATTAACTAATGAGATTAAAAGGTGCTGGATGAACACATACAGTACATGTTATTGAAGCAATTCCTTTAAGCCAGGCACTATTTTACTGACTCAAATTTATTCCCTAAATATAATAACACTGCAAGTTCAGCATTATTGTTATAGAAACATCTGAGGTAGGTAGAAGAATAGAGCTTTGCTCTTGAGACCGACAGTGCAAAGATGAAAACACAACACAATTGTAGCCAGAGAGGCATCTTTTGGAGGCCTCAGGATGAAAATGAAGTGACCAGGCCTAAGATAAGTGGTAACGCCTGGTTTCATAAAGCCCAGATGGACGTCAGTCACCCCAGTGGTTGACCAAGGTCCTCAGAAAAGCTCTTTGTTTCTCCCATGCAGACTTGCTGCTTTACTGAATTCATATAACCTAAGCAGCTGTGTCATTGGTTGATCACAAGTAACCCATGTTGTAGCCATGTGGTTGTACTCTAAAACCTTCTCCTGAAAAGTGGGATCCTCGGAAGCTCAACCAAGAAGCCTCCTGCCTCTCAGGAGCTGTGTCTCTGCCCTTCCACAAATATTTTTTACTCTTAACCTCAGTTGTTCCTCAGAATTCATCCTTTGATTATGGGGAACACAAACTTGGGCTATCAGACATCTAGCAGATTGACAGTTATATTATTTCTCTTGTATCATTTGGTTGCCCTATATCATTTCCCATATCATCACCATTGATTTTCTGATGGCAGATGACAATACCAAGGCAGTTAAGTTTCTTACCTGAGATGACTATTAAAATAGCATATGAATGTTCAGTCAGCTGTTTCAATCTCTATGATGCAGTGTCTTAAAATTGAGCCACTTGCACAGAAGGAAAGATCTTTAGGTAAGTAAACACACTGCAAAAGGCAATTCTTCTTCATATCCACCATTTCTGTATAGAGAGACAGCCTAAAGCTTGGGTTAAGACAATCTAGAAGAATTTAACAAATCTTAGTCCACTTCATGCCCATTAGGATAGCTAATGTAGTATTGCAACATAAGTGGTACAGATGCTTTTTGATGTAAAGTGAAAGTCCATCCTGATAAACTATCAGTTAAGAATAATGTAAGAGAAGAAGAGGAAGAAAAGAAGTTCAACCATGCTTTCATAGAATCTGTGAAGAAAAAGATAAAAGCCAGAAGACTTTGGCTTTAATATCTGCAATTGTTTTGCTAATCGTACCTGAATTTGAAGAGTTGTGAGCTACCAAAATATGAAAATAAGCCCAAGATAGATATCAGCAGTAATTTTTCTCAACTCACTTTAGATTTCAAGAAAATAGAGGGCTGGGAAGATAGCTTAGTGGCATAAGCACCTGGCTGGCAAATGTAAACACTGGAGTTTGATCCCAGTACCACATGCCATGTGGGCCCTGGAATCCCAGGTGCATCATGCCAGCCCAGAAACCGGGTGTGGTGGTGCATGTCTATAATCCCAGTGCTGGGGAGGCTGAGACAGGAGGGTCACTGTGAGTATAGGATGGTTTCCACGTGGGCTCACCATCCATAGGTCATTCCTTGAGGTTTACTCTCCCAATGTTTGACCTCCTCCGAGTCCAGGTCCAGCTTCTAGTGTCTCAATTGGCCTATTTTTTATAATGCCTTGCTTACTCACGTGAGCAAACACTGGGTCTCTGTTGCACTGTTCAAACCACTTTCAGAGCAGGTTCAGGAGATATTCCCAAGGAAAAAGAAAAAGATCTCCATCAGTTGAAACTGATCAGTGTCTCAGTAGTAATCTATTTCAAATCAATGCATTTTCATTTACCTCATTTATTCTCTTCACTTCTCCTTTATCCACCTTAAGAAGCTCTCTTTCAATAACATTGAGCTCCATGGGTGGTGGCAACACTAGGGAGATGGTCTCTCCCTTCTGTCCCTGTCTGTAACCATCGTGAGGCGCAAGATGAAAGATTACGGAAGATTACTCAGAGTCTGTGTCAAATCTGTACTCCAACAGGCCCAAAGGGGCTGACACTCAGTGGATGAAAGTCTCAAAGGCTATTACTGAACTGAAGTCTCTGTGGTCTTTTATTGACACCAGAAATCAAGGATCAAAGAAAAAGAAGGGCACCTGGCCAGGCAGGCACGAAGGGACAGGGGACAATCAGGATGAGTCTGACACATAACTGACTTTGGGTCTCATAAATGAAAAGGAGTGTGGGGAGGACAAAGGCCAGAGAATTTCTTCTTTTAAATATTTTTCAAAGTATTTATTTATTTATTTATTTGGTACAGGGTCTTACTACGTAGCTCAGAATTACAGTGATTCTTCTGTTTTTGCCTCACCAGTGATGGGATTACAGGCATGTGCCACCATGCCTAGTCTAGGAGGCCAGCTCAGGGTGGACGGGGGCATGGCCAAAGGGCATGCAGCACAGGAGACCAAACCTGGGTCCTTTCACTAGCCAGGCAGGGACTTAGACCACTGAACTACCTCCCCAGCCCCAGTGCATTCACGATTTAAGGCAAAGCATCGTGACCCTCCTGTGACTTGTGGCCAGGTAAGCTATTTTTAATCTCTAACCATGCCTTCTGGGAGGCTTCGGGTTTGTGGCTCTAAATGTTCTTTCTCTCTATACACCTGTTCCATCTATTAATCTGAGCAGTCAGTGGTCCCCTGCCCAGCACTCCATTGCAATCCTGGAGACAGAGGAATGGTACAGTTTGTTGCTTTTAACATCCAGGATCTGCTGTGAATGGCAATGTTTTTGCCTCTCACTCATTTTCAGTAGCATTGAACCTTTGCAATGTGTTGTTTGTTTGTAATGTTGTCATTTAGGTTTTCAAAGCCAGGTTTATAACAATTGCTCAACATAATAATGATGATAATAATAATAATAATAATAATAATAATAACACCAATGGACTCCTATACTCAGAAAGCAAAGAATCATCTATAACTGCATGATTGCCAGAAATCAAAATGTCCTAGAAAGAAACTACCAACAGAGTGAAAAGACAACCCACAAATTTGGAAAAAATCTTAACCAATAATCACTTGAACAAAGGTTTTCTATCTATAATATGTAAAGAATTAAAAGCAACTACACCTTTAAATTTCAAGACCGTGGGCCAGGGAGATTGCTCAGTGGAATAAGTGCTTTCCTGGCAAGTGGGAGGGCCTGAGTGCAATCCCTGGTTCTGCCAAAAATAAATAAATAAAATAAAATAAAAATTAAAAAGAGAAACTTAAAGACCCAATCCAAAAATGGGTATCTGAGAGGAATACCCACTTCTCAGAGGAAGAAACTTAAGGGGCAAATAAATACATGAAAAAATGCTCCACATCACTGGCCACTCAAGAAATGCAAATTAAAACAACACTGATTTACCATCTCATTCCAGAAAGAAGGGCTATCACAAAGAAATCAACTAATAACAAATGCTGTAGAGGCTGTGGGGAAAAGAAAGGAACCCTTCTCCACTGCTGATAGGAATATAGACTGATACAACCATTATGGAAAGCAGGATTGAGATCCCTCAAGAAACTAGGACTGGAAGTCCCATTCAATCCAGCTATTGGCCTAATGTGAATTTTCCCCAAAGAACTGAAAACATCATACCTTAGTGATATATGTGCACCCATGTTGATAGCAGCACAATTTGTGATAGCCAAATCTTGGAAACAACCAAAAGGCCCATCACCTGAGGAATGGATGAAAAAAAGATGTAGTGTTTTCATACAATGGCGTATTACTCAGCTATTAAGAAAGATAAACTGAAAGCCTTCATAGGTAAGTGGATGCGACTTGAGGCTATACTCATAAGCGAAATAAACCAGACCCACATGTGTAAATATCGTATTGTCTCACTAGTGTAAGAAACCAAAAGGACAGGTAAAAGCTGAAAGCTATTACAGATACAGTAAAATAGAAATGGAAATCAAGGATTAAAGAATGAAGAGGAGAGAAAGGAGAAAAGATAGGAGAAAAGGTAGGGGAAAACATGCAAGTATATATACTGGATGGCTGAGGTGATTGTACTAAGACTTTCCATCCGTTTTTTGAAAATAGCAGTCAGTGTGTAGAATTCTCACCTTAACTAACTCTGTACACTGATATCTGTGAACTAAGCCACTACACTGAGGACAGCAATGTGTAGTACAAGCTCCATGCATGAAATTCCTGTCATCGTGGTCTTCTAAGTGTACACAATTTCTGTCACATCAATTATTAGTATACTCTCTTTAAAATATTTTTTAGAAAAATGTGATAAAAGAGAGACAACAGAAATTTAAGATTTCTTGAAAGCATGCAGTAATATTCAGTCATATGCCCAATCTCGTATATCTATGTCTGTTAATCTGAGCAACAGATTTGATGATAAAAAGATAACATATCAATCACTGTTAATCAACTATTCTTGTTTAGAAAATCTGTAACATACTGCTTCTGTCTTTGTTTTTGTTTTTCATGCTTTTGTTTTTACTCTTCAGCATAAAATAAAATTATAATTAAAAAAAATGTTGATCAAAAGTGTCCTAGGAAGTAAACTATTTCAAGTCAAAATCGGCCTGGGCAGCAAGGCATGGCTCACTTCCTGAGGAAGGGAGGTTGGTGGTGTGTGTACACCACAATGGCACCCTGCAGCGTTGCACCCCTCAGGCAGGCCCACAGTCATTTATTCTGCTTAGGCTCTCTTTCCCTTGTACACATGGCCATAAATAATGAAGCATTTTCTTCTCAAGGCTCAGGACAGTTTGTAATCTGTTAGCTTGTGCCACATCCTAAAATTTCTGGCATAGATTTTTAGCAAGGGTTTGGATGTCAGGAATGAAAGGAAAAACTTTCCTGGACTTTTCTGGTTGGTGCAGGTTCATGAAGGTTCATGACATGGTGAAGGCTCATGACAAAGCTGAAATGGAAATTGGTGTGGATCCACTTCTGTTTTAGGTTGTCAGTCACAGTTTTGACAGGGAATCATTGTAGAGTCGCACTAAATGCAGAAAATGAGGAATTTCAATGTTTTCTTCCACATAAGAAGTATGCACCACTGCCTGAAAGTTTGTATTTGTCTGTGAGACATGAGCCACTTGGTCAGGCCTCCCCTCATGGGAATCACATGGATTCTATGAGGAACCAGTTTGAATATGATTTGGCAGTATTTTTTATATAGGGAGGATAAATGTAACTCCTAACAGGCTGGATGTCAGATAGGCCAGGAGTGTGCTGCACAAAATCAAGGAAAGAATTCTAAAGAACAACAGAGGTTAACAGTAGTAAAAAATTGAGAGAGAAAGAGCGTCTGGGAGACAGGAGGGCTCCTGGAAGGGGTTTCCAATGATGCAACTTCTCAAAGGAAGATTATAGAGCAAAATCATGAGGGGAGTACAACGTCAAAATAATGATCAAGGGCCAACCATATAGCTCAGCAGATTAAAGCGCCTGCTTAGGCAGACTCAGGAACCAGGTTCGATCCCCGCATGCTGTGCCAGCCCCATCCCCAGGGCACACTGAACAATTGAGACTGGGTGTGGTGGCGTGTGCCTATAATCCCAGTACTTGGGAGGCTGAAAACAGGAGGATCACTATGAGTTCAATCTGTGTAGCAAGACCCTGCAGACCTTGTACTGAATACATTTAAAAACAAAACAAAACAAAACAAAACAAAAAAAACAATGTCCTAGGGCTAGGGATATAGCCCAGTGGCCTAAGCACCTGCCTAGCAAGCACAAAGTCCCAAGTTCCATCCCCAGTACAAAAAATAAAAAATAAAATAAAAAGGTATCTATTTAGGTAATATTGACCCAATGGGGAAAAATGTCACAGAGCAAGCATACATGGAAAGAATAATAACCTTTAAAGGAAGATGTGAATCGAAAGGGCCTGGTCCCCCACCTGGGTGACTGGTATCTAACTAGACTTTACTGGACAAGGTGATACAAATTATAGTATAATTTTCAGTTTCTTGCCTATCTCTTGGTGCTGTAAGTAGGTTTGGTCATACTGTCTTTACCTTGAAAGCTAGCTTTCAACAGATGCATCTCCACGCCCTGTTGTAATGTGTTCTCAATTCTGCCCTGGTTCCCTGGAGGACCTAGGCCTGTCTGACTGCCTGTAATATTTCTACTGTCTATAATATTTTTAGTGATCAAAAGCACAGAATGGATTGGAAACAGGACTCTCATAAGCTCTACCAATTGAAAAGTTTCCTAAAACCTTCAAGCACACCGTGCTCATACATAAGGTGGAATTAACATTACCCACAAAAAGTTCTTGAAACATGTAAATGAGAATTTAAATGGGTATTTCTAAATCCAATGATTAAAACAAAATACACAAGTAATAAACATTTTCTGCAAACACAATCACTTTATTGTTACTTTTACTTGTGCAGATACAGAATCATGACATCGAGTAAAAGAAGGTCCAGGGGATAAGGCTCATAGAATAGGGATCAGAAGTAATTTTTCTTTAACTCCAAGAATAGCAAAAGGTGTACATGTGAACAAAATAAAGATGAAGAAACCCTGTTAACCACCCTGTGTAATCTACGTGAGGCTTAGAAATGTCCGAAGTATTACACATATTCCGTGAAGCTATTTTTTATTTTTAATTAATAAATTAATTGGTACAGGGTGCAGGCTGGACTCAGTGATCCTCCCGTCCTAGCTTCCTCAGAGCCGGGATTACCATGCCTGGTTTCAGGGCCAGAACAGCATGCTTGGGGTTCCAGGGCCACCTCGGCCTGCGTCCTGGGGATTGAACTCCGGTCCTTGCCCTTGTCAGGCAGCCACTTAGACTGCTGAGCTATCTCCTCAGTCCTCAGTGAAGCGATTAGAGCAAACTACAGTCTCCAAACGTTGGGCATTTCTAATAGCAGCCTGAGACGGTTAATGAGATGGTAGACTGAAAGGAACAACACAGCACAAGCTGCACATTGCAGACTAGCCTTACTTAATCCTCGCAGTGCAGAAGCTCTCAGAGGACACTAGTTAACATACATAAATTACGTTAGTGGAAACTTAAACATAAAGTTTAAAACAAATGCTTTCGCTTCCTAAATTCTGATCTCTCTCACTCGGGAAGTACCTCTTACATAAATATTTTAATGCCAAGATATTTTAGTGACATTGTGGAATATTTTGATGATATTGGCAATACTATCTTTGAGAAATAGGTGTCAGGTTGAATACGTAACAGCCTTCTTCCAATGGGCTTCAAGAGGCAGCATTGTTTCTCCTCTTTTGCCTGACACCTCTTCAGCCTTCTCATAAAGCCCCTTGACTACTGTGCCAAGGTTCCACAGGCTTTTATCATTTTTCTTTTGCATTTCCACCATCAAATTCTGTCTCACCTCATCCGAATGCCCTTGTCTTCAACCCACATCTAATAGTTTACCTTTATCCAGATGCAGTTCCTCGTGGAAGCAGGCACAGCACTACCAGCGTTGGTTCTTCTGGTTTCCTGTTACTGTGCAGCAGCACTTGTTGTCCTCTCACTCAATGCTCAGAGCAGTCTCAGGAAGATGCTGCAATCACCAGCTGACATCCACATCTAAGTCATTATCCCCCCAAGGTTGTTCCTTCTCCACGCTGCTCTATCTACAGGTAGCACATGTGTTGATAATGTCACATATGTGTTTTTAAATAGCCCTGGTCTTATTTTTCTTTCAACCATGTCATACCGCCAACATTCAAAGAATGAATTAATACTTTTTTCATTACATGTATTCCCATTTTGACAATACCTCCTCTCATGTTTTACTCTTCAACTACTATACTACCATGCATTTCCCCAATGCATCTTTCTTTGCATGTTTATTTTATAAAGCCAGTTTCTCTGGTGTGAAGAGTGAACACGTGTGTCTTAGTTATACCTATAGCCCTATGTAGGAGAAGACATAGGGATTGCAGAAGGCCCATAATAAATAGTTGTTGAATAGGCAGCTGAGTGATATCAAAGTAATACTATCTATCTAATATACAAACATATAATGCATATCTTCCATATCCAAGGGACGGTTCTCTTAGTAGGAATAACTAACATAAATGGAACAAATTTTAAGGCTCTGTATACAGGCTATACATAAAAATATATAATCTACAAATGAATTGATAACTTGTTGATTGACTATGGATGTAGTTTTATAATTATCTCTATGATGTAGTAAGTAAACTAAAATATGTGTAATAGTTATAATATGGCAGACATGTATTTCTTATTCATATCAA
>NW_004524588.1:18320817-18322003 GCF_000260255.1 Octodon degus
TATTACATATATGAAGTGTGTGGAAAGATAACTTAAAGAAATGAAAAAAATACTTGCAAATCATATAGAAACTGTGATCACAACATATAGTAGTTGTTGATATTACAAGAATATTACAGGCCCCAGAAAATTGTCATTAATCACCATGAAAATGCTCCTTTTCACTTTTCTAGTCATACTTGTCATTTCTTAAGGCTTTTCTGAAGGCCTCATGCAGGTGTGTCCTTGGGTGTGTGGTCCTGGTGCCTCTGTGTCCTGAACAGATTTAAGATATTTAAGATATTTTGATTTTGTAGAGAAATGGGAAGTTGTACAGTGCTGGTTCCAGTGAATCAGATGAATGAACAAAGACTTTAAATGTTTTAGCTTTAAGTGTTTGATACACTTTAATAGGAAAGCAGTGCAGATCTGAATATAAAATTATTACAGGGAAAGATACATTTTCATTAATCCCCCTTGAAAAAAATTTCACCTCACTTTGAACATATGTATCACATAGTTCTTAGCAATCTCTGTTACTGTTCTTTCAACTTTACCATATTTTTTGTCACAGTTTGTATGTGATTAGGATGTAATACCCAGAATATATTAATAACTCCTAGAACTCAGCAATCGAACAATAAACAGTAAAATTTTAAAATGGGCAAAAATATTACACTGCATAAATATTTCTCAAAGAAAATGCTATCAGTGGGAAATGCACACATAAAAAAAAGAACAGCATCATTAGTTAAATACAAATAAAATCATGGTCAATTTTTACTTACCCTTCTCAGGATGTCTATCATGAAATGCACAATTAAACAAATAAGGAGGAAATAAATTTAGGCCAGGAAACTGAGACATGTAAACTGGTACACACTTCAGGTGGGGATATACATGGTTCAGTCACTTTAGAAAGGATTCCCAACAGCTGTCATTAAACAGTCATATAACTCAGCCACTCATCATCTGAGTATATTCTCGAGAAGACCTAAACTGGAGACTCAGATACTGGTACGCCAGTGTTCATTTCTGCAGCCATCTTCACAACAGCCCAAACTAGAAGCAATTAAAGTGTTCATTCTAGAGTCGTAGCAATTATTGCTACACTCTAGAGTACAAACACTTACTCTAAATAGAGTAAATGTTTGTAAAACAAACAAAAGAGGTAATAAAAGAAAAGAGACAAGAAAAAAAAGTCATT
>NW_004524588.1:18323287-18324015 GCF_000260255.1 Octodon degus
TTCTCTTAGTTCTTTGAGAATAAACGTTTGTACTAATATTGTTTAGACAAGATATCATGTCTGCATTTTGTCCTTTGAATAAGTACTATGTAGACAACAATATGCAATGTATTAATTATCGCAACTCTCCCACTAACCTGTTTTGAAACTCTTTCATAGCTATTTTAGTGTTTTCCTCATTAAAAAGAATAAAAAAGTAAAGTGTTCAACAATAGATCATACAACATTACAGTATACAATGGAAAACTATTTAGCCATAAAAATAAGTGAACTTCTGACACAAACTTAAGCATAGCTAAATTTTGAAAAACATTTGCTATGTGAAATAATCAAAAATTAATATAAAAATTGTTATATTATTGTACAGAATAGACCTGGAATAGGCAACATCATGAAGATATAATGGAGGTTAGAGGTCACCACAGTGGGAAAAATAGAGTTGCTGCTTAAATCAGATGCTCTTTGGAGTGATGAATGTGTTTGGAAAATTTATAGAAGTGATTACTACACAACATGGTGAATGTGTTTAAAATAATGAAGTCATACAACTTGAATTCCTTAAATGGCAAATTTTAGGCCATGTATATTTCACCACAATAAAAAGTAATGGAAAAATGAGACAATGTGTTGAAAGACCAGGCTTTTAATCTGAAATGTCAAACATGATAAAGGGCCAATGGCGATGGCTCAGTAGAATAAATGCTTGCCTTGCAAGCACAAGGGCCAGA
>NW_004524588.1:18324330-18327439 GCF_000260255.1 Octodon degus
AGTAGGGAAACAGAATGTTTTGAAAGGAGAAGGGAGAGGAGTAAAAGGGAATGAATTAAATAATGAAGAGGAATTAAATACCTGTGCCAATTCCGCACAAAGAATGTAAGCATTTTGTATTAGAAACATGCGCACATAAACAAGATACATTAAATATGTGTTAGTAGAGTGTATAAACTTTTGTCTGAAGTGGAAGCAACATGGAAGTGTAATACTCACATAGAAGACATAGTCCATGATCTTTACAAGTATTTTTCCCTAGAGCTAGATGATGAGACAAAAGTACTGGTCTCTTTGATTATCTATTCTATCTATTCCTTCACCCATCTGCTATCCACCTGCCTATAATCTAACATTATTTTTGAATTCCCCTGAGTGTCATAAAGCAAAGGAGCAAGTTGCATGAAACAAAAGGTAACTCTCCTTCAAGAAATTTAATTTTGTATTTTGACACAGGATGTAGATTCCAAAAATGGAAGCATGGAAGACTGCACAGACGAAAGAAACAAAAGCAAAATTCTAGCTTGGCACATGGAATGGCAAATGTGTACTATTTGTTGACAGTAAAATAATTACTGATCTTGCAAGAGATCAACATGTCATTAGTCCTCGAATCATTAGCTAGGGCCATTAGACATGAGATAGAGACAAAAGGAATAATAATAATAATAATAGGTAAGGGAAAAGTTAAACCATCATTATTCACAGATGACATTATACCTTACTTGGAAGACCCAAGAAACTCCTAGAACTAACAAATTAAGTAGCATAGCAGAATACAAAGTCAGCACCCAAAAATCAATAGAAATGTGCTACACAGATAACAAACTCACTGAGAGAGAAACTAGAGAAACAATGCCCTTCACAATAGCATCAAAAAGTGAAATACTTTGAAATTAATCAAACAAAATAATGAAATATAATGAAAATTACAATAGTCTGAAAAAAGAGATCAAAGAGGATATCAGAAAATGCAAAGATATTCCTTGTTATTAAATAGGAAGAACCAACATTGTAAAGATGGTCATACTCCCAAAATTATTATATAGATTTAATACAATCCTTATCAAAATACCATCAATGTACCTCACAGATCTAGAGAAATCATTCCTAAAATTTATTTAGAACCACCTGAGAACTACAATAACAAAAGCAGTCCTGGGCAACAAAGGCAAGGCAGGAGGCATTACAATCCCTGTCTTGACATTATACTACAAAGCCACAGTGATAAAATCAGCATGCTACTGGCAGACCCCAGGAGCAAGGTAACAGATTCAAAGATGAAGATACAACTACAAGACACTCAGCCACCTTATCTTGGACAAAAGGACCAAACATGTCCACTGGAAGAAGGATAGCCTCTTTATCAAAGGCTGCTGGAAAAGTTGACTTGCCACATGCCAACAACTAATACTAGGCCTGGGTCTATCACCATGCACTAAACTAAAGTTAAAGTTGATTAAAGAGTTAAATATTAAAACAGAAACACTAAATCTACTAAAATAGAATGCAGATGGAAATCTTGAAGACATAGAGGTAGGCAGAGAGTTCATGAACAAAAACCAAACTGCACAGGAAATACTTCAAATCATCAAAAACTGGGATATTATCTTCTTGATAAATTTCTGCATGTCACAAGAAATCACCAACCGAATGCAAACACAACCCACAAATTAGGAAAAACTCTAAAAAATAATTACTCAGAGAAAGGACTTCTATCTAGACTATGTAAAGAATTGAAAAAAAATCAGACCTAGAAAATATAAAGACCCAGTCCAAAAACAGGAATCTGAGATGATACACTCTTCTCAGAAGAAGAAATATAAATGACAAATAAATACATGAAAAAGTGTTCCACAGCACTGGTCTTTCTGGAAATCCAAATAAAAACAACATTGAGATACTATCTCAACCAAGAAAGAATGCCTGTCATAAAGAGATCAACTAATAACAAATGGGGAGAGGCCATGAGAAAAAAGGAACCTTGTCTACTGTTGGTGGGAATGTAGACTGGTACAACCACTATGGAAATCACTGTGGAGACTCCTCACAAAACTAGGACTTCAAATCCTATTCAACACAGCTATTCCCCTTCTGGTTATTTTCCCAAAGGAACTGAAAACATCATACCATAGTGATATATTTGAACCCATGCTTATGGCAGCACCATTTGTCATAGCCAAATCTTGGGAATAACCAGAATATCAATCACTGAGGAACTGATAAAAAAGATGTGGTATTTTTATACAACATAATATGACTCAGCTATAAAGAAAGACAAATTTGAGACTTCTGTAAGTAAGTAGATGCAACTCAATGCTGTATTCACAAGTGATATAAATCAGACCACATGTGTAAATATCATATTGTCTCCCTAGTGTAAGAACCAGAAAGAATAAATAAAATCTGAGATGATTTTATTTAAATCAGAAAGAAAATGAACATAAGGATTAAACAATGAAAATGAGGAAAAGAGAAAAGATAGGTAAAAAGAAAGTGGGAAAAATCATGGAAAAAACATATATGACAGCTGAGATGGTTGTCTTAGTAATTTCTATTGTTTTTTTAAAATCACAGTTAATATTTAGAATTTTCACTTTGACTAGCTCTGTACACTGATATCTGCAATCTAAGCAACTACATCGAGGACAGCAATGTGCAACACAAAAACCTTGGTTGAATACTTCTCCTTGGTCTTCTAAATGTGTACCATTTCTAATCTCTTATCAATTATTATTATACTCTCTTTAAAATAATTTTTGGGCCAGTGAGATAGCTCAGGGGTCTAAAACACCTGCTTAGGCAAGCTTAGGCAAGTGCAAGGACCACAGTTCAATCTCTGGCACCACATACCATGCCAGCCCCATTCCCAGGGCAGGGTGAGGCAGCCACAAAAAATAAAATAAAATATTTTTAAAAAGTAAAAATGCAATAAAAATAATGTTTATTGAAAGCAAATGGGAATATTCAATTATTTGTCCAATTTTGCATACCAATATGTGTCAATCTAAGTAACAGATTTAATGATAAAATACATTATAACAACCTTTGTTAATTTTCTATTTTTATTTTGAAAATCTGTCTTTCTTTTGGCTATTTGTTTTTGTTT
>NW_004524588.1:18328384-18338937 GCF_000260255.1 Octodon degus
AAAAAAAAAGACTATAATCTTAAGTGAAATAAATCAGGAAAACAACTTAAAAAAAGGAAATAATGAAATGATAATTTCAGGATGCAAAATTGTCTGGAGAAGCACAACAAATACACAGTAAGAAAGCCATGTTTTTGAGCTTCCCTGAGAATGGTGGTTTATAATTAAACTTGTATTATTAATCCTAATCCACTTCTTTGCAAAATATTCTGAAAATTATGTTTATGGGATTCTTGCATGGGATCCCTTCTGCTGTGCGATGTAGGCAGTTCTACACTCAGCCAGCACAACTGACATCTCTGGAAACAGCCATCAGATGAACACTTCAGGAGGAATGAAGTACTTACATAGACTCTCACTCTCCCACTTCTGAGTTGTTGTCTCTGTCCTATTATACTTGTGGATAAAGAGGGAGGGGGAGGGGGAGGGGGAGGGGACGGGGAGGGGGAGAGAGAAAAGAGACAGGAGAGAGGAGAAACAGAAACAGAGACAGAAAGACAGAGACACAGAGAAAGACAGAGAGACAGAGACCCAAATAGAGACAGAGACAGAGAAAGAAAGGTCATATGGGGGAGATGTCAAAGTACAAGATAGAACCTAATATGTTAAAAAATAATGTGTATTACTCTCTCCAGAAATCAAAATGGGTAACATATGATCTTACTTTCTTAACACCTTAAGATAGGGGACTTTAAATATTTCCCAATATCTATTATTTCTTATCTGCTAATAAGATAGTAGATTTGGCTTTTCCAAATAGGTCATGCAGTGTGAACCTGCCTTCAACTGCCCACTCTATCAATCCAGATCAAGATGTCAGAACTGAGTTTTAATCTGTAGGGTCCACAGTCAATTATGAATTACTTTGTTATTTAAAGTATATTTCATTATATTTTTGCTTTGCAAAATCATGACCTTTCAACACTTTGTCTCAGTCTTCTATTTTTTAAAATCAAGTTATTTATAAACACAAGAATTGGAGAATGAAACTGTAGTTATTCTTAGAACTCAACTTCCTGCTTCCAGGGGCATACCTATTTGTAAATTTGATGGTAAAGATAACATTTCTTTCATTAATGTACGGGAATGTCCATTTTCAAAATTAATTACCATACTGACAATATCAATCCTGGAGAATTTTGGTATTTGATACATGAAAAGTTAACTCACTAACTTAACAAATACAACATATTGAACTACATCTGAGAATATCTGCTACACACTATGGATATTTGTAGATCTCATGATACAGCGCCTGTTCAATGTTTCTGATGACCAGTAACTTATTCTCTTGAGGCACCATACAGTCCTTACAACATTAATTAACATGTTTTATGGCATTTTATGTAGATTTATATTGATTCATGTTTATTATATCATTCTTTATTGTCTAATATTTTAATTTTAAAAACTGAGGCCTAGACAACTATAATAGCAATCAAGTTTCCTTTTTAGTAATCAGGTTTTTGCCCAATGAATCACTCCCTTCCCTGCAGCTCTACCTAAGAACAAGTTACTGGGTCAGCACAGAAAACCTGACAGATCTCAGAGCAGCAGTTAAAGAGTGAACCTAAAATGTTAGTGAAAACTCACGACATGTATTTTAAGAGATAAGGGACAAGAAAGTGGAATTATATGAATTTTAGAATCTTTAAATCATATCTTTGTTCAGTAAAATCTAGGAATTTCAAGTCTTACATTTAGATGTTGGTATGAAATAAAATAGTAAGAGTACAAAAGCCTACTCTAACTACAGTGCAGGATTCAAGGAGGTTTCCATAATGAGGGATAAAAGTAAAACTTTCTCAGATTGAAATTTTGAAAAGTTAGGCCACAATGGTGTAAAAAAATACTTCAGAGAATATTCTGAGCTAAGATCAGAAATTGAGTGTTAAGAGTTCATAAAGACATAAAATTTCAGACCATCGCAAGGAGATCAGAAATCAGCCCAAAGATATGATCAAAATCTGTGACTCTGCCTATCTTACTCATAAAAGCGTATCACAAATGAAGTTTTTGAGACTCAGGAGTTAGGATTTAAATTTAAAGAGTTTCATATTTTAAGAAGATCAGCCCATGGTGAAAATTGAAAGTGGATAACTCCAAGGGTAAGCTCTTCAGTTAGTTTACTATAAAAAATGATTTTCAATCCAAATTTAATGATTACAGAGAGATGGCAGGTAGTAATAGTATTGAAGGTTCTTGGGTTCCAGGAGTTTATTTCACAGTAAAAATCAAGCTGTAACCTTAGAGTCAAGGTGTAATCTGGGTGATTCTCAGATTATCTGAGAGTTAGATATCTTGTGGAGTTTATCATTCCAACAATATCTCCAACACATTTGTTACCTTTTGTTCCAAGTTACAAAATACCTCCTTTCCATAGAGGTAAACTCTCAATTACTCATCTTATTTTTTAGATCTAGTAATAATTTAAACAACTAGAACTAAATGTTTAGCTGTTAAAAATAAAATATTACATGTAATAAAATATTTTTATTTTTAAGCAAATTAAATATAGTATAATTGCTGTTTTGGAAACTTAAATGAAAATGACTTCAGTGAAAAAAATAATTTGCTATAACTGCATTCTAGTTGGATAGTAAGGTCTTCACTTATCTGCTGATTTTTCTTGTGCTGTCTTGGCATTAATTTAGAAACAAAATTAAAGCAAATATACTCTGTGTAATAAAAATATATTTATTTCAAATGATATTTAATTAGCTCTACCCAGGGGACAAAACCCATTACATTATCATCCTCTAGTGGGAAAAATCAGAGTCCAATTCAATAAACATGCTCTTTCATAAAGAAACTGGTTTATTTTGCTAACTATAAAATTTCATCCCAACAACAAAGAGTAAGAGCTTACTGTTCTCCACATATTTGTCTGCATTTAAAAATACTTTTTTAATAACAGTCTAAGTGAGGTGTAATAGTATATTCTGAGGTTTTGACTTGCATCTATTTCCCTGAGAGCTAATGAACTTGAACACTGTTTTAAGAAATTTGTTGGGAACTTGGATTTTCTCTTTTTTGAAGCATAGTTTTATATCTTTCATCCAGACCTAATAGTACTTTATGATTGATGCATTTTATATTGCTTATATATTAAGGATGATAATTCTTCACCAATTATTTTGCAAATGTTTTCCATTTGGTACATTGTGTGCTCATTTTGCTGATTGTTTATTTTAGTTAGCTAGAATTTTCTCAATTGGAACAGTCCTATTTGTCTATTTTTTACTTTTTTTCTTTCATTTCATGATCCTTAAAAAGAAAGTTCCCTATACTGATATCTCAAAGTATTTTGCCTGCATTTCTCCTAGATCTCATGGTTTCAGACCTTCGAAACATTTTTGAGGAGAGATAGAATTCAATTTTCAATCCTGTACACATAAGTTTCCAGTTTTCCCAGGAAATCCTTTCTCTAAAGTATGTTTTTAGTGCCTTCGTATCAGTCTACTGTAAATACAAAAGGGTATTTTAGAACTTTCATCCCTACTACATTTAATATTCATGTTCTAAAACCAGCTCAATCAGACATTTATTAATTTATTTAATTTTGGCATTAAGCATGTATCATAAATTACCTATAGAGGTCACCAGGCAAGCAGAATAGCCTTCAAAATATGGATATTATCAATCAAACAGAATTCTGACCAATATTTGTCTCAAGTCTGTTAGTTTTTCTGCGTTGTATGAGCTTAATGGTCCCATACAGTACTATAAACAACCGTTGGTAACTTTGCAGTAACTCACCATTCTAGAACTAATAAAGTCATATATGGAGAGCTAAGACTAATAGTATATGTGGGAAAGGTATTGTTATTTTGAAAATGTTTAGGTTGCTTTTGCTAAAACTCTCATTTCTGTTTCATTTCTTCAAGAAATAACAGTGCAACCATTACCCACTAGAAGTACACTTGCCTGTCCTCCAGGTTGATTGTATTCCTTGCTGTATTCCAGTGAAATGTAAAACAAATTACTGCTTTGCCTTTTGAGTCCATTAATTTGAAATATAGTAGTCCATGGGGACTCAGCTAAGTAGCACCTTGAGAGGAAACAAGAGGTTTTGCTAATTTAAGACTCAATATTGTTTGTTTAATTTGTTTTAATGATTAAGCTGTATTTCAGCAGACTCCAAATCGAGTGGTCTGTAACCTCCTCAATATATAGCTTCATTGGTAAATCATTTGCCTCCAGCACAGAATCTCAAATTGCTACTGCTATCTTTTTTGTGAAGTTACTAGTGCTAAGAGGCATATAGAACAGTGTTCTTAAACTGAACCTACAAGCAAATTATCTGGTAATAACTGCCAACTCAGAGTTAGGTGGTCTTGGCGGAATCTGAGAGTCTGGATTTCAAATGAGCTACAAGGAATTCCAAGCCTGTTGGAGTAAAGACAGACTAGTAAGGAGGATGTATTGGTGTACTTACCGATAGTTTGTACAAGCAAAGTATCCGAAGGTGCTGTAAACATGCTGCAGCACTGTTGTTCAAGCATGGGATTCAGGAGCTGTACCTGATTTTAAGGACACATTGAAGGTCATCATAATTCAGGGCTATTACTATGAGTGTCATCTTGCTGTACTGCAGGGACCATAGCCAATTTGCAAAACCCTTCTTACCACTGAGTGCTTTTTACTGGATGCAATTGTACATTGACCCTTATGAAGGTCAAAGAAGGGTTCCCATACCTTTTTGGAACTTCAGTTATTGTTGCCTTTATCTTGACATACAGTGGCCAAGCAACATAAGATATTTAACCCAATATATTACTGCTAGTCATAATTTTTAAATCTATTTTCAAAATGTATATCCCTCAATTGGCATCTTTTCTGAAAAATCTAAATGTAGTCTTGACTTTTGGTAGAAGTATGGCAGGGAAGGCTGTGAATGAGTGTGAAAATGTGAGAGAGACAGGGATCAAGGGAGAAAGTGAAAAAGGGGTGGGGAGAAAGAGGAGAGAGACAGGAAGAAGAGAAAAAATTAAGAAGAGGAACGAGAAAGAGGAGAAGAAATGAAGAGAAATAAAAATGAGCACAAAAAGAATTGGAAAATCAAACAAACTATGAGTAAGCACACCAATACATCCTCCTTACTAGTCACTAGTAAGCAATATAAATACATGATTTTGTGAAATCAGAATATGAATAGAAGGAAAATTCAACAGAATACCTCGGGATGTGCCCTTACTTGCACCAGATGATGTAACTAATAAACCACATCAAAAGAAATTGGTTGAGGGATTTTTGTTTGCTTTGCTTTGGACCTTACTATCCCTTACAGGTACGTATTCCTCTAGTCAAATTTTCTAATTGATTACTAGTGGTACCCCAATGCAGAGTTGAATAACTAAAAACCACAAGAATCAGGATACCATATGATAGAGACTTAAGAGAAGATGCTTACATAACTCAAATGAGGATCTTCATACTTACATTGTTTTCTATGTTACTTTGTGTGCATTCCGTGTGATATAGCATGTTCAATTTATTCTTGGTAAAATAATCCTACATATAATATTCCTGTTCTTTGCATTTTTGCTGTCAAATAGTGATCTTATCAAGTTGCAAAGGAAGCATCACAGAGAATATCAAATCCTCTTCAGGAAAAAAACAATTATCAAAAGAAAAGAAAAGCCATAACAAGAAAAGATAGAGCTCTAAATAGCAATAAAAGACAAATATTCAGAGATTATTCAGTAGATGGTTTAACCTAAAGTTAGCATGCTCATATCATGGGAAACAATGAGCACTAAGTCTGACAAAATCATGCGCAAATATAATTTAAGAGTTTGAAAGCTATGGTGAAAAATCTGTCCCAAGAAATATGAAATATAAGAAGCAAATGAATCAGAACCTCAGACCAAATTTTGATAATTAAGCTAATAGGTGAACATATCCAAATTCTCTTCTTCCTTGTAGTTCTTATTGTCTATATAATTTTACATGTAATTAATCTTTGCTAATTTCAGATATTTTAAAATATGTAGTTAATATTATAAATTTCAAAATGCAGTATGAATTACATTACATATGTAGAAAAGTAAGCACAATGCTTTCCACAAGGAATGTCCTCAAAAATATAATGAGGATGAAGATATTTCCATTTGAAAATTTCTGAAAGCAGAGATGGAGTACAGGACCCAGAGCATGTCAATTTATCTGGGAAAGGAAGATGGTCCTGAAAAAATCGCATTAATGGATCCATTGCTATTCTGAGTAACTGTGTTAAACCTTTGGGTAGACCCTCTGACACTGTGTAGGGCTGACTAGAATACTGGAAGCCACGGGCAGCCATTAGCTGACTACTGCTATCCATTGTTTGAAATTTGCTTGCCACAGGAGGCCATGAGTTCTACTGAATTTCTACAACTCTGTATACCCAGAATGCTGTCCCTAGGGGTGTTGGCTGGTGAACATCTCCAGGCAGCAAAATGGAAAAAAAAGTCACAAGGCCTTCATGTAGAAAACAGGCTCCACAAGGGAGGCTTCTACCACAGCAGTATTAAAAGCAGATGGGCTGAAGGAAGGCAGTGTTAATGAAAATTTTCTAAGACTAATGATGCAAATTGACATCACACACTTCACTGTGAAATTCACGTTCTTTTTCCCTTTAATTCACTTCATTGTGATGATCAACACCATTTCTAAGTCATTCTGCTCTCCCGCCATTCTTGTTATGGCCACAACATCCTGTCTTGATTTCTTTGTGGAAAAATGTTGCATTCCCTTAAAATTTTTTTTCTCTTGTAAAGCTTTTCTGATTTATCTTGCTTATATTTGCTTGAATGTTTATATTAAAGTAATAAATAACATTATTGGATATATGCTGTTCAGCTTTTATTGTTACTCAGACTTTAAGCTAAATCTACCAGCTTCTCTGTGGCAGTTTCTTCATAGCAGGCAACTTGAGGTACACGATTGTGATGTCAATCATTACAGCAATGTAAAGTGCTAATAATAATAAAGAATATTAATAATAATCTTAAGTTTGACTGAATGAAAAATCTGGACTTCTGTCTCTCCAGCAGATGCTACAAATATACACACCCTATAAGGCTTTGGAAAAAACAACATTACCTTTTTCAGGAAATGTTGGCACAAGGGAGGGAGGGAATAACCCCACTGACTTATTTCCAGGTAATTATCGCTATGCAGAATTTTTTTTTTAAACGCAGAAATTTGGACAGGCCTGAAATCCAAAATTGTTTTTGAAAATCTCACAGGTTTCTGGATTTGTTTTGGTTCTTACTTCTCATAACTAGGTTAAAAGAGGTTAAATTCGTGAGGGCCTAGGAAAAGAACATCTGTGCCCATGATGTATGTGTGTTATCAATGTTTTATCCCACTCTTTCTCTCCTCTACTACTGGAGTGCATCCACAAAGTTTGCACTGCTTCCAACACGCCATGATGTGATGTCATTTCCTCCTCCTATGAGGTCATTTCCTCCTCCTATGAGGTCATTTCTTCCTCCTATGAGATCATTTCCTCCTCCTATGAGGTCATTTCCTCCTCCAATGAGGTCATTTCCTCCTCTTATGAGGTCATTTCCTCCTCTTATGAGGTCATTTCCTCCTGCTCTGCACAATAGAGCACATAGTGCTTATAAGCAAGTTCTGTGGATTGCACAGCCAACTGCCACATACTCAGAAGCTTCAAGCAGAAATTTCCTTTCTCACAGTTGTGCAGCCACAATTCTGATGCCAGAGATTCAAAAGGGCTATTTATTCTCCTTAGCTTCTGATTACTACCAGCTATGCTTTTGTCCCTTACTTGAAGTGAATAGCCCTACAATCTCTGCGCTACTTATGGCCTTCTCTCTCTGTGCCTTCATATTTTGTCCTCCTTGTCTCTCTCCATCCCACCATTCAGTCTCATCCTCCCCTGCCCAAGGATATCCGTTTAAGGGTCCAACTTACTCTAATGTGTACTTAGCTGAACAAATACCAACCTCAAGTACCATACATCCTCACTGTCAAACATTTTAAATAAGAAACTGTAGAAGTTAAAACCAGTAAATTTCAGATGAGATAGTCCCCCCTATATCAATAACTAACACACAAGGCTGTTATAATTCACTTTTTCTTTGCATTATCCTGTTCAATATATAATGTGCTTGCCCCATACTGTCTCTGTGAAATATCATCAATGCCCAAGAGTGTCTTTTTGATACAGGGGTTTGCAGGCTTCTTCTGCCACCTGGGATATTGACTTCAGAATGAGATCAACTGGCTGTCCAATAGCTGACAGCTCTGGGATTAACAACTTCAGCTTCACTTTAGGAACCTGTACATTTGCATGGACTGTGTATAATGAAGCCATGGTGTTCAGTCTGAGTAGATGAGGTAGGGCTGGGACAATAGCAAGGAAGGACATTCATCTGTATCCAAGACTTTTTGATAAAGAAACTGAGAGGAATTGAAGGAATAACATGCATATTTTTATTAGTCAATATCTAATCAAATGTATCTACAGATTAAATTTATTACAATGAGGGCCGGCCAAATAGCTGAGCAGATTATAGCAACTGCTTAGGCAGACACAGGGGCTGGGAGTTCGATCTCGGGCCTGCAGTGCTGGCCCTGCCCCTGGGACATGCTTAGAAGGTGATTGAGACTGAGCATGGTGATGCTTGCATGTAATCTCAGCACTTGGGAGACTATAAACAGGAGGATCACTACAATTTTGATCTACACAGTGAGATCCTGTATACCCTGTACAACCTGTCCTAAATACAAAAAAAGAAGTTTATTTCAATGAATTTTGCTCCATTTATAATCAGTTGAATGTGTGGTTGCACACACAAAGTAGTGACCCCAGTGGGGTCTTCAGTCTATACTGACTTCTCCAATATTAACTCCTCCATTTTCCTAATGGATTCTTCTCCTTAGCACTTCACTGCATACAGAAATTCTCAAATCCTAGTTGTACCCTACATTATCCACCGTCCAATGAAAAATGATAGGGACAGGGACACAGGGCATCTTTTAACTGAAACTTTTGCATCTACATAATGGCTGGGGTGGACAGGGTCCTCCGCATTCACTTTGCAGATGAATGGACGAGATATTGTAGTATTCTTACAAAGATCAGCTTATGTATAGAATCTGAAAATAGCTACTTTTGGTACATTTTGTAGTGTGAAATACTGATAATAAAAGCACAATACTACATATGGTATGACTAACTGATGCCACTAATAATTTATTGATTGATTGATTGACTGATTGATTGATCGTGGAACCGGGGATTGAACTGAGGCCCTTGCATATGCTGCCACAAATAATTTAAACGGGTTTAAATTTTCATAAATTTATAGTCAAAATGTATTCTTTCTTTTTTAATTTAGTATGTTGGAACCCCTTAAATACATATAATGGTCATATTCATCATAAGGTATTCAGTCCTGCACATAACACATGTTGATGCCTTGTTTTTGCCAGTTCCCTCCCCTCCTTTCAATCCCTCTTCCTCTCCCTATTTACAAAGCTTTGTTTGCATTTTACTCTGTTTTTATCTTTGTTTTTACTTTGCGTTTTCTCAAGCTAGGTACTGATGATCTAGATTTCCAGATTTTTCATTCCTAATTGCATCAATTTTAATTTTTGTTTTCCCTTTTTTAGTAAGTTTAGCTAAGGGCTTATAATTTTATTTTATCTCTCAAACAACCAATCCTTCAATTAATTGATTCTTGGAACTGTTTTCTTAGTCTCAATTGCATTGATTTCTGCTCTTATCTTTTAATTTTCTCCATTGTATGAGCTCTGGTTTTAATTTGCTCTTTTTCTAGAAGTTCGAAGTTCAATACTAAGTTGTTTATTTAATCTTGTTCTGTTTTCCTGATGTGAGAATTCACAGCGAATAATTTCCCTCTTAGGATTGCTTTCATTTTGTCCCATAAGTTCTAGTATTGTGCATAGGTATTACCATTTAATTATAGATACTCTTTATTTTCTTATTTAATTTCCTCTGCAAACCATGGGTTGTTCAGGAAGGCATTACTTAGTTTCCTTTTGTTTATGTAGTTTTTGTAATTTCTTTTGTCTTGATATCCATTTTCATTGCACAATACTCAAACAATAATTCAATTTCTTTACATTGACTTAAGCATTTACTATAGGCTAGTATGTGGTCTATTGTGGAGAATCGCCCTTGTGCCCCTGAGACAAATGTTTATTCTGATGTTGTAGGGCAGAAAACTCTAGACACTTGCTAAATACTTCTGTTCACATGTTTGATTTATTTCTGATATTTCATTGTTGACTTTTTCCTACTCCATCTAATTTTTTGTAATTTTGGAGCAATAAAGTTCCCCAGGATGACTATATTCATTCTTATTTGGGTTTTCATGTGTGTTAATATTTGTCTACTGTACATCAGAATGTGTACATCAGAATTTGGTACATATATATGTATGCTTGTTAACTCTTTATCTTGGAGTTTTCCCTTAATGACTATACAGTGACCTTCTTTGTCTCTTTTGCTTAGTCTTGGCTTGAAGTTCACATAGTCTGAAAATAGAATAGCTATTCCGGTTTTTTTTTTT
>NW_004524588.1:18346602-18354532 GCF_000260255.1 Octodon degus
TACTGAAGTTCAGGTGCAGATCTACAAAGTTTGGATTTATCCAGCTGTGCCTAGCTTGGGTCTGGCTGCTGTGCTCAGCTCCTTCCTGCTGGTGCCCTTGGGGGTGAACCTGTTGTACCCCTCTGGCAAGATTTTCTGCTATTGGACTAGTTGGGTGGTTCTGTCCTCTACACTCTCTTCAGTGATTGAAGCTGCAGGGTTTCACCCCAGGCCTATATGCCAGGCCTGAATTGAGCCTGTAGGGGACAAGGTGGAGTAGTGGGGAGAGGCTGCTCTCCCACACACTCACCGTGCCTGAGCTAGGATTGGGTCTGGGGATTCCTGGAACGTGGTAGAAATTCCTACTCAGTGGGTGGAGTGGGGGAGGTGCTGCGTAATGGTGGGGGGCGTCCCAATGGGATGGAAGAGTGTCTCACCCACGCTGCGCCTGGGCTGGGACCAGTAATAGGTTCCCCTGGTGCAGGGTAGCTGGAAGCTCTCCCACACACTCACCGGGCCTTGGCTAGGACTCCTACAATTTCTTAGGAATTATTTCATGGATTTCATTTCTTTCCTGTGTTGGGCATTAATTGTTTCCATCATTTTCCTCAGCTTCTCTATTTGTGTCTTCTCTAATGTCTTTAATTTTGGCCATTTGTTTTTTTACCTAAGAAATTATTGTTCATATAGCCTCCCACATTTTTCTTTTCATTCAGAGGCTATCATTTCAGAAAGTTCCTGTGGGTATCTTCTTAATTCTTTGATCTTATTGGGGTTTGGAATTATCCTGTGTAGGCTGGACATTGAGGTTGCATATTGCTTCTGTGTCTTGCCATTTTCTAATTCATATGTCTTCTACTTTGTTTCTGTGTTGATGCTTCTAGATTTCTTACAGTAGACAGAATTATCACTAGTATGGAGGCTTCCCCGGGAAACGGATATTCCTCAGGGGTGATTTCTAGATTTTAGTAGCTCTTTGTCTTTGTGTCTATCCAAAGCACCAACCATCCCAATTTATTAAGAATGAGAATCTATGTGGCTCAACACTCACTTTTTGTTACTGGACCATGGTGATGGTTATGGCCCCAAACAATCACAGTGCTGTCATGCAAAGCAGAACAATTGATTATAACAGGTATGATGTCCTGGCTAATGTAGTGCAGTTAGCAATCACAGTATTATTATGCATAGGCTAACTACTGATAAATTGTGTTAACTATTCATCTGATGACTTTAATCATCAGAACAGCAGGCCGGGGAGATAGCTCAGTAGAATAAGTGCTTGCCTGGCAAGCACAGGGTCCTGAGTTCAATCCCCTGTCCTGCAAAAAAAAAAAAAAAAAAATCATCAGAACAAATTCTATAGTTATATAACAAATCTAGGCTCTTACATGCAATGATTTCCCTGTTAGTGTAGTGATTTTTACTCTGTACAAGGGGAGAACAAATTAGAGAGATGATTTGAGGCAAATACAGTGTAGGCAAGGCTGTAGGGCAAAGGATGATAACTCAAGTCTTGGGAAACTGGAGATCACAGGGGAAAAAGAATGAAAGAGAAGACCAAGGAATAATAAAGGGAGACAGAGAAGAGACAATATTCACTTACATGAAAATATCATAAGATCAAGAGAAAGCATTGAGGAAAGAGAGAGAGAAGACAAAAAGAAAGGAAACTTAAATTGTGAGGAGAAAGAAAAGGACATAGAAATGACAACCAATCAAACACAGAAAAAGAAAAATAAGAAAATCTGTGGATGCCCACATTTCTGTGGTAGTGTCTAAGTCATATTCTGAAAGTGTGCTGTTCAATTCTGCCAAGTTTGCAGTAGGATTTGTGGGGACCGGTCTTCAGTGGACAATGCCCTGGCTGTCAACTTCTCCTTACTGTGATTGTCTCTAAGCCTCTCTCCCAGTCGCTGTGGCACTAATGAACAGGGAAACCTGGAGGCTGCTCCCAGACCTGTAAGAAGTTGGTTCCTTCCAGACCCTGCACAACTTCCTCTGCTGCATGTTACTGTCTCCTCTTACATCCTCAAGCGGGAGGCGTGCCCTTTCCAGTCTTTCCTATGAAGGGAGAAGTCAGGCTTTTGGTGGCCACTGGAGTGGACTACTGGTGGCCCAGGGCCCGCTCCTCAGAGTAATTCTCCCCCGTCTGCTTCCCACCATGCTAGCACTCTAGTGTGACTTGAGGGCCCTCCCCTCATTGCACTTTGGGGCATTGTCAGTGCAATGACCTGGGATGTTCTGCTGCTGGAGTTTGCTCTGTGCCTTTTCAAATAAAATGTCAGCCCCACCTGCACACTTCTGTTCAACGTGTCTGTGAGCTAGAGCGCAGAGCCAGCTCACCTCCCTCACCAACCGCTGGCTCCTCTTTGCCCTACTGCTTCACAATTTTCCCTGCTGCATTTCTGGTCTTACCTGTGGCATGTGGTTATTGTGTAGATTCTAAAAACATAATTCTCTATATGTTCTATAGAAAAAGAGGTGGAGCCTACTCTCAGATTTACATATCAGGTGGTAGGATAGAAGCCAGTTCCTACAAGTATGACAGAAAATCCAAACCGAAAAGTAGCAGGGTGAGTTTTTGAATTTTTGTCTGAATAAAGGACATGGTGTTAGGGAATAAATAGCTCTGAAGGAGTAAGCTTTTTCTGTGGACGTGTAGGTGAGCAGAACTGAAGGGAAGAAAAGCAGGAGAGGAAGAAAGAGGCTCAGAGGACCCGGAGTGGAGGAAGCAAGAACAACCTGTGTTAGCAGGGCCCTGTGGTTTTGCTGGAATCAGTTGCTGTTTCGCAATCTGAACTCTTAAGTGTTAACAGTCGGACAGAGGAAGCTGAACTAGGACAAAATGAGTTCCAGAAGCTGTTGTCATAAAGAATATGGGTGTTTAGTGCTTCATTATTTTATTACTTAGAGATAAATAAACATGAGATGTAACAGAGTCACCTCTGCGGTTCACTTAGAAAGAGGACAGGAGCTCTCTCTTCAGGCGGTTCCATGTGTGCAGATGGATAAAGTTAAAGGGACGGAGGTGGTGGAGCAATGAGAAGGTGTCCTCAGTTCTGCAGAGATGGAACTGAACCCAAAAGAAAGTCTGTGTTGAAGATCAGAGAGGAAAACAAGGCTGACTTCATGACTTGAGGAATTCTTGTGCAGACAAAATCAAAAGCAAGTTGCTGGTGCTGTTGACGCAGGCACAGCAAAGGGTCTGCGGGACGAATTGCTAGAGCCCGGAGTGCTGAACCGGGAGTGGTTCAGATCATACAATGCAGCGGCTGTGGATAAGGCCGCGCTTTCCTGGCCTCTTTGGAAAATGGTCCCCAGTCCTACAGACTTTTATCAGCTCCATTTGTGAAGAAGATTGCAGCCTTGCTGGGACACGGGGGCTTTTCTCACCTCAGGCTCAGTGACTCGGGCTGAAGTTGACACAGACCACGAGATCTGATTTCTCCACTAATAGCATCAGTGCGCAGATGTCTTCCATACTGTAAATTCGGGGTTCCCCTTCTGCATCAGCAGCATCTCTGCACATCCCCTCCCCCCTTTTCCCCTTGAATTTAGCCTCAGTGGCCTTCATTTCACTGAAGCCCATCTGCTATCTTGCCTACGTGGTCACTAATTTCTTGGATGAAGACTCCATTAAAAACATCAAAAGACATACGTTCTTCTTCAAGTTAAGGAACTTTTTGAGGTTCCTAAATGTTAGGTCCCAGACTCGTGGTGGGCTTCTGTTCTTGTCTGATGTGAAGACACAGGCATATAATCTAACACTGTCTATGAATTTTCTCCAAAATTCATTCTTCTGGGAAAATATACTGTGGTTGAATGATGGCGGGGCACTCAGAGAATAAGCTGCATAATGAAGGCAAAGCAAAGATTTTAAATAGAGTCATTGTTTCAATTGTGACCTTGTATTTTCTTTGTTATTCAGGATTGTCCACCAGCACAGTGGACTACCAGGAACTGAATTATTTTGCACCTCCCGAGTACCTTTCCAGGTCTCTTCTAGGTGCTAGCAGAATCCTTTTCCAGTCCAGCTGAATTTGTGTGTGTTTTCTATGTTTAGCTAGGTGCAATGTATTCCTTATTTTTCTCTCAGCATTTTATTTTCTTTTTATATCCTATCAAGTCTCTAAATGAAACATAATCACTTAACAGTAAGGACTAAGAATGATTATAAAATAACCAAAGTGTTTTCATCCATGTTCCAGTCCTGCCTTGGAGTTTTAGTTAATTCCAGAGCCTGCTGTGACTGTTCTAACAAATGACATCTGTCTCTCTGGTAAGCAGTGGTTATCTCCTCGTTCATGTTGTTTCCCTGGACATGGCTGCAGAACATAAAAGGTAATAAATGGGTGTACTTTAATGCGAGAGGTCTTCCTAGAACCATTTGCTTTTCCTTAAACTTGAGATGACCAGAAAACAATCACAGTTTGAAAGATAATGGAGCAATGGGGAATCAGATTTAAAGCAGTTCTTCTAAATGATGTCTGAAACAAGAGAATCCCAGGAAGCTTTCAACTCTAAATTGAACCAATATGAACAGCAGAAAGTCTACTAGGAAAGACAAGGTACAGTCTCACAAGGGTTCCATTGGCCCCTGTGCTGTATTTGAAATTGAGTCACCACAGTGATTGGATATGAGATAGTTTGACTTTGGTAAAATGGTCCAGCCAGCCAGCTGGAACATTAATAAGCTGAGATGGTAAACCCTGGCAAAGACCCTGACCAGCCCTATTAAATGACATGATTCAGAGCATAATGTAAAGATACAGAATGACAAATAAAAAGAATCGAAGGTAATTGCTTCATTTGATATATCCAAATGTTGTTATTTAGTAAGAGATAAACACTTCAGTACCTCTGTGACAAATAATATAACTCTGTTTAATCCTATAAGGATCCTTCATTTTGTATCAATTACACCATGTTCCTGAAAGTTTCATAAGGCTCAAAAATTATTTTTTTCCTCAATTTTGAATTCCTCCATTTCTTTCTGTTGTACTTACTGACTAATCAGGTCTCCCTTCAGGAAGCTCTATGCTACTAACTACTTGCTAATGAAAAGTTTGCTCTCATGCTAATCTTGCTATTGAATATATTAGAAATTTTTTATAATATAAAATTTTACTGCAAAACTATGTAGCTATGCTTAGGTAGTGATTGTCATCAGATGATTGTTAACTCAGAAAAATCTCCATGTTAGTAAATAAAATGGGAATTCTAGAAAATTCACGTAAAGAAACACATCCTTTGTCTATGGACTACTCCAGGATAGTGTAAAACTCCAATGGACTGAATTTTCTAAAGTACAATGGGAGAACATGTGTCATGATAGGTTTGATATTCTTATGTGCTCTTACAATTTGCTGTATCTCAAGAACTTAAGATTTGACTGACTTTGTCAGATACAAAAGTGACATTTCTTATTATATAGGTCTTGCTTTATCTTGGTGTTAACCATGCAGCAGAAAAGTATAAGAAGGAATTATAAAAAGTAAAGCCTTATTAATATGCTGAGCTATAAAAGGTTCAAGTCAACAACTTCTGACATTGCCAGTCTTATGGAAAATCCACTACTATTATGAACTACTGAACTATATTGGAATATTTTGCTGAATGCACGCACCTACATTATTTAAATGAAAATGGAATATCCATCTCTGACAAAACTAAACAAAAAAGAAGAATCAATTGAAGTACCATTTTGTATCTGTATATTCAAAATAGGATAGATACATAGCTCCTTTCTCTTAATTCAGTGGATAGAAAGATTTGTACTAATAGTGTATGGGGACAGGATATTATGTCTGCATCTTGTACTATGAATAACCACGAAGAAGACAACAATAAGTAACGTATTAATTAGTGAAACTGTCCTACGAAACAGTTTTGAAACTGTCTCATTGCTATTTGTTTCTCAATAAAATTATTTAAAAAAGAACTTAAGGTCTTATTATATTTTTGAAAGATAATTATGTAAATACTCATAGAGAAAATGAACAAAATAAAAACAATAAAAGTAGTATAAAACATATATGGGGAAAGATTTCACATGATCATATTACTTTTATCTTTTAAATAAAATGAAACCATATAATACCTAAGTTAACTTATATAACTAAACAAGAATAATGTAACTGTCCATTCCCTTCATCAAAAGAAATAAATTATATTGTACCTCAGTAAAGTTTTAATTTCTGTTTATGAATCCCTGTCCCATTTTTCTTCATGAAAGAGACCTATTACTTCTCAGTAGCTTGCACACTCTGTCAAGTAGGGTTAAACAATATCAAATGGTACTGTATTCCTTTAGGGACACATCAGTATGACTCAGAAATAAACCTAGCCCAAAAGGGTGAGCTATTTTCTCCACATCATGAAGTATGTGTTAAAAAGCCTAGTGTTGGGTTCTCAGCACTCTGCAGGCAAGCTATCCAGAGTATATCAGAAACTTTAAACAAAACACTGCTCCTTTGACCTTGGAGAAACACTGCTCCTTTGACTAGTTGATATTTCTTCATTAAATGACTTAGATTTATAAGGAATGATTGAAGCTTATTTCCTCTAGAAAGTTTCAAAATTTAAATTAAGATTTCTGAAAGAATAGTGCATAGATGACACAAGATAGAAGATATTCAGTGTTTCTTGCATCCTCTGCATGTGCGGTGTGGATGACTAGGTATTACTGGTATGGGATGATCTACTGTACAATACAGTAGCCACTAGCCATACGGGGTGCTTGAATTCTGGCTGGTGACACAAGGTGAAATGATAGTATGTGATTTATATGGAATTAAATAAAGTGTATTAATAAAATTAATTTTTCCTGCTGAATTTTACTTTACAAATGTATGTAAAGATTTTTTAAAAAAATATTTCCTAAAAAAAAAAATTTCCTGTCCAGGAGACTTTAATGTCACATACTTTCTGCACATTGTTTCATTTCATTATCACATTGATCCCATGAAATGGCCAAGTCCTGTGAGGAACGGGAAGCCTGAGCTTTATTTATTTTTTATTTTATTTTATTTTTCATTTATTTTAATGATAAAATAGCAATGATACAGTTTCAAAACAGGTTAGTCAGATAGCTACAATAATTAATACACTGCATATTGTTATCTTCATAGTAGTTATTTAGAGGAGAAGATGCAGACATGTCTTTTTCTAAAGCATATTAGTACAAACCTTTCTTCTCAATGAACTAGGAAAAAGTATTGGATATCTATCCTATCTTGTGTATAATACAGATATGTATATACATATATGTATTTTTTTTTTTACAACAAAGCAGTCCTTTATGTATACTTTTGCAAAGTTAGTAAGACATGATACTAGATTGCGTAGTGACTAATGGTTGACATTAACCAGACAGGATGTTCACCTCCAGAGTGAGGTAGCTTATTTGCTCTAGGCCCTGAGGCCTAGTCCCACCTACATGCATTTGATCAATTTCTTAGCGTCACGCCTCCCAACATATCCCTCTTTTTGTTTTGTATTGTCAAAGATGGGTGCTCCACTGCAGTTAGAGAAGGTGAATTTGGGGAAGTCTTTAAAGGACCTTTTCACTCTTGAAGCCAGTCCAAAGATTGGAGGCACTTGAATTCAGCAAAACAACCCATTATTTTCCAATAGTCTATAGAAGTAGTGAGCTATCAGTACAACTGGCAATTGTCCAGAGTTGCTGACTTGAGCCTTTCAGTGCACATGCAGTTTGTATTATATTTGCGATGGTCAGCACTTTTAAAAGTATTCAAACCACTGGGAAAAAAAGTCACAGTTTTTGTTGAACAGCAAAAGGACAAATTTAAGCCTAAACCATGAATATGATTTTCCCAAATTACAAAATCAGTTATTGTATTTTTGATTTTTTTTTTTTTTTTACTGAGGAATTGAACTTACTTTACTTACCTCAATGGCTCTCCTTATGGGAAGGGAGGCATTACCA
>NW_004524588.1:18354961-18358108 GCF_000260255.1 Octodon degus
CTATTTATTTTAGCTATTTAAGAATTAGGAGTATTTCAACTATGTTTATAGATTAAAAGAACTTATAAAATTACATGACCCAGTAGTGCCTATTTGTACTTTATTTGAAAATCCTAGACACGATGGTTATTTTTAAAATGTCATTAAAGCTCACAAAACATCATAAGTTGACATGCTAAAAACAGTACCAAATTAATAATACTACCAAAAGTGAAAAGTAATTTGTTATATTCATCTTGAATGTGACATTTTGAGTTGATTTTCATGAAAGTTGTTTTGAAACAAGGATCCTAAGATTGATTGGGTGGAAAAAAAGGAAGAGGAAAGTCTAGAAATTATTCAGATTTCCTAAGGATTCCTTACTGCTCTTCCCATATGAGTCCTGGGTCTGGCTTGGGTTACAATAAGCCCATGTCTTATGGTGGAGATCAGGGGACAGGACAAGTGGTGAGAACTTAATGAAGTAACACTTATGGGTCTATGGGGCTATCAAGAAGTGAAGTAAATAAAATTCACTGCATATCTACTCAATAAAGGCAGAGATGAACACACTCTGCAGGCTCTCGTCTTATGCAGGACAGAGTTTGACCATCTCAGTGTGTGGAAAGGGGCCGGATGTGACATTACAGGAGTGAAGAAGCTGCTTGGGGACCTGGACTACGCTGTGACTGAAAGACAGTAGTACATCCCGGAAGGCCCCAAACTCCTCCAGGTATAACAGCACAAGGCACAAAGAAAGTGCAAGAGACAAACGGTGGTGCAGCAGGGATCTGGATGGCTAATTGTTCACAGGAAACAAAAGGCATGGCTGGATGTGCTAGACCATGAACTGGGCAGGTGAGGCTTATAACAGAGGGAACAACGTGTTCATCTGAAAGAGACCAAACAGCCAGATCCAGTTGGTGGTTAACTAGAAAGTTACAGGAAGGGATTTTCTCTGCAGTCATGCAGGCCTCAGCAGAAACACAATCTCTCATCTCAGCCCCCAGTCTCACGACCCACCTCTCTCTGCAACTGTGGCCTTTGGCGACGCAATTCTGGCCAGACAAAAATCTGCTTGCTATCATGAAAACATGTAGGCAGCCTCAGCCAGAGGTCCTAGTTAATCAGAAAGCCAGATTAAAGGAGGCAGCTTCATACAGCTTTGCTGCTTGATGGAAACACCTTCACTGGGCCTGAG
Source organism: Octodon degus (assembly GCF_000260255.1). NCBI lineage: Eukaryota > Metazoa > Chordata > Mammalia > Rodentia > Octodontidae > Octodon > Octodon degus. The sequence continues at coordinate 18,356,142 of NW_004524588.1, forward strand.
GGAGGTCGGGAGGTCCACAGTGTGCCTACCCCTAGTTCAGGTGCGTTCACAACATACATTCTACTAGCAAGTTAACTTTGTAGTATTAAAGAAAACCCTACCAACTCCTGGGAAGTGTGTGTGTGTGTGTGTGTGTGTGTGTGTGTGTGTGCGTGCGCGTGCATGCTTTATCGTTATGAAGAGACTAGATTCACTGCCTATATCTTTTTTATTTTTATTTTTTTTTTTTTGGCAGAACCAGGGATTGAACTCACACCCTTGTGCTTGCCAGGGAAGCGCTTATTCTACTGAGTCATCTCCCTGGCCCAAGACCAAATTCAATGTACATGTACTTTCTTGTGCAGCAAATATGCTCAGTTCCATGCCATTTCCAGAAGTGATTGGTGTGGGTGTCCAAAAATTCGTAGTGATCTTCAGAGTGCTTTGGGAATCAGGCAAACAAATTTCTAGAGTAATGAATGTTAAGTAAATAAAAATTAACATAAATATTCATTCTGATTTTCTAGTAAGGAGTTTTCCTGAATCTGGATAAAGATATGTAAATGTGGGGGCCAGCGAGATAGCTCAGTAGAATAAGCACTTGCCTGGCAAGCACAGGATCCTGAGTTCAATCCCTAGTATGGAAAAAAAAAAAACAAAAAAAACAAAAAACTCTGTAAATGTAACAGAAAATGCTTGTTTTCATTGGTCTTTTAGGCACAATCCAACCGTAAGGAATCCATAGACTTAGAGATGCGCTACGTAGACAAAGAGTATGGGAAGAATGAAAGGGAAGAGAGAATCCAGATAGAAGTGGAGCATGGGGAGCAATGTTTGAAGTGGTGCAAACGTGATTCTGCGAGGAAATGAGATCGGGCCTGTGGGTTTGATCCCCTGTACCACATGCCGTGCTGGCCCTGCCCCAGGCGCGTTGAGCCCGCGAGCGAGACCAGGTGTGGTGGCGCCTTCCTGTATTCCCAGAGCTGGGGAGGCTGAAAACAGCAGGACCACTATGAGTCCGAGCTGCATAGAGAGACGCTGTACAAAAAAAAAAAAAAGAAAGAAAGAAAGAAAGAAAAAGAAAAAAAAAGAAATAGGAGCTGAAACAGGAGTACTAGCAATGATATAATTAAGGAGGAAAGCAGAGTAGAGTGCCTCAGATTCTCCAGAGTTTGAATTGTTTTTCTGAAAGGCAATTCATAAGGAACACTAGGTCATTTATCGAGTTTAATTATGCAAGTATTTTTACTTTCTATTATAGAAGCATGACGGCTCTTCTACTCTGAGCTGCTCCAAGGTAAATGGAAGAAAGTTTCCCAAGGATGTGCTCTGAGACCTAGTCCAACCTTGAGAAATTCAACCTTGTTTAGGGCAATAAAAGCCTATAAACACATCTGCAGTGGTTCTCTCAGGAGCATGTATGCCACTGAGGAGGGAGGGAACAGCTTTCCTTCTCCTGTCTCACAGGAAAGTAGGCGAGGACAGCCATGGCTGGTGAGTGCTGGAATTTTGCCGGGAAGGAAGTCTGGTCTTAGGGAGTAAGGAGTAGCTCTGAAGGGTGTGGATCTCTTCTGTGGATGTGTAGGTGGGCAGACCTGGGCGGGAGAAGAGAGGCAGAGGAAGAAAGAAGGATGTAAATCCTGTGTGTGAAGCAGCCTGGGGGTTTACTGGAATCAGTGGCTGTTTTGCGATCTTAAGCTTCTGCAGTCAGAGGAAGCCGAACCAAAACAAAACGACTAGCAGAAGTTGCTGGGAAGAGAATATGGGTGTTTATTGTCTTAGTATTTTGTTACACAGAGATAGATGACAATGATGCAAGCTGTGACAGAAACATCTGCTGCTCACTTAGCAAGAGCAGGGTAGGAACTCCGTCTTCAGGCCGCTCCATGTGTGCAGATGGGCCTGCTGGAGGGACAGAGGTGGCGGAGCAATAGGAAGAAAGTGCACTCAAGTCTGCAGAGACGGTGACTTGGCATTGAGTCCACGTT
>NW_004524588.1:18358208-18365268 GCF_000260255.1 Octodon degus
CAAAATAAGCATTTTTATGATGAGAAATTCTTGTGTTCCCAACAGACAAAATCCTGAAGGGAAAAAGGAAGGAGCGTGTTCGCTTGGGGGGCACAGGTATTCTAAATGGTCTGCTGGATGAATTGCTACAGAAGCAAGTGCTGAACCAGGAGGAGATGCAGATTATAAGACGTGAATATACGGCAGTTATGGACAGGGTCTGAGCTTTGGGGGATGCCCTCATCGCCAAGGAGCCCCAGGCCGGCCAGATCTGTAGCAGTCACCTCTGTGAGGAAGACTGCCACCTCGCTAGGACACTGGGACTCCGCAGGTAAGACTCAGCGGTCGAGCTGAAGGTCACACAGCCCATGCGTCTGCGCATACGAGGCCTCATGTCTTGTTTCTTTGTTTTTTAACTCACTGCATATTTGTGGTGTTGTTTAATTCACTGCTCACTCTTTATTTTTGGAAAAAAAATGAAAATTAAAAGAAAGTGAAGGGGCCGGGGAGATGGCTCAGTGGAATAAGTGCTTCCCTGGCAAGGGCAAGGGCCTGAGTTCAATCCCTGGTTCCACAAAAAAATAAAAATAAAATAAAATAAAATAAAGTGATAGGGAAATAACAATAGTTGATATCCAGTTAAGAAATTTCACGTTTTCGTCTTCAAAATAGTTACTCAGTATACAAGATGTAGTCATAAAAACTTCTCCAAATGACAGTAGCACAACACTATCTTTTCAATGAACTAAGAAGAACTAGTACTATAAATATCTTGTATTTTTCCATTGTCTTTTATGATACTATTAGTGTAGAGATACGTTCCTAAGGCTCCATTTCTGTGTCAGCAGCGTCTCTGCAGGCCTTTTCTCCTCTTGTTTTTCTGCATGAGTTTGGTTTAAACGACCTTTCCTCTGAATCTCTGGTCCCGTTCTGTATACAGTTACTCATTTCTTGAGGTTCATAAAAACAGTATTAAAAGCGTCAAATGATATCCTTTAATCCTTAAGGTCGGACACTCTTGGGTTCATGAATATTAAGCTCCAGACTCACTGTGGATTTATGTTCCTATATGATGTCAAGACACAGGCATATAATCTAGCACTTTCCATAAACTATCTCCAAAGTTTGCTTTCTAGGAAATACAACATAGTTGCCTGGTGGTGCGACACTTAGAGAATAAATGGAAATATCTACAGCAATGGAAGGCTTTACCACAGCCTCCCGCTCTCAGGCGTGACCTCCATTTCCTTTCCTACTCAGGACTGTCCACCAGCACGGCGCACTTCCAGGACTGAATTAGGCTGCACCTCCCAGACTATTTGCAGGTGCCTCTGAGGTGCTGGCAAAGTCCTTTTTCAGTCTGGCTAGATTTATATGTGGTTTCTGAGTTTATCTATGTGCCATGAATTCCGTATTTTTCTCTTGGTATTTTATTTTCTTTTTAATTCCTGCAAAGTTCCTTAAATAAAAGATAATTAGCCAACAACAGTTAGGATCTGGAATGACTGTAAAATGGCCAACGTGTCTTCTTCATTTCTCAATTTCTGTCCTTGAATCATAGAGTGATTTCCACTGACTATTATGACTGTTCTCACAATGGAAGTCTGACTTTCTAGGTATTGAGGGTATTTCCTCACTCAGGCGATTTCCCAGGTCCTCTGTGTCATATTTAGAGGTCATGATAACAGCCTTATTTTCTTCTCTGATATTCAACACAAAATTTCTTTTACATTTCCAAAACATAAAAAAAGATGAATGTCCTGGATTCAATACCCAGACTACAAAAACACAATTATGATAACTCTGCAGGTGAAAGCACTCTTTGTCTCATCCTTCCCTGGATATTTCTCTGGGAAGGTCACTAACTTAGCTCAGTCCTGGAGCCGAGTTTCAGCAGAAGGGCCCAGTAATTTTTCTGCTGTGCTAAACCTTAGCAGCAATAGTTTGCTGAACGCTGTGCCCTGTTGCCCACTTTCTCTAAGGCCAAACCGGCTTGGTTCAGACAGCTTCGCTTTGCACACACCTGCTGTGCACTAGCAGTTTGCTCCAGAGCCACCTTGAATTCTGTGTGTCAAGTGCAATTTTGACCCTATTGCTGACGATTTCCCAGTCTCACTTTCACTACGGACACCTTTGGTTCTGCTGAGCAGCTGTCCACTCATGAGCACAGGAAGGCTTTCTTCCCCAGAGCTGAGTGTGGGCACCTGTGTTGCATCTCCAAGGGGATTATTAATGTGTCGTGTCTGTGAATGGAACTGTCAGCAGGGAGTGTCCAAAACACCAGGCAAAGTTCATTTGAGATCATAACTTTCATTGTCTTATATCTCTCTGCAGGTCCACAAGCAGGAAATGACTGTAGTACACAGGATTCCCGAGAAATGATTCCCTCTGCCTCAGGTAATGAGTTCAAGGAAAAGCATTCTCTAAAGCCTCATTTTTATAGTCATTTTTTTAAAAGGATAAAGCGAGGAAGAGGGGGGTCTAAGTAGTAATTCTCATGGGTTGATCTAGGCCTTTGTTCTTTCTGAATTTAGTCGGCTCTACCAGAATCGTTCTTGCACCACTATCCATACCTACAATAAAAACTTGTGATGCTGTGTCTCAAATCCTAACTTATCTTTTGAGTGCCAGGCTTTGCAACTCAAGTGCCTAGCAAACGTATACACTGAGGTCCCCCTGAGACACCTTCACCTCAGACTCCCAGAGATGCACTCACGGCTTTCCCCTCCTCCTCCTGTCCCAGTTCCCCCTGCCTGAGTAGCGGCATCACTGCGCCATTTGTTCAGACCTGACACCCAAAATTTATATTTGGTTCTTTCTCATTCTTAACTTTCAGATTTCAAGGAGCGGCTGAGTCTCCTTGATTCCTCTCTCGCGTCTGGATTCATCTCTTCTTTTCCTCTCCTGCTGCTGTATATCAGAGTGCACATGCCCACCGTGCACAGCGATTCTCCATCCACAACTTTTACTCTGTTTTGCAGCTCAGAATCAGAGCGAACCTCACGTCTCAGCCTCCCCAGCACTGGGCTACAGGCACGCGCCACCACACCCGGTTTCAGGGCTGGCTTCGTGCACACGGTGTTCTGGGCTCTGCGCCACATACATTACAGGGGTTGGATGCCAGGTCTCAGCGTTTGCCAGGCAGGTGCTTCAGCAGCCAGAGTACCTCCCCAGCCCTTAATGGCTTTAAGCATATATATTTTCTTAGCTATTTCTTGGAATGGGATTCTCATTATATATCAAATATCTTATTGTATTACTAAAAAGCTGCCTTTATATACTTTAAATAGTTCCATTTGTTTTTGCTATTGATATCCAAACATCATTATACCAAAACAGCATATTTTTCCCAACTAATGATTATTTCTAGGGTTTTCTCCAATATAACCATTTTAATTGGCAGATCATTGTTCCCATCAAAATCTTTAAGGACATTTTATTTCACCTGGTTGAGGTTTCTTTTTTTTTTTAATATTCCTCTTTAAAATTAATATGTTTCGAATTTTAAAGTTTAGTTTCTAAGATTTTCCAGATATCTAGATAAGTTATTTCTATTTTAAAAAGCAAAAGATAGATGAAATTCTTCAGTGCATTGCAGTGTTGGATGGTATATATAGTAAAATAAAGCCTTTTCTCATATCAAGTACTGGAGGAACTTTTCCTTTCACAGTCATGAAATCAGTGTTTAGTGGGATGACTCCACCTCATGCGCATACACCAGAGCATGCTTCCTTCTACTTCAGCTGTGCTATCTGCATATTCAGTGTTGCCACTGCTACTTTTGTGAGTACACTGCAGAAAATGACCCTGAAGAGCAGGAAAGACATATACTTGAAAAGAACCCATAATACCTGCTATCATGCTTCTTAAATACATAGAAAAATATGTATGCTTTACAAAACACTTAAATAGAGCTAAGACATATCTCTAATCATATTTTTGCCTTCGGTATAATTAAAAAATTTTAATTTATACCATAATTTTCTTCTAACATATTGTTTTCCCACTACTTTGTCATGTATAGACAGGAAGAGCTCCCTTTCTTTATGTTTATTTAGATGCCTGTCAAGATGGCTATTGCGGCAGGTAGATGTACCTCCCTGAGTCAAACCACTGGCCATCTCCTCTGGCCGGAATTGTGCTCTACTAGCAACGAATCTGCTCTACTGTTTTAGCACATATCCCAGGGCTGTGGCCCTGGACCTCACTGCTTCTGTGTGGCCCCTCATAGTTGATTCTGTTAAGAAGACCAAGGGAAGCAGTCAGATGCGACTATTCATGTTTCTTGTCTCTTGCAGCTTCTCGGGAAGTACAGGACAATCAATCTGTGTTCATGTCCTTAGGACCAGCAGGAAGCCTGGAGTTTTGCTCCCTGGAAATGGCCCAAGAGATATGGAAAGAAAAGTCAGCAGAGGTGCTGTGCTCAGAACACCAGATGGGACTTGAGTGTCTATAAAGTGAAGTGGCCCTAACTGAGGGCCACGTGTAGTGAGATTTTCTGCTGAACCTTCTGGCTGCTCACCTACAAGATTCCCACCTCCTAGAAGCTCAGGCTTAGAGAGAGAGCTCCACTGCTCTAGATAAATAAAAATTGTACTAAAAGCAACGTCATGGCTGGTATTGGATGCTTTCTATGAATCAGACATTACTATAAATATTCCGCATATTAGTGATGTTAACCTTAGAAATCAGCCCTTTTGAATCTCAGGGGATTGTTAAATGCTTTGTCCAGATTCAGTGAATCAGAAAGTGAAGGTGTCAGTTTCTCATGTCCATCATCCTGGTGTCAGAGCTTGTGTGTTTTTCAAACATATCAACTTGTCAAAATACAGGCAGATGTTCAGCTGTCAACTGGGATTTGCGAGCTCCAATTCTGTCTCTGAATTAAGCCTCATTTTCCTTCCATACTCTTAGTAGATTGTTCATGTGACTTATGTTTTCTTTTCTTTTTTCTTTTTTTTTTTTTTTCATTTATTTTTGGTACTTGGGATTGAATTTGGGATGGTAGGCTTGCCAAGCAAGGGCATATGCATGCTGAGCTGTCTCACCAGCCCCAAGGAATTTGGTTTCTTAATAGAATTAAGGAAGGAGAAACTGCTTTAAACACACCTGATGAGGACTGAACTAAAGGAAATACACCTTTCATTCAATCTGCCTTTCTTACAGACTTATCCAATAATGAATCAGTTGACCCGCACACGTCTTGCCCTCATTATCTGCAACAGAGAGTTCGACAATCTTCCCAAAAGGACTGGAGCTGAAGCTGATATCAGAAATATGAAAACACTTCTAGAAGGCCTGGGATACCAAGTGATTGTGAGAGAAAATCTCACGGCTTTGGTAATATTTTTGCTCTATAAAGACAATGACTACATGCATTGCACCCATAAATAACATTAGAAAAGAAAATTATCATACTAGGAAACTTAATTTCTTGGTCTGTATTTGAAATTTTCCCCTGGAAAGTGCTTGGTGTTGCCTGTTGTCTGCAAATGCAGGAGTCTTTTGGCAAGAATCCTGTGCAACTTTGTATCAGGAAGTCTCTTATGAACTCAGGAAGGTCACCCTCTCTCTGCTAGAAATCTCAAGATGACTTTCTATAACTTCTGCTTTCTTCTCTTGTCAGAGATGTGAGATGTCAACTTTCTTTAATACCTTGCTGATTTTCTTGGGATGACTCAAGGAATTCCTTAATTGTTTCTTAGTGGATTCTTGGCATGCCGTGATCACAGGGTTCAAGTTGGTGGGGTGATATTTTTCAGGAAGTGGCTACAGAGGTGAAGGCATTTGCAGCCAACCCCCAACACAAGACCTCTGACAGTACTTTTCTGGTCTTCATATCTCATGGCACTCACGGTGGCATTTGTGGAAAGAAATTCTCTCCAGGGGATGTAGATCTGTTACAGGTCAACACCATCTTTCCAATGTTGGACACTAGCAACTGTTCAAGTTTGAAGGACCCACCCAAGGCGATCATCATCCAAGCCTGCCATGGAGGTGAGAGCTGATCCTGTTAGGACAAAGCATTCAATTCCTGACCTTATTGTTCATATACATCAATATTTTTAGAGCACCTAAAAATAAAAATGTATCTATGTTGGTTACTCAACCAGATGTGATTCCTCTGAATTGTGTCACTAGTTGGAAAACACTAGTTTTACTTTTAACTTAGGGAGATTCCATTTTTAATCTTAAAATTTTGATGTTTAGAGGTCCTTCATTTGAGGGTAAGGGAAATAAGAACTGTTGATAAGATGGATCCTGAAATGTACATATATATGCAGAGTAATGACATTACATGACGTAACATATGTGAAATGCATTGAAGTTATGAATAATGAATTATTTTGGATTTTTGTTTGTTTGTTTGCTTGTTACTGGGAATCAAATTCACAATGTCATGCTTCCCAGGCAGACACTGTGCTGCTGAGATATGTCTCCAGCTAAATTAATTATTAGGTCACAGTTCTGAAGGTGTTTGGAGGAAAAAGCAGTGTTTCTGAAAGTTGATGGTAAAAGAAACCAAGTATTTTCTTTACAGAGAAGCAAGGTGTGGTGTGGTTAAAGGATTCAACAAGACACCATGGAAATATAATCTTCAATCCCAAAGGTTTGGAGTTTGAAGACACAAATATTGGCTATGTAGATGATGTGCTGGTTCTCTGCACTTCAACATCAGGTAATGGGTTTCTATCCATAACAGATCAGTAGGGTTACCAATGGAGAAACTCCCAGCATTTAAGAGTCTGGATGCCGGTGCTTAATTTTCCATGAAACTTTTGAAGACCAACTCACTTTTCTTCCAGTAACATATCCAATTAACCTTCTTCATGAAGACATGATGGATATGTAATTTTCTACTAAAGCAATCATTAATAAAATATTGTCATGCTGTAGAATATTTTTTACTTTAACTTGGAAGGGTAGCCATGATGTGAATGGAAAACTGTACTGAAGTCAGTTGTACAGTGACTTCGCAGAAGAAAATGCGCACAATGTTGAGACCCCTTGCAGTTCAGTTTCTAAGACTTTATGTATTTATAGAAGAGGGTGTTGGGGGCAATGGGGACACAAAGCAGAC
>NW_004524588.1:18365368-18366721 GCF_000260255.1 Octodon degus
GATGAATTGAGACTGAAAATAAAATATCAATAACAAAGAAGAGGTGTAAAGTCATGAAGTTTAATGGATTTCATATGTCAGAATAGATGCAGTTTACTAGCAAGAAACTAAGAGAATTAAAATAATTAGTTAAGATTTAAAGATAAATTTAAAAATTGCATGAACTATCTTGTTGGTAATTGAATGTATTTCTCAGTATTGTTGGCCACATTGAGGCTGAATCTGTAAATTTGTGAGTCACTGATTATTTAAATATTATAGTTAATGCAATGAAAAAGTGCAGATTAGGAAAAGAGAACCTCAAGGCAAAGCTCTTCACTTTTCTTAAAATAAAATTTATGTATTTTATTTTACTTTGCAAATATTGTATATATTTAATATGCAAAGTAGATAGAAGATAGATAGATAGATAGATAGATAGATAGATAGACTCAACAAGGCTAGCTAACATATTCAGCACCTCATAAAATGCTTCCCTTTTGAAATAGGAGCACTTAATATTTGCATTTGAGTAATTTTCAAGGATATAACATATCATTAGGGTTTACAGTCACCCTGTTTTCCAATAGAGCTCTTGAATTTATTTCTCTTGTGTTACTAAAACTTTACAGTTTTAGTAACTCAAGAGAAATAAATTCAAGAGCACTATCGCTCCCAAACTTAACTCACTCCACCACTGAAACCTCGTCAACACCACTGTATTATGTACTGCTGTGAGCATTTCTGTTAAAGATTCCACGTGTAAGGAGTATCATGTGTTGCTTGAATTTCAGAGCCTGATCTGGTTGATTATTGATTAACCCAACGTCCTCCTGCTTTGGCATGCTTTTTCCTGATTACAGAACTTACTTTTTAAATAACTGAGCAGGATGCTACGTCTTTACTCATTCGTGTGAACACAGACACTCGTGTTTGTCCCATATCTTTACTGTTGTGAATAACACTTCGTTGAACGCCCAAGGGCAACAAACAATCAACAGACTGAAGACAGCATATACACAATGGGAAAAATGTTTGTTAGTTACACAATACATAAGACACTGATATAAAAATAAATAAGAAACTCAGACTAATAACAAGAAAATACATAACTTGATTTTAAGTATTTTGTCTGGAATGGACAGTTTTTAAAGAACACATACAATGGCCAAACACATGAAAACCATAAGATGTACCACATGAAAACTATTTAATATTTGCAATGATCAAGGAAGTGCAAATGAAAATTACAATGAAACATTACCCTATATCTGTCACAAAGCCTATTGTCGAAGAGATGGAGGATAAATGTGGAGAGATGTGGAATCGAATAAATCCATGCATATTCTTGGTGAAAATTTAAATTGGTACAGG
>NW_004524588.1:18366821-18369267 GCF_000260255.1 Octodon degus
TGGAAAGTGCTTGGTGTTGCCTGTTGTCTGCAAATGCAGGAGTCTTTTGGCAAGAATCCTGTGCAACTTTGTATCAGGAAGTCTCTTATGAACTCAGGAAGGTCACCCTCTCTCTGCTAGAAATCTCAAGATGACTTTCTATAACTTCTGCTTTCTTCTCTTGTCAGAGATGTGAGATGTCAACTTTCTTTAATACCTTGCTGATTTTCTTGGGATGACTCAAGGAATTCCTTAATTGTTTCTTAGTGGATTCTTGGCATGCCGTGATCACAGGGTTCAAGTTGGTGGGGTGATATTTTTCAGGAAGTGGCTACAGAGGTGAAGGCATTTGCAGCCAACCCCCAACACAAGACCTCTGACAGTACTTTTCTGGTCTTCATATCTCATGGCACTCACGGTGGCATTTGTGGAAAGAAATTCTCTCCAGGGGATGTAGATCTGTTACAGGTCAACACCATCTTTCCAATGTTGGACACTAGCAACTGTTCAAGTTTGAAGGACCCACCCAAGGCGATCATCATCCAAGCCTGCCATGGAGGTGAGAGCTGATCCTGTTAGGACAAAGCATTCAATTCCTGACCTTATTGTTCATATACATCAATATTTTTAGAGCACCTAAAAATAAAAATGTATCTATGTTGGTTACTCAACCAGATGTGATTCCTCTGAATTGTGTCACTAGTTGGAAAACACTAGTTTTACTTTTAACTTAGGGAGATTCCATTTTTAATCTTAAAATTTTGATGTTTAGAGGTCCTTCATTTGAGGGTAAGGGAAATAAAAACTGTTGATAAGATGGATCCTGAAATGTACATATATATGCAGAGTAATGACATTACATGACGTAACATATGTGAAATGCATTGAAGTTATGAATAATGAATTATTTTGGATTTTTGTTTGTTTGTTTGCTTGTTACTGGGAATCAAATTCACAATGTCATGCTTCCCAGGCAGACACTGTGCTGCTGAGATATGTCTCCAGCTAAATTAATTATTAGGTCACAGTTCTGAAGGTGTTTGGAGGAAAAAGCAGTGTTTCTGAAAGTTGATGGTAAAAGAAACCAAGTATTTTCTTTACAGAGAAGCAAGGTGTGGTGTGGTTAAAGGATTCAACAAGACACCATGGAAATATAATCTTCAATCCCAAAGGTTTGGAGTTTGAAGACACAAATATTGGCTATGTAGATGATGTGCTGGTTCTCTGCACTTCAACATCAGGTAATGGGTTTCTATCCATAACAGATCAGTAGGGTTACCAATGGAGAAACTCCCAGCATTTAAGAGTCTGGATGCCGGTGCTTAATTTTCCATGAAACTTTTGAAGACCAACTCACTTTTCTTCCAGTAACATATCCAATTAACCTTCTTCATGAAGACATGATGGATATGTAATTTTCTACTAAAGCAATCATTAATAAAATATTGTCATGCTGTAGAATATTTTTTACTTTAACTTGGAAGGGTAGCCATGATGTGAATGGAAAACTGTACTGAAGTCAGTTGTACAGTGACTTCGCAGAAGAAAATGCGCACAATGTTGAGACCCCTTGCAGTTCAGTTTCTAAGACTTTATGTATTTATAGAAGAGGGTGTTGGGGGCAATGGGGACACAAAGCAGACTAAGCTACACTGCAGTCTTAGGTTAAAGTGAATTAAGAAGTGTACAAAAGAAAATACACCTGAATGATTCTGAATGTCAGCTATGGAGTACGAGCGCTATAACTGTATCCTGACAGTGCTATTTAGTCCTCGGTAAACTGGGTCCAGTTTTTCAGTCTTGCTGAACTTTCTTTGGATTACTCATTATTGTATGTAAATAAAATATCTTTGCTCTGAGCATTAAATAAGAGGATGTGAGTACAACAAGAAGCATAGTACAGAAGAAAAGCACACATTCATGGGATACTGCTAACGAGTTTGCATTTTATAAATATGCAAGCCACTTCACATATTAAGGTTCAAACACAAGTCATAGAAATCCTCCCAACTGCTGAACTTTGCCGTTTCCTGGCGCTGACAGTCTCTTAGCTGCCTTGGCCCCTAAGACATTTGGCCTGTGTTCATACAGTTTGCAGGTTGCTCTCTCTAATGAAACACTTGCCTCCTGAGGTGTCCTGGCTCGGCATTATGGTGACTATGTCCTGATATAAACCACAACACGTTTTCCAATAATCAAAAATATTGATACTGTTTGTACTTTTCCAGCTTAACTAGGAGGCTAAATAACAAATATAATTGTTTTTTAAATTACTTAACCATGATCTTCTACAATAGTTCACTTCTGGCTACATAGTGGCGTGCACCTCCCTGACTTCTTAACGTCCATCTTGCTGGTTTCTGTCTCCATTGCCTTTGCTTGTTGCATCTGTCCACATGACTCTTAGAGATCCCGGCTCACTTTTCTTCACGTTTATGGTCCCCTGGGAAAAACCAAATGATATGAT
>NW_004524588.1:18375662-18377031 GCF_000260255.1 Octodon degus
TTCATAGCAGTGCACAATACAGTGCTGCTTACCAGGTTTTAGTGGTGGAGTAAGGCAAGGTTGGGAGTGATTTGTCAGAGGAAATAAAATTTTAGTAGTGCAGGAGAAGAAATTCAAGAGATCTGTTGGAAAACATGGGGAAGGTAAACAATAATGATAGGTTTGAAAATTCAAATACAAATATTAAGTATTACCACTTAAAAAGGGAAGCATATGAGGTTTTTCAAATGTTAAATCCCTCTATTTAGTTTATCTATCTACCTACCTATCTATCTATCAACCAACCATCTATCTATCTATCTATCTATCTTAGAGATTAAATATATGCAATATTTGCCAATTAAAATAAAATAAATAAGTTGTAACTTAAGAAAAGTAACGAGCTTTGCCTTGAAGTTTTCTTCTCCTAATCTGCACATTTTCATTGTATCAACTACAATATTCAAATAATGAGTGACTCACAGATTTATAGATTTAGTCTTGATGCATCTAACAATATTGAGAAATAAATTTAATCACCAGTAAGATATTTCACAAAACTTTTAGATTTATCTTTAAATCTTAACTAATCATTTTAATTCCCTTCCCGTTTTCTTACTAGTAAACCACATCTATTCTGGAATATAAGAAATCAATAAAACTTCATGACCTATACATCTTCTTCCTTACTGATATTTTGTTTTCAGTCTCAATTCATATTATTTTATTCACTTACTAAATGTTGAGAGAATCTTACAAATACTTTTTTCATGTCCAACTGTTCATTTTTCCTGTTCAGACCAATGTCCTTCTTTCTAAATTACTCTGCGATGCTTCTAAGTACTCATGGATTCTCCTCTTGGGTATTCTTCACAACGAAGCACAATGTTCTCCAATATCAAGCTTTGATAATGAAACCCCTCAGTTTAATCTAATCTAAGCATTCTCATTCAGCCTTAATCTCTGACAGTAAATCCATTCTTTATACTTACATGTTAAGTATGTTGCCTTTTGTGACTTTGCAAAAATATCTACTTAGAGACCTTTGCATCTCTAATTCCCAAACAGGTCATTTCTTGCTGTCTTCTCATTATTTTTTTTATCTCTCAGATCTCACATAACAGTGATTCCCAATCTACTCTCTAATCCCATTATTAGATTCTACACTTTATGAATTCAGGAGCCATGAACTAGGTCTGCATTACTTCTGACATTCAAGGGATGTTCAGTATTTCTCTACTGTATCACTGATCAAATCAATATAGGAATAAATGAATAAAATTTAGGCATGACCTATCTTTTAATAATGTGACTTAGGTAAGTTTGACATATTAACATTTCCAAGTTTTTGTGTACAAGACAGCTGGCCTGAGAGTATTACAAGCAGGAC
>NW_004524588.1:18377958-18381352 GCF_000260255.1 Octodon degus
TTTTATTGACTAAAAAGATTTGGTTAAATGATGTGTCCTTGAATATATGTATCTGTTCCTACTGATTTTTCTCTGTAGACCTTGCACAATTTTTAAATGTCTGCACTATTTGTAATTGCACTATTTCTCTTCCATAACTCTCTTCCCTGTAATACCTTTGTTTTCTCCAATTAGAGGTAAACTTATCCTCTGTGCCTGCTTCACTATGTTGGTATCATTTTCATCCTTACTTAGCATTCCAATTTCACAATCCTCTATGTGTCACATACTTATGTTGCATCATACCTGTTCCTCAAATATCTCTTTGCTACTGCAGCGGTTAATTCCACCCTTTATAGTTTGGCCACAATTAAAATAAAAGGCATTAAATAGCAAACTTGAGATGTTTGATCCAACTAACCCTCCCTCTGTCATCTGCACATTCCACTGTCTATTTTATTTCCATCACCCTTAAATAAGACTATGATACCCACACTGTATACAGAACTGTCTTGCCTGTACATAAAATATACTCACTCACTCAGAACATATTCATTGAAAAATGGCAGGCAGCATACAAAGAGCAGGATATGCTCCATAACACGCAAAAGCTGGAGTGGAAGTACTGGAGCTCTCTGTGTGTCCCAGCCAACGCTGGCCATAGACCTGGCATGTGCTTCATTTACAGATAATATTTCTTGGCGACATCCTGAAAGGGGCTCTCTTTTTGCTATAAAACTTATTGAAATTATGCAAGAGTATGCCTGGTGCTGTGACCTGCAGGAAATTTTCCAAAAGGTGAGGTTCTAAAGGTTTCTTCTTCTCTACTTGACAGGCTTTGGGCTATATTTTCCTGCTGGAATCTTAAAAGGAAGTTCTGGCCATTTTTACCTGCCAATAATGCTACTCTGTCCAAAGGAACTTTGAAGGGTTTTCAGGAGTCAGCAAACAGGGATGTGAGCTCCAAGGAGTTACGATCCACGACCCCTAGGAAATTTTCACTTACTTCAACTTTGATCCACCATGAGCAGAGAAATGAGACTCTATTTTGCCTGTGTCCATCATAGCTAAGAGATCCAGCTGCAGAAGTTGGAAGTCTGTGAGGTCTTTCTATGCTCAGATATGCTATGTGCTATGGTTCTGAGAGATGCAGATACTGTTGGTTTATCTATCTATCTATCTATCTATCTATCTATCTATCTATCTATTAGTTTTTTTTACTAGACCAAATTATGATTCTCAATTCAAATAAAAAGGTCAAAAAACTTTTCTTCTCTTCTAGGTTCAATTTTCATTTGAAGTACCAGAGCCTGTGGAACAGATGCCCACTACCGATAGAGTGACTTTGACAAAACACTTCTATCTCTTCCCAGGACATTAAAATACATAAATTGTATCGGTATCTATAGATAGATTTGGGTATGTGTAGTGAGAAGAAGAAGGAATTGAAGTTAGTGTACTGGGACTCCATGATATTCTCGTAAAATGAAGGGAGGCTGATGAAAAACTAGGTCTTTTTCTATTTATTTAAGAGTGTGTTGCTTTTAAAATACTGCAGAATCGGATGAGTATTCTTTAGTGGCAGGTACTATATACCAAAATGTAGTCAAAAGATTTCAAAAGGTCACTTAAGAGGATCCAAAGTGGAGAAACATCTAAAGCCAGCATAGATTCTTCCTTTTCATGTGTTTGTCCCCATTGGTAAAGATACCCTACTACTAACACATAATTTAGCAGAATTCTTCCTTATATTTGTGTGATTTCCTATTCTGTAGAAATCCAGGAGATCTATTTTATGTATGAGTGTGCAGAAACTTGTTTCTTGGAAAAGTCGTTTCTTTTTCAAATATATTAAATTTGAAATAAAGTGAAAGGTTGTCCTGTGTTATTTTTGTTGTTAATTTGGTTTGGTTTTGACACACTGGGAATACAAGGGCATTAACACACAGAAGTAATATATTTGAGGTCTTATGACTCCAATAAAATGAGAAATCGTAATGACACTTGCATTTTTCTGATATTTTTCGGATATTATTTCTGCTTTAAGAATGCAGATGAAAACTAGGTACGTTAACAGAAGTTGCCTGAGTTGAGGGATACAGAAAAGAAAAGCAGCGATGAGGAAACAGTGCCGTGTGTGACATGACTTAGCCTGGAATCCGGAGCTCACTGCTGACAAAGCTATGAAGGCAACCTACAGATTTTAAAAGTTTGTTAAGACGATTGAGGGAAGCAAAGTGATCTTTGATTCAACACCAGGCTCCCACGGGTTTGCAGTCTTACTGAGAAGATGGAACAGTCAGGAAACAAGAAACAATGGACACACATAAAGCAACAAATAAACACTAGAGTATGATGTCCTTGCGTGAAAAATGAAAAATAAAATTGGGGCTAGTCATCCACTCAGCTGGAAGACCAACAATTACACTTGGAAGAGTGATCCTTGCTAGTCTTAAAGCATTTTAAAGTGAAAGCGAATTTGTGACTTTTTCAACAAAACCTTCAGTGTTAAACACGTCATAGTTCAGCATGTTTTTCCTCCCTCTGACTAACTGTTCTGGACAGATCGGTTTCACGTGATGACGTCCTTATGCTGCAGTGTAGAACTGGTCCTTTGAAAGGATTCTTGTCTAGTATATCGAAATGCAAATATGTGAGGCAGAGCTGCCACCCTCAGTAAAAGTAGACCCTAAGTTTGCCTTATGCAACTAAAGACAATCATGGTCGGGGTGTGAGCAAAAGACTTTCCTAGAACTGTCTGCCACAAGAGATTAAGGAGACAGGGAGCCAAGGAGGGGACATGCCATAGACACAATTTAAACAGAGGACAGGACTTACTGGGTTAAATTTCACCGGGCAATAGATAACAGATTCATTATATCTGTTCAAATGAGTAGAGGGAGAAGCACAAGAGGTTAAAAGAGAAACAAGGATAGGGAGGAGTTCTGAGAGACATGGACTAAGGAAAGGAACAGGAAGAAATCATTAGTCAGAGGAGTCAGCCTGTAGGACCATGTTTTATCATTTCCAGTTGCTACATTTTCCTTCTCAGAGGCAGAAACTAGAGCTCAGGACCAAGATTCCCACATTACAACTGTATGGGATGTCCCAACAGGGAAAGTAGAAGTTCTGAGCATCAGTTTGACAAACCTGGGATTAATTGTCCCTGCCTGCTGCACTGAAGAAATGACCAGCAAGTTTCAGTTCCAGTCTGAGGCTCTCTACCCCTCAGCACAGCAAGGAGAGTCAGGTGGTTTACTATGGCTGGTGGGTCGAGCTCACGCTCTGAAAAGAACTTTATTCATTCATCTCTGACTGGCAGAAATAAGCAGAGGGGAGAAGACCCGGGGTCGCTGGATCCTGAGCAGACCCAGAGCACAGGCCTGGTGAATGAGTGAGACTACCCAGGGCCTGG
>NW_004524588.1:18389097-18395112 GCF_000260255.1 Octodon degus
GATTTGTTTATTATGTTGTGAATGACAAATTTAGAATCCAGAGAAAGTAGAGAAGATTTCAGAGATTTAGAAACATCTAGAGTATTTTAACATTCAGGATTTACACACACACACACACACACACACACACACACACACAAACCCCATCTCTTTTATGACTAGACACTGAAAAAGACTCCCATCTCACTTAAAGAGATCTGGAGTCCTTGTGGCTCCAATTACACACAGAAACCAAAAGAAAGTATTAGCTTGTGTACTCTTGCCTTACTATCCTTTGCTTATGTCTGCCTATCAGAGTTGAGTGAATAAAGTTCTTTTCAGGAAGCAAGCTCAACTCACCAGACATGGTAATAGCCCATCTCTTCTTGCTGTGCTGAGGGGTAGAGAGCCTCAGACTGCAAATGAAACTTGCTGGTCATTTCCTAAGTGCAGGGGGTGGGAGCAATTAATCCCAGGTTGTCAAACTGATGCTCAGAACTTCTACTTTCCCTGTTGGGACATCCCATACAGTTGTAACACGGGAATCTTGGTCCTGAGCTATAATTTCTTTCTTGGGGAAGGAAAATGTAACAACTAGAAATGACAAAACATCATCCTATAGGCTGACTCCTCTGACTAATGATTTCCTCTTGTTCCTTTACTAAATGCAAGTCTCTCAGAACTCCTCCTTGTCCTTCCTTTTAATCTCTTGGGCTTCTCTGTCTACTCATTAAAAGTACAGATGTAATGAATCTGCTCTGCATTGTCCAGTATCTTCTGGCTTCTGTTTAATTTTTGTTGGTGGCATGTGCCCTCCTTTTCTCCCTGTCACCTTAATCTCTTGTGGCAGACAGTTCTGGGAAGACTTTGCTCATCCCTCCCCAAACATGATTGTCTTTAGTTTCCTAAGACGAACTCAGGGTCTCCTTTTACTGAGGGTGGCAGTTCTGCTTTAGGTATTTGATTTTTTTTTTCTAGATAATTCTTCATAGGGCCAGTACTACACTGCAGTAGAAGGAAGGAACACACAAAACTGATCTGTCCAGGATGGTTTGTAACAGGGCTGAAAAACACTGTGAAATGTTTAATTCTGAAGGTTTTGTTCAATGGGTAAGATATTTTGTTTCACTTTAAAATACTTTAAGGTTAGCAAGGATCACTCTTCCATGTGAAACTGTAGGTCTTGCACCTGAGTAGATGACTAGCCACAATTTTATTTTCCTGTTTTATATAAGGACATCATACTCTAGTACTTATTTGTAGTGTTATATGTTTCACTCTTTCCTGTTTGTCCACTCTTTTATCTTCTTAGTAAGACTGCAAACCCCTGGGAGCCTAGCATTGAATCCAAGGTCACTTTGCTTCCCTCACACATCTTGATGAACTTTAGAAAGACGTAGGTTGTAGCCACAGCTTTGTCAATAGTGAGCTCTGGGTTCTAGGCTAAATCATGTAATGCCCTGTGTTGTTTCATCTCTGCTTTTCTTTTCTGAATCCCTCAACTCAAGCAGCTTCTGTGAATGCACCTACTTTCCTTCTGCCTTCCTAAAGCAGAAACAGTATTTTAAAAACACAAGAACAGTGTCACTACGAGCTCCAGTCTTATCAGAGTCATGAGAACCCGAATGCATTACCGCTCTGTGTTGAACCTCTTGTATTCCCAGTGTGGCAAAAACCAACCAAACAAACAAAAATAAACCTTTTCACTTTATTTCAGGTTTAATAGATTTTCAAGAGAAATGACATTTCTAAGAGAGATGATGCTAAACATTTGTACAGAAAAATAGAACCTATGGTTTTCTACAAAATAGGAAATAATGCAAATACCAGGAAGAGTTCTGCTAAGACATATTTAAGTGGTAAATCTCATTATCAATGGGAACAAACATAAAAAGGGAGAATCCATGCTGGCCTTACATGCCTCACCAATGTGATCCTCGTAAGTGTACTTTTAAATATTTTGACTATGTTTTGATGTACAGTACCTGCCACTAAGAAATACCCATCCACTTCTGCAGCATTTTAAATGTAATGTATGCTAAACTAAATAGAAAAAGACAGTTTTTCCATAGCTCCCTTCATTTTACGAGACTGTCATGGAGTTCCAGTACTCTAACTTCAATTCCTTCTTCCTCTCTCTGCACATACAGAAATCTACCCATAGATACTGATACAATTTAGGTACTTTAGTGTCCTGGGAAGAGATAGAAGTGCTTCGTCAAAGTCACGCGTTCTTTCACGGGTGTCTGTGCCATAGGCTCTGACGTATCAAGTGCAAGTTGAACCTAGAAGAGAAGAAAATATTGTGGGCATTGTTATCTAAGTGGAGAATCTTGAATTTGTCTGGAAAAATAACCTATCATATATATTAAAATTGAGTGATGTAAACAAAAGGTATCTGCATCTCTCAGAACCACCACAAGCAGCATATCTGAGCATAGAATGACCTTACAGATTTTCAACTTCTGTAGCAGGACCTCTTAGCTATCCTGGACATAGGCAAATTAGAGTCTACTCATTTCTCATATCATGGCGGAGCAGGAGTTGAAGAAGCAAGTGACTATTTCCTATGAGTTGTGGACCGGAACTCATTGAAGCTTACATACATGTTTGCTTACTCCTGAAAACCCCTCAAACTTCCTTTTGACAGAATAACATCATTGGAAGATAAACATGATCAGAATGTCCCCCTAAGATTCCAGCAGGAAAACAGCCCAGAGCTAAACAAGTAGAGAAGAAACATTTATTTTTATTTTATTTCATTTTGTTTTGTTTTTGTATTTTTAGTAAGGGTCTACAGGGTCTACAAGGTCTCACTATGTAGATCAGACTCACAGTGATCCACCTGTGTTCAGCCTCCCAATAGCTGGGATTACAGGCATGAACCCCCACACCCAGTCTAAATCCCCGTCTTAGTGCTCCCCAGGGGTGGGGCCGGCATGACAGGGGAAGAAACATTTAGAACCTCACCTTTTGGAAAATTTCCTGCAGGTCACAGCAACAGGCATATTCTTGCATAATTTCAGTGAGTTTTGTAATAAAAAGAGAGCCGTTTTCAGGAGGTCGCAGAGAAAAGTCATCTGTAAATAAAGCACATTTGGGTTCTTATGGCCAGTGTTTGCCAGCATGTATAGGTAGCTCTAGTATTTTCACTTCAGCTTTTGTCTGTCATTGAGCACCTCCTGCTTTCTGTATGCTGCCTGCCATTCTTCAATGACTATATTCTGAATGAGTGAGCATATTTTCTGTACAGGCAAGACAGTTCTGTAGACAGTGCAAGTGTCATAGTCTTCTGTAAGAGTGACGGAAATAAAATCGAGGGTGGAAAGTGCAGACGGCATAGGAAGCGGTAGTTGCATTAAACATCTCAAGTTTGCTATTCAATGTGGTTTTTAAAAATTGTGGTCTGACGATAAGGAGCGGAGTCAATCGCTGCTGTGGCAAAGAGATGCCTGAGGAGCAGCTGTGATGCAGCATAGGTATGCGACACACATAAGGTCATGAAGTTGGAATGCTAAATGAGAATGACAATGAGGCTTGGTGCGGCCGCTCAAGGGCCGGTGAGCTAGCTGAGCGACTGAGCACCAGCTTCGGCAAGCGCAAGGTCTAGGGTTTGACCCCAGGTCGTGCGTGCCGTGCTGGCCAACCCCGAGGGTGAGCCGAGCTGCTGACTCAGTGCAGCAGTGGTGGCGCACGCCTACGTTTCCAGCACTGGGGAGACCGAAAATAGCAGGATCACTACAAGCTTACCAAATACATCAAATGAAAAGCAAAAAAAGAAAGAAAGAAAAAGAAAACGACGCCAACATATTGCAGAAGTTTCAGAAGAGAAGTTTAACTCCAACTGGAGGAAGAAAGAAGCTACGGATCAGAGAGTTACTAAAGAGAAATAATACGCATGGAAATAGTGTAGATGTTTAAAACTTATGCTGGAACTACATAGAGAAAAACACTAAGAATTGATGTATATATTCATGGACACATCATTTAACCAAAATTTTTACTCAGTTAAATTGTAATAAAATACACATGAATAATTAAAATCCTGTTGAAATACAGCTGCCAGCCAAAAAAAGAATATTAAGGAAAAGTGTAGGTAGCTAGCTATGAAGGCCTTCAGTGGAATTTAAGAAATTCTTGATCAGTTCTTCAGGAAAACAGCATGTCGTTGGGACTTGCCCAGGGGACCGTGAAGGTGAAGAGAACTGAGCTGGGATCTCTAACAGCCATGTGGAGGGAAGCTAGAAGGGAAAGTAAAGAGGCAGAAACCAGCAAGATGGACATTGAGAAGTCAGGGAGGTGCAGACTACTAAGAAGACAGAGAGGAATGCATGGTAGAAGACCAGGGTCAAATGGTTTAAAAGTTATTAAGACTGCTAGGGAAGGTGGGAAAGTATGCACAGTATCATTATTTTTGATTGTTAGAGAACATGACGCATTGTATATCAGGACAAAGTCAACATAATGCAGAGCTGTGACACTTCTGGAGGCAAGTGCCTCATTAGAGAAGACAGCCTGCAAACTGTGTGAGCACAGGCCTGAACACACGCCTTAGGGGCCAAGGCAGCTAGGAGTCTGTAAGCTCTAGAAAACTGCAAAATTCACTAGCTGGGAGGATTCCAGTGACTGGTGTTTGAACCTTAATGTGTGAAGTGTCTTGCATGCTTATAAAATGCAAACTCATTAAGAGCATTCATTAAATGTACTTTTCCTCTGTACTATGCTTATTGTTGCACTTAAGTCATCTTATTTAATGCTCAGAACAATGATATTATATTTACATACAACGAGTAATCCAAAGGAAGGGCAGCAAGGCCAAATTACTGGACCTAGTTTACCAATATCTAAATAATAATGTTAGGATATAGTTGTAGCACTCCTACTCCTTAGCTGACATTTAGATTCATTCAGGTGTGTTTTCTTTTGTACACTTCATAACTCACTTTAGCATAACACCTCAATGTGCTTGGTATGCCTTATGTCCCCCTATCCTCAAAAACCCTCTTCCATAAAGCATAATGTCTTGGCAACTGGACTGTAAGGGATCTGAGCATTGTGGGCACTTTGGAAATTCTTCTAGGGCATCTTGTTAATTATTGTACATTGTGTCTTCATGAGTAAGGGTAATTAGATGTGTTACTGTAAAGAAACGGAATTGTTCTTCAAAATTTCATGTAAAATTAAGCACTGATTACCTGGTGTTGAAGAGCAGAAAGCAATAAAATCCTTCTCTATGTGGACTCTCATAATACCATCAAACTCCAAACCTTCTGGAGTCAAGAATATGTTTGAAGGGTCTCCTGCTTCATCCTTTACACACTCTGTGCTTTTCTTCTCTGGAAATAAATATTTACTTTCTTTAACCATCAACTTGCAGGAAACTGCTGGCTCATCTAAACATCTTCAGAACTGTGATCTAATGATTAACTGAGCTGGAGATTTATCTCAGTGGCACAATGACTGTCTGGAAAGTGTGAGGTCAGGAATTTGATTTCAAGTAACAATAAAAACAACAACAAAAAATCCAAAAGAATTAATTATTCATAACTTAAGTACGTTTCACATATATTATGTCATGCATTGTCATTATTTTGCATATAAATGTATATTTCAGGATCCATCTTATCAAGAAGTCTTAATTCTCCTAACCCTTAAATGGAGGACCTCTAAACACCAAAATTTTAAGATTAAAAGTGGTATCTCCTAAGTTAAAAGTGAAACTAGTGTTTTCTAACCAGAAACACAATTCAGAGAAACCACAACTGATTGAGTGACCAACATAGATATTTCTTCATTTTTAGATGCTCAAAAATATTGATACAGGCTGGCCAAATAGATCAGTGGATTTAAAGCAGCTACAAGCAAGCCTGGAGGGCCTGGGGTTCTATCCCTGAGCCTGCAGGGCTGGCCCCACTCCTGGGGCCTTTGAGACAGCAAATGAGATGGCATGATGGTGCATAACTGTAATCCCAGGACTTGGGAGGCTGCAGACAGGAGAATCACTGAGTCTGATCTAGTAGTGAGACCCTTAACACC
>NW_004524588.1:18395212-18403818 GCF_000260255.1 Octodon degus
AGAGAGAGAGAGAGAGAGAGAGAGAGAGATGCATGCAAACTATAAGGTCAGTAATTGAATGCTTTGCTTTAACGGAATCAAACTGACCTACAAGGCAGGCTTGGATGATGATAACCTTGGGTTTGTCCTTCAAACTTGAACAGTTGCTAGTGTTCAACATTGCAAAGATGTTGCTCATTTGCAACACATCATTTTCTTCTGCAGAGTGTTTCTTTCCACAAATACCATCCAGAATACCATGAGACATGAAGACCAGAAAAGTGCTGTCAGAGGTCTTGTGCTGGGGGTTGGCTGCAAACGCCTTCACCTCTGTGGCCATTTCCTGAAAGATATCACCAAAACCAACTTTGGAACTCATGATCATGGTATCCTGAGAATCCACTGAGAAACAGTTCAGGAATTCCCTGAGCCATGCCATGAAAATCAGGAAAGCAGGAAAGATGGTTGACATCTCACTTCTCTGACAAGTCATGAAAGCAGCAGATAAAGAAAGTCATCTTAAGATTTCCTGCAGAGAGGTGACCTTCCTGAGTTCATAAAAGATTTCCCAATAGAAAGATGCACAGGATTATTACTAAAATTCTCCTGCCTTGGCAGACGACAGGTAACACCAAGCACATTCAAAGGGAAGAATTCACATACAGACTACAAAGAAATTATGTTTCCTAGTATGATCAATTTCCTTTCTAATATTATTTGTGAGTACAATGGATTTAGTCATTGTCTTTATAGAGCAAAAAAATTACCAAAGCCGTGAGATTTTCTCTCACAATCACTTGGTATCCCAGGCCTTCTAGAAGTGTTTTCATATTTCTGATATCAGCTTCAGCTCCAGTCCTTTTGGGAAGACTGTCGAACTCTGTGTTGCAGATAATGAGGGCAAGACGCGTGCGGGTCAACTGATTCATTATTGGATAAATCTGTAAGAAAAGGAGATTGAACGAAAGGCGTATTTCCCTTAGCTCAGGATTCATTTTGTGTGTTTACAACAGTTTCTCCTTTCCCTATTAAGATATCAAATTCCTTGGGCCTGGGAAGATAGCTCAGCTGCATAAGTGCCTGCCTGGTAAGCACAAGCTCCCGAGTTCAATGCCTTGTACTGCAACAAACAAACAAGCACACAAACACCCAAATCCCATAAACAACAGTTTAACAAGCTGAGGCTTAATGAAGACATGGAAATGGTGTATGCAGAAGCCCAGCTCACAGCTGCCCATCTGCCTGTACTTTTGACAAGTGGATATTTTTAAAAGACACACACTACTCATTAAGAAGACCAAGAACATGTGTATCATTTTTTTAATGTCACATCAATTATTACTATACTCTCATGAAAGTATTTTTTTAGAAAAGGTAATAAAAGGAAAAGAGAATCAAGAACAAAAATTTAAGATTCTTTGAAAACATGCGATAATATTCAATCATATGGCTCATCTTGCATAACTGTATCTGCTAATGTAAGCAACAGACTTGATCATAAAAAACAATAATATATCACTCATTGCTATTCAGCTATTTTTGTTTCAAAAATCTGTAATATATGTAATTTTATACATTACCCTGTTTCTGTATTTGTTTTTATTTTTCTTGCTTTTGTTTTTACTCTTCAAAATAAAATTATAGTAACAGATAAAGAGTAATTAAAAGATAAAATAAAATAATTCAAGGAAATGAAGATAAAAATACATACATGCATACATATATACATACATACAGAGGATCTGAAGCCAGGATGATGGACATTAAAAACTGACACCTTCACTTTCTGATTAACTGACTCTGGACAAAGTATTTAACAATCCTTTGATATTTAAAATGGATATTTCTAAGGTTAGCATCACTAATATGCAGAATATTTATGGTAATGTCAGACTCATAGAAAGCATCCAATACCAGCCATGACATTGTTTTTAGTACAATTTTTATTTTTCCAGAGCAGTGGAACTGGTTCTCTCAGCCTGAGCTTCTAGGAGGTAGGGCTCTTGTAGGTCAGGGAGCACCCTGAGGATTCAGTAGAAGATTTGAGGACATGATCCTCAGATCCACTTCAATTTATAGAAAACGATGTCCCGTGTGGTATTCTAAGCACAGCACCTCTGCTGAATTTTCTCTCCATATATTCTGAGCCATTTCCAGGGTGCAAAGCTTCAGACCTCCTCCTCGTCCTGAGGACATGGGCATAAGTTGATTGTCCTGTACTTCCTGAGAAGCTGCAAGAGACAAGAACTATGAATAGTTACATCTCTGATTGCTTACCTCGATCTTCTTGACAGAATCAGCTATGAGAGGCCACACAGACGCAGTGCCATCCAGGGGCACAGCCCTGGGATATGTGCTAATACAGTAGAGCGGATTCGTTGCTAGTGGAGCACAATTCCGGCCAGAGGAGATGGCCAGTGGTTTGACGCAGGGAGGTACATCTACCTGCCGCAATAGCCATCTTGACAGGCATCTAAATAAACATAAAGAAAGGGAGCTTTTCCTGTCTATACATGACAAAGTAGTGGGAAAACAATGTGTTAGAAGAAAATTAAGATACAAATTTATTTCAAAAGATTTAAATCCTAAGATATGCTAACATATTATATTGTTAAGGATATGTCTTGACTTTATTCAACTATTTTGTAAAACATACATGTTTTTCTATATGAATTTAAGAGACATGATAGTAGATATTCTGGGTTCTTTATAAATATACTTTCATCCTGTTCTTCAGGGTAATTTTCTGTAGTGTACTCATATAGGAAAGAGTGACAATATTCAATATGCAATAGAACAGCCAAAGCAGAATGACAAGCGCTACAGTCTAGGAGCATGTCAGGTGTAAACATCTTCCTCAACATCGATCGCCCAACTGTGAAAGGAAAAGTTCCTACAGCCTTATAATGTATGAGAAAATCCCAAAGGCTTTTGTTTGACCGCACATCATTCACCGACCCAACCCACTGGCTGGAGAACTGCATTTGTATTTGCTTATTTTATAATAGAAATAACTTATGTAGCTATCTGGATACATTTTTAAAAAGCAAACTTTAAAATTGAAAACATAATTAATTTTAAGGAGGAATGTTTAAAAACCTGTTGCATAATCAGTGAGGTAAAAGGAAGCATCGCTGAACATTTTGACTGCAAAAAATAAAAGCGAATTAGAATGGGTATGCTGGACAAAACAGTAGAAATAATCATTAGTTGGGAGAAGTGTTCTGTTTCTCAATGATGTCTTCCAGGTACAATAGCAAAAATAAATGGAAATATTTAAATTGTATGAAAGCCATTTTTCCAGCAATATAATACAATAAAGAATTTAGATATATAATGAGAATCCTATTCCAAGAAATATCTAAGAAAATATGCATGCTTAAATCACCACTAAATGCATAGGAGGTAGCTCAGCGGTTTGACTGACTGCTTGGAAAGCGCAAGGCCTGGGTTCCATCCCTAGTTAATGCACGCTCTGCCAGCCCAGAACTCTTGGTGAGCCGAACTGGCCTCCAAACCGGGGGAGAAGATGCAGCCTATAATTCCTGCCCTGGGAGGGCTGAGACGAGATGATCACCATGAGTCTGAGCTGCATGGTGATACCCTGCACCAAAATAAATAAATGAATGAATAAATAAGTAAATAGATATTTGAAAAATGCTATTAAATCACCATTAACTGGTTCAGTACAGCGACTTTCACCCAGGTTTTTGTGCTCCATATTCCTTCCAAACATCAGCTCCTAATATGTCAAGTGGTCATTTTGGGTTATATTATTCCACAATTCTGAGTGAAAAGCCTTTGTATGAAAAAGTGACTAGTTGTTAGGAAGAGGCCAGTCTCCTCCAACAGTAAGGTTAGCTAGCAGGGAGCCCGGTGCAGGCTGACCCTTCACACGGCTGAGAAGAGCATTCCGAGCATGGCACGGAAGGTGAAGACGGTCCTTGTCACCTGGGACAGAGGAATTCCCTGAACTACCCTTAGTATTGTGTGGAATCAGGAATAGTTCTCAAGTGCTTGTGGTGCAGGCTGTGTGCTTCCGGTGTGCACACAGATCTAGACAAGCACCCCACAGCACAGGTGTGGCCCAGGGACTGGGCTTTGGGACGGAGAGCAAGAACGTATTTGGTGAGACACATCCAGGCTGAGCCTGGAAAAATCTTCCACAGACTGTCTTCTACGATGCTTCTAATGTCACTTACTGGATGTTATTGTAGTCCTTTTGTCATTGCATATTGCAGGTATCAGAGCCGTGGGATGGAGAAGTCTTAACAGCTCAGTTAAAAAGCGCTGCAAGAGTACTTCCGGTTGATCACGAATGTCCGTTCGAAAAGTTTCCTTCATCACACGTCATGTTCTAGTATGCAGAAAACACTGCACATATTGGCATTGGAGCCTGACGATTGTAACCGAAGCAGAGCTTCTACTAATCAAAGTTTGGTAGGTTTAATTTTGGAGGGTAGGGGGGGTTGGACCCTGGGATTTTGCCCTGAGGTAAATTTTGTGGCTCTCCCTACAACAAGAAGTCCAGGCTG
Organism: Octodon degus; assembly: GCF_000260255.1. NCBI lineage: Eukaryota > Metazoa > Chordata > Mammalia > Rodentia > Octodontidae > Octodon > Octodon degus. Next base: position 18,399,727 of record NW_004524588.1, read on the forward strand.
GGATCCACCTTACTATCTTCCTGACTCAACCTCCCAAAGCTGAAATGGCATGCCTAAATTAGTGTAAATATTTGATGTTTCTATTGGACGCCACATGATCTTAACTGGTACAGGTGTGATGAGCATCATTTGCCTTGCTTTAAATTGATAGGAGAGTTCTGCCAATAAATAAATAAATAAATAAATAAATAAATAAATAAATTGATAGGAGATGTTTACAAACTTATACATTCACGATTTAGATATTCAAGCAAATTCAGGGAAAGGAGGAACATTATGTGTCATGTTCATTATTATATATTGTTTAAAATCTGTATATAAGATAAGATCTGGAATATAAAGTTATTTTTGTGTATCCTACTAAAAATAGAAATTCTGATAGATTTCATTTAGTGTTACTTTTTTTTTAACTTTTACATAGTACTGCACACTGCCAAGCAACCAAGGTTAGATGAGAGCAGAACAATGAATTGATCAGAAAGGTTTAATTTCATTATAAAGCATGAAGTGCAGTGGTAGAAAAAGACAAACTTGTTTGAAAATAAGAAAAAGAAAGTGAGAGGTGTGGATGGAGAATTACTGTGCAGGTGGGAATGTACACTTGTAAACACAGCAGCAGGTCTGGAAAAGGAGAGGTAAATTCAGGCTTGAGAGGAATCAAGGAGACTCAGCTACTCCTTGAAATCTAAAAGGAAAGAATATGGGACAGCCAGATGGCTCAGGGGACTAAAGCACTTGCCTAGGCAGAGTGCAGCGGCTGGGGGTTCAATCCCTGGAGCGCTGTGCTGCTCCCCCCCACGGGGCAGGCTGAGACAGCGATAGAGACTGGGTGTGGTGGCACGCACCTGTAGTCCCAGCACTTGGGAGGCTGAAAACAAGAGGATCACTACCCCTGTGAGTCTGATCTATGTACTGAGACCCTGTAGACCATACCCTAAATTCAAAAAAACAAAAAGAGAGAGAACCAAATACAAATATTAGATGTCAGGCTTGAACAAGTGGCGCAGTGACACCACTATGCAGGCAGACAAGAATGGAACCGGAGGAGGAGGGCAGACTTGCAAATGCAGCCTCTGGGAGGTTGAGCTGAAGCTGTCTCAGGGCGGCGAAAAAAAGGCCAGAAATGTTGCTGACCAAGAAACTGAGCCTGCCTTTACAGGAGGCACTTACCTGCACACTTCCTACAGTAGTAAAGCAAAGAAAACCATCCAAGATGCTTACACTACCAGTTTCTCTTAGTTCTTTGAAAAGATAGAATTGTGCTAATATCATTCATTGAAATTTTTATGCCTCTATCTTATAATCTGAGTAACTACTTTGAAAACACCAGTGCGAAATGTATTAAATATATATTAATTGCTGTTATTCTCCTATAATTGTATTTGAATTTTTAAATTTTTCCATAAAATAAAATAGTGAGCAGTAAATTAAACAACACTACAAGGAAACAATGAATTAGAAAATAAAGAAAGAATACAAGCGGCTTGCATGCATCGAGCCTTACCTGAGAAGAGCCCCAGTGTTCTAGCAAGGTAGTAGTCTTCCTCACAAACAACATCAATACAGATCTGGCAGGCCTGGGGCCCTTTATGGATGATGCCGTCCACCAGCGCTCGGGCCTTTTCCATAATTGTTACGCACTGATATTTTATAATCTGCATCTCCTCCTGGTTCAGCACTTGCTTCTGCAGCAATTCATCCAGCAGACCATTTAGAGTACCTGTGCCGACCGAGTGAACAAACTTCTTCCGTTTTCCCTTCAGGATTTTGTCTGTTGGAAGCAAGAGAATTTCTGAAGTCATAAAAACATGCTTATTTTGCTCTCAGATTTTGAACAACAAGAAAATTTCTTTTAGTCTCAGTTCCAAGTCATCCGTCTCTGAGGAGTCGAGTGCACTTTCTTTCTGTCGCTCTGCCACCTCTGTCCCTCCAGCAGGCCCATCTGCATGCATGGAGTGGCCTGAAGAGAGTTCCTATCCTGCCCTTGCTGAGTGAGCAGCACACATTACTCTGTCACAGCTCACGTTGTCTTCTATCTGTCTCTGAATATCAAAACAGAAAAACAATAAACATGCATATTCTTTCGGACAGCAGCTTCTGGTCCTCATTTTGCTCTGTCTGAATGAGGACACTTAAAATCGCAAAATACCCTTGATTCCAGTAGATCCAGGCTTATTCTGCCACAGGCTTCACTCACTGCCTCCACTCAGGGTCCTGAGCCTCTTGCTTCCTCTCCCCTTCTTCTCCCCTCAGACCTGCCTACCTACACATCCATGAAAGCACTACACCCTTCAGAGCAAAGCATTCCTCAAGACCAGACCTTTTTTCAGACATAAATTCCAGCACTCACCAGCCATGGCTGTCCTCGCCTATGCTCCTGTGCTATGAGAAAAAAAGCTGACCACTTCCTTCCCAGCGGGCTATGTATGCTCCGGGAGAGAGAGAACCACCGCAGCTACCTCTGCTCGCTTTCCTCTTGCTAAACCAGGCTGGATTGCTGAAGTTTAAACTGTGTCTGAGAGCGCATCCTTGGGATATTTTCTCCCATGTCCCTTGGGGCAGCTAGGAATAGAAGAGCAGTCACACTTCCGTAATACCAAATGAAAATATTTGTATGATTAAGCTTACTCAATAACTGACCTGCTGTTGCTTATGAATTGTGGTTCATAAGCGCAATTCAACCTCGGAGCACACGAGGCGCTCTGCTTGCCTTCTCCTGTGGCTCTGTAGAGCATACAGGGCTGGGGTCCTGTGAGTTCTGCTTTTCAAAATGGAAAAACTTATTATGAAAATCAAATATTTTCTTTTGTGATGCTTTTCCTTTGTACATGTTATTCTGAGGACTTTTTTTTTAAATAAAAGTAACTAAATTCTCACGCTTTAAATTCACAACATTGGAATTTGTATTTTAATCATTTTTTCCTAAACATTTTTTCTTTTTTCTTTCATTACTGGAGATTGAACTCAGGACCTTGTGTTTGCCCAGCAAGCACTTATTCTACTGAGCTATCTCCTCAGACCCTGGGCAAGATATTTAACTCACTTATATGTTTCTCAAAGTGGAAAAGCAAGATATTAATAAATTTTACATTTTTGACTATAAATCAATGAAAATTCTAATATTACATGACCTATTAGTGGCACCTATTTAATATACCATTTGTAGTACTAAGCTTCTGTTATAAATATTTCACATTAAAAATGTACTGCAGGTATTTATGTACAGAATCTATATTTAATCTATAATTAAGGTGATCTTTTTAAGCATTTTGATGAATTTCACCCATTCATCCACCTGGCAGATGAATAGGGAGGACACTGTCCAATCCAGATACCATTTTAGATGCAGAAGTTTCAGGTAAAGGACATCTGTTCCACGGAGTCCTCATGATCTTACACTGAGGAGTGGAAGAGACGGTGGACGGCAGTGTACTCCAGGATGCTGAGAATGCCAGTATGCATTACATGCTGGGAGAAGAAATCAGCTAGGAAAAGGGATAAGTGAACACTGGAGGGATCAATACAGACTGAGGAACCAAGCAAGGCCCAAGAGATCACAACTTTGTGCCCAAATCCACACGTGTAATTGATTATCCCAAAGAAAAATCCATTGTAATCATTATTTAAATTGTTCACAAATTTTATTGGTAAATTATTAATATGCATAATTACAAGTCATCATAGGGATCTTACACCCGTACATGATATATCTTTGTTCTTCATTTTTCTCACTCCTTCCCTTGTATTCAATTCCTTTACTTCTCCTTATGTAAAAAATACTTTGCTTCAGTTTTTTCTATGCTCTCATTCTTGTGGCTTCCTTCATTTCCCTCTTACCTCCACTTGTCTTCTTCCCATTTTCTGCCCATTTCCCAAAGTCTATGAACACATGGAAATTAAATAAGCCCTTAAACAACCATGTGCCACAGATGAAATTAAAGAAGAAAGCAGACAGTTTTGTGTAGTAAAACAATAATGCCAATGCAATAAATCAGAATTTGAGGAACTCAATTAACAGAGTCCTATGAAGGAAATTTATGGGCATGACTTTCCAGAACAGGTAAACTTAGTGAGCGCAAATAAGCAAGCTAA
>NW_004524588.1:18409858-18412404 GCF_000260255.1 Octodon degus
TGATGAGCTTTGGTGCTGCTTTCAAGGCTTAGCTATTGTGAACTCTGCCTCTATAAACATGAGTGTGCTTACATCACTGTGGCGTGGTGATTTAACTCTTTCAGGAAAATAGAGACAAGGGAAGAGCTGGGTCCAATGGGAACTCTTGTTCTAGTTCTCTTGGTATCTTTACACCGATTTCTGCTGTGGTTCTAACAGTCCACGCTCCTGCCAAAGTAGAGCAGAATTCCTTTCCCTACAGTCATTACTCTGGTTTTAATATTACAGTATAGTTTGACTTCAGAATGAATTTGGGAGTGTATTTTTCCTTTCAATTTCACCAAAGACTTTGAGAACTAGCAAAGTTTCTAAATTTCTTGTAGATTTCAGCAGTATATCTATCAAGACCTGGGCTCTCTTTTGTGGTAATGTTTAATAAATCATCAATTTATTTACTAATATGGGTTTATTTAAAATGTATATAATGTCTTGATTTAGCTTTTGTACTTCAGAACTAAGGAGGAATCTGTCCATTTCTTCTATATTTTACATTTTATTATAATACAAGCTCTCAAGGTATTGATGATCTCCTGTCTTTCTGTGCAATTTCTTAACATTCACCTTTTCTTATCTAATTATGTTAATTGAAGCCTTTTCTTTTTAAATTAAGTTTGGCTAAGATTTTATCAATTTCATTTAATCTTTTCAAAAATCAACTCTTTGATTCACTGAATCTTCATATTGTTTTCTTATTCTCTGTTGCATTAGTTTCTGGTCTGGTCTCAACAATTTCCTGCTTTGTAAGAGTTTTTGGCTTGATTTTTTCATATTTTTCTAAAGGTTTAATGTTCTATACTAAGTTGTTTACCTCAGCTCAATCTGTTGTCCTGATACGGGTATTCACTGCTAGGAAGTGTCCTCATAAAACTGCTTTCTTTTTCCTTTTGAGACAAGGTCTCATTGTGCAGTCCTAGTTCACCTTAAGTTTACTATGTAGTCTAGGCTGTTATTGAGCTTATAATGACCCTCCTGCCTCAGCCTCCCGAGTGCTGGTAGGCATGCCCCACCATGCCAGGCAGGACTGCTTTCGTTGCATCCCATAGGTTCCGGTCTGCTGTATTAGCATTATTACTGAATTGCAGAGACTGTCTAATGTTTTTAAATTTTCATCTGGAATATTTTGCTTGTTCTGGACAGTGTTATCTAATTTCCCATGTCTTTATGAAGTTCTTGTGTTTTCTTTTGCCAAGGATTTGCAACTTGTTGCATTTTAGTTTGGTAATACGTATGAGATAACCTCAACTCCTTTACATTTATTTAAACATATTCTACGAGTTAGAATGCGGTCAGTTTTAGAAGATGCTCCATGTTAGCCTGAGATGAATGTATATTCTTATACTATGGGTGTAATATTCCATAAATATGTACTAAGTCCATTTTTTAAAAAAAAGTTTGGTTTAGCTCTATCATTTAATTATTAATATTATTGTCTAATTGATCTATTTGTGACAATGATGTGTTGAGTTCCCCCATTACAAGTGTATTAGTGCTTATTTGATTTTTCATGTATACTAATATTTGTTTTATATAGTTGGGTATACTGGTATTTGTTGCATATATATTTATGAGTATTGGATTATTCCTCTTGGATTGTTCCCCTTACAAGGGAACAAGCTTAGTGTCCTTTGTATATCTTATGTAGTCTTGGTTTGAACTCCAGTCTGTCTCCAAATAGAATAGATATTTATGCTTTTTTCCTGGGCTCATGTCACATGGAGTATTACTTTCTGTACTTTGTCTTTGTGAACTTCTCTTTAAACTGAACGTGCTTACTGTACACAGCGTATTTTTGGTTCTTGCTTCTTAATCCACTGTACCAGTCTCTTTGTTTTGATTGGATACTGAGACCATTCACATTAGGTGTTAATAACTGATAGACATCGACTTAACCTTTAAGTGTCATTTTCCTGTTGTTGGGCCCCCCCTTGTTCCACTCTACCTCACTACTTGCCTTGTCTTGTGGATTCATTTTGTTGGGGATTCATGGAGTTGTAAGCTTTGTTATCTCTTTCTACAACATATTTCAGAACATCTTGGAATTCTTTGTGTTCACTAATTGCCTCTGATGTTCATTGTCATGGAGGTATCTAAATTTTCCATTAATTTTGAAAGAGTTTTGTATGGTGCATCAATCAAAGTTTGAGATTGTTTTATTTTATAGCATGAAATACTTCCAAAAGCTCTCCTTGACTGAGGGTTTGTGTAGAGAAGTCTGATGTGATTCTGATGGGCTTTGTTTTATAGGTGGTCTGTTGCTTTTCCCTAACAGCTTTTAGTCTTCTGTTCTTGCACTGTGCTTCTGGAATCTTTAATATTATAAACTCTGTATATTCATAGAAGCTATAAAAGGATGTGCCAAGTCACTTGAAAGAAAATTTGAAGTTCTTTTTAAAATAAGTGAAATTTTTGCTTTGAATTTTAAAAGGGAAATAAGTTTCAACATTTGAAACATGGATCAATGCAAGAAAGAAAATTTAAAAAAAATAACTTAGTTTGGAACATTGAAT
>NW_004524588.1:18412504-18413410 GCF_000260255.1 Octodon degus
TTCATCTCCCACAATCCCTGCCTCCTTGTAGGCTCTTAGAAGTGAAGCGAAGATTGTCAGTTCCAGAGCCACCAGCTGTGAGACAGTCGGTGGATGACGTCTCAGAAGTCAGTATCCCAGGCTCCAGAAAAGGCCTGCACGCCACCGAAGCTTGGGCCCCGAGACACTCACAGCACTCACAGGTGCTGCTTATTAAACCATGATGAGCTACTTAGACACAGTGTTAATGTGCCCATTTGGGTACAAACCAATGCAGTTCATACAGCTAATTCTCTAGAACCTCTATCTAGGAGTAACGTCTTTCTGTGAAGACATCCATAAGAGCTGTACAAGTAACGGGTCTCCAGATGTAAAAACATTCACACAGGGCCGCAAAAATATGATAAAAGAAGGGACTAAGACAATGCCAATAGAGAATAACAATTATTCAGGAACATACTTTCTGCTATAAAGAAAAAAATTTTGAAAATGTATTTAAAATAATGATATTAAGGGTAAGAAACAAAATATGTGTACATATATCAATAAAATGAGGAAAATAAATCATGATCTGAATGAGAAATTTAACAATAGAGATATAAATAGTAATGAACAGTAATTTTGCGGTGTAAGAATTCACTATTAAACAAATAAAAAAATACATTTAGAGCGTCAACAGGTAATTCGATCAAGTAGAAGAATTTCTAAACATGCAAATGCAGGGCAGGCTAGGGAGACAGCTCAGTGGCACAAGGCCTGCTTGGCAAATGCTTGATCCTGAGTTTGACCCTCAGCACCAGAAATGAAAGTAAAAAAAATTGAAGACACTTCATTTTAAAGTACTTAGTCATACGTGTAAAACAAAAATATGGTGGGCTGGCCAAATAGCTGAGCGGATTAAAGAGCCTGCTTAGGCAGCCGCAGGGC
>NW_004524588.1:18420763-18434668 GCF_000260255.1 Octodon degus
AAATGGACTAAGGCCAAAGATATTTCAGCTGATAATAGCCATACTGATTTGGGTTTTCTGTGCATTCTCCTTTGGGTTTTCCAAAGAAATGTTCTACCAGTTCAGCTGATGGTATCAGAATTATTATTCAAACTCAGTTCTACAAGGAATCATTCATTATTTTAAGCTATTTCATTTCTACTTAATTATTTTTTACCTTTTGTATGTATAAGCGTGTTTCTGAACATTAACTTATTCTGAGGGTATCACACAGTACTGACAGTTGTGTTTAACAGATTGCATAATGTTTTCATTTGTATTTGTATTGATTCATATTTGTTCTGTCATTCTGTGTTGTCTAACATTTCAATTAAAAGAAAACTGAGGCTTAGACATGTTGAATAGAATTAAAATTTCCTTTTATTTGTAATTAAGCTTACTGGTACAATTTAAATATAGATAAAGATCACAATTAATCATAGTGATTTTGTCCATTCTTGTACATCTACATGATACGTATTTGTTTCACGCGCAGAGGTTAGGACCACATTTCGCTGTGCAGACTGCCACGAGGCTTTGGAGGATTAGCATGTGTGTGTACGGATTCCTGTACAGTGTCCAGTTCCTGCCAGTTCTGGGGCGGCCTCCACAGTCCCGGCTGCACCTGTGTGAAGGCGCCGCAGCTCCCCCAGGATCTCCCACGACAAGCTCAGCCTTCAGGGAGCTTCAGCCTCCCCTCAGCGGTTTCTTACGGTGAGGACGAGAATATTCTGTGTGGCTCTGTTGCCGGTAAGGAGGAAGCCCACAGAGACAGCCACAGCCGCACTGCTAGACGCATGAAGAGATCTTCCAGAGGAAGAAAATGGCAAAGATGAGAGGGAACATGTAGGGGAGAGTTCTTAGTCAAGTCAGTAGCAGTTTACTTTTCAGTGTAATTTTATTTTAAATTGAAGCATCCACTATCTTTTGATCTCAACTTCTATAGAATTTACAAATACTTCCCCGTGTCCTTAAGTTGTCTTTCCACACACTCATACGTGCATGAAGGCACACAGTCTGAGTTTCAGGGGATTTGGAAATACATGACTCTGTTATCTTAGTATTAGGCCAAATCCAGTCTTGAGAACGTACTCCTCTAATTTCTTCTAGAATTTTAATGGTTTTCTTCCTTGAAGCGTATTGAATCTACATTTTTCTTTTTTGGTTTATGGAGTGAAATGGAAATGGAAAGAGAGGTCCATGTGCTCCCTTTTCCATGTTGAAATCCTGCTGTGTCTGCCCTGGCTGCCAGTCCAGCTGGTTTCTCCACCTCCATGTTGCCTGGGCTGCTGGCAAAATGTGTCACTTTTTAAAAATTTGATGATGATTTTTGCAATAAATAACTTTTATTCCAAGTAACTATTTTATTGTTTGAATTTTTAGGTGACTATTCTGAACACCTTATATTTTCCCTAAATTTTTCTTCAATTCTTTTTAATTATTTGGTTTTAAATTTTTGGTCTTTTTTACAACATTCTCTTCATACTAAACACTAAAAGATTTCTGCACTGTTTTTATTTGAGTTCCATATAGTAAGTATTTCATTATGATTACAAATCATCATTTTAACAAATGACTAAAAGCAAAAGTAAGGAATATATTAATTTAAGTACTTTCTAAATACAACAGGAATGATTTCAGAAATAAACATTTAAAGTAAAAAGTGCCATAGTTTTTTCTCCTAGATGTATCATTTTTGAACAAAGTGCATATCAACTTTTGACAATGTTCTTGTCTCTCAGGAGGAAAACTGAGGAATTCCATGTCTTTTAGACTAATTAACAATATAGAGAATAAGACTTTTGTACCCGAAAAAGCATATTTACTCCATATAAGCTGCCTCGTATCAACTAAGTGAGAGATAACCATGATCAAGGCAATGTATTTGAAAATTTTAAATCCAAAAAGAAACTGGCCATGAAAGTTTGAATCACCTCTTGGAAAATATCCCTTCTCCATATGGAATGTGCCTGCCGGAATTGGCGTGATCAAGGAGCACGTGTGCATCTCATCTTAGCTATTGTACACACTTTAGTGTACTTACTGCAGCATGTAGAGAGTTTTAAGCCACTTCTATAGATGCTGAAGAACCTACTAATGCATTCATAGAGGATGTGCTTATGCATAGTCTGAATGAGGGACCTTAACTTTTGTTTATCTTAGTAATCCCAGCTTAGTGCACCAGACCTTTTTATGATAGAGATGTTTGCCATGAAAGATTTGTCCAGTGCATAAATATTATTTATATAGGTTTATTTACACAATTGTGTATTTAGCAAACATTTAGTGTGAGCCTTAAGTGATCCAGGTCTTCTACGACATAGGGCTACGTGAGTCACTAAGACACACATGCTTCGTCTTCACCCAAGAAGGAAGTGGCTTTAGAAGATAAACATACAAGGAAAGTTGTGGCAGGAGAAATGCATGGTAGTATAGGAATTTTAGGGTACAATTCAGTGGTGAAAAGGTAGTTTAAAATTTGGAATCCATAAGCTAGGGACGTATTTCAGTGGTAGAACACTTTCCTAGCAGGTGTGAGGCCCTGAGTTCACTGTCAGCAGAGCAACAAAACATGATTGGAATACATGTAATGAAAAAAATCAAAATTACTCCACTGTTGGAATGCTGATGGTAGGCAGGCTTGGAAAGAGAAAAATAAGCCTAGTGCCATTTAAAAATACACACAAGAAATTGTCTGTAGATGTGCTACCCTCTGCAGACAGAACAACATGGAGAAGAAGCAACCTTGGGGGGGGGGGTGAAGAACTTAAATGCGTGTGAGTTGGTGATTGTGGCATCTTCCTGCAGCTGCTCTGAGCAGTAAGGGAGAGGATACTAAATGCTGCTGCACTGTAACAGGAAACCAGAAGAGCCAACACTGAAAGTGCTGTGCCTGCTTCCACGAGGAACTGCATCTGGATAAGGGTAAACCCATCTACGTATGGGTTGAGGGCAAGGGCATTGGGATGGGATGAGACAGAATTTGACGGTGGAAATGCAAAAGACAGTGACAGAGGCCTGCGGAACCTCGGCACAGTGGTCAGCGTGCTTTGTGAGAAGGCTGGAGAGGCGTCTGGCTGAGGGGGAGAACCAGTGTCAGCTCTTGAAGGCCAGCTGGAGTAGGCTGTTGTGTGTCCAGCCTGACACCTATTTCTCAAGATAGTGTTGCCAGTATCAGCAAAATATTCCAGGAGTGTCACTAAAATCTTTTGTAGTCATAACATATTCACATCAGAGTGCATCCTGATAAGGATGGGTAAGAACATGGTAAGCTAGAGTATCTCTTGCAAACAGTTCTCTGGAGGTTTGCACTATTTAGTTTATAAATGGTATCTAGTGTTGCCTAAGAGCTTCTGCACTGTGGAGTTCCAGTCAGGTTGGGCCTGAAAAGGGCAACCTCGAATGGCCCTCACTTTAAGCCTAACATTTCAGGAACCATCTCAGGCATCTCCACTGGCTGACTGCGGTTGCTCAGGAGAGATGGCCAGAGTTCTGTCATCACTTGGATGACTATGACGACCCTTGTGTGCCCCTCTAAGCTGACACAGATCACACAAGGCAATAACAGGCTTCCTCCATCTTGATTTGATTATGCATAAATTTTTGCTGTTCACGAAGTTAAAGAAAACTGATCTGTCTACCCTACGAGGCTTAGTCTCTGTTGTTTCTGTTGCTCTATATCATGATTCAGTGTCTCCATGAATATCAGTAGCAATAATGTGATTATGTTTGCAGATAAACTTTAGTGCTTGTTCACCTGTTGGCAAGCATTGGGCTTAGCCTAAACAGGGTCTCTTAGTTTTACAAATGAGTAATGCTGTCAATTCCAATTGATGTACCACCATATTAGAACTTAATGTGGTCAGGAAATTTTTCATTTGATAGAGTTCATGAGCATACTGCACTGAACCCAGCCTCTACTGCTCACTGCGTCCACAGCCAGTCCTTCTCCAGAGTGTGCTTCCTCATAGAGACCATCTCATTTCTGCCTCAGAAGCCCTGACCTAGTGTCTGGCATCTCACAGTCAAACACAAATTTCCTATTAGTAATAAATGCATTCTTTTTAGATGAAAACACCTGTTTGTAGTTACACTACGCAGTAATGATACACACACACACACACACACACACACACACACACAGCTAAACAATTCAGAAAGGAAAGGAACTACAAGGAGAGACAGCTGTGCTTTTAGAATGAGCTCATCAAAATTGCACCTAGCAGAAATTACGGGAAATATTTGTTTTTCATTTCTGGCTTCCAACCCCTTGGTAAAATCTATATCAAAAATTTTAGAAATGGGTATGGGCTAAAAAATTAGAAACCCTCCTAAGCATTTTAGAAGATAATGCAACATTATTTATTATTAGTTATGCAAGGAAAAGACAATTTAAGCTCAATAAATGTTCTCCTGTAGCGAGAAGTGCCAAGTTATGGTGCTTTATTATGGTGTGCAGTCACTGTCTACATGTATAGACAAGGAAGGGAGCCAAATTCGACCATACGACCTGAAGAGATGTATTTAGTGTCAGCAATGTCGTCAGGCACTTGAGGTAAGTCAGTGTCTGGCAATGGAGTGACTATTGCAGATCTGGTTCTAAAAGTCTGGACAAGAATATAACAAAATAGGTAACAGCATTGCAAAAACGGGACATTTGAATAGCTCAGTGACAGTCCCATATTTTTCCTGTTTCAACAGTTCCTGGTGATAAAAATATCAAAATGTAATTTTTTGTGCCTCTTGTTGTGTTTGCAAAGGATTTCTGGGGAAAAAACAAAGGAGAATTGAGAGATTCAGTTACAGTGAAGTCGCCCAATGGCCTTCGCAGGCATTGGTGGATTAACACTTTAGCTCGGATCGAATAGGAAGGGAAAGAAGAGAAACTGCTATGCAAGCAAGTGATTTATTTGCAACAGAAAATTTGGGTAAGATTAGCAAACAGCAGAAAGCAATGGAGCCCCAGGACTCCTGGCCTTTTCATCACAGTTGCTGCAAAAGCAGAGCTCAACCTCTCTCTCTCTCTCTCTCTCCCTCTCCCTCTCCCTCTCCCTCTTTTTGTTTGCAGTACTGGGTATTGAACTCAGGACCCTGCACTTGCCAAGCAAGCGCTTATTCTACTGAGCTATCTTCCCAGACAACTCTCTCTGTCCCTCCTCCCACTTCTATCATCAACAGCAAGACTGCTCAGGGAGTGTTCACACATCCTTGTGGACAGACGGCCTCTTTTCAAACTCGCTCTTCTTCACCATCATTTCTCTTAGTCTGGGACTCACTACTTGGGGCGCCTCCTACTGGCACTGGATGCAAAGCTGAAAGGACCCCTGAGTGCACTAAGCAAAGCACACACATGCTTCTATAAGTAATAACTATGCCTACTAAGGTGTGCTTCTTAAGGTTTTAGTTTCTTAAAAAATTTGTAATTATTTTCATTTTCTGAGACATTTTCAAGTCCCTGAATCTTAAGTGGTAACAGAAATGTGTCCAGAAGATATTTATTTTACCTTCCCTTCAGAATAATAATTAAGAATGAGGAAGAAATGAGAAAGCCATACAAACCTAAATGCATGCAGAAAGAATCTTCAATGAGTTTGGAATAGAAAATTAAGTCTGAATATAGCACATTTTTACCACCAAAATTAAGTATAAAGACTTTTTCTTTCAAATTGTAATCTGACACACATAACATAAAATTTAACACTGTATGTACGTTTTAGTGCCCAGTACAGTGGCAATGAACCTTCCTGGGTAACATCTTCAGCATTCATCTCCACAGGTCATTTCAATTATTCATCACTTAACCTTCAATGAGCCTTTGAAATCATCATTCTCCTTTCTGTCTTTATGAAATTGGCGAGTTCAGCTATGTCATATGACTGGAATCACACAGAGGCATCTTCAGCGATGATATGCCCAGTAAATGTGACTAAGAACCACCTAGATTAGCAAAGCTCTGGCTGTGTCTGTGAAGGATTCACATGCAGACCCAAACCACAGGAGACCGCCCCTATGTGGGTGGCCTTCTTGCCATCTCGGGCTCCTTCAGGCTTCCAGCACTCGCTCCTCAGCTCTGCTTTCTAGAGCTTTTGCTCTCACACTTTTCATACGGTCGCCCAAAAGCAACCTGGCGGTTAGCTCCCAGATCTCGACCACTGGCTGCTCTCTAGTATGTAGCAGGCAATTTCGCGTTCTCCTGTTTCTGATTCAGCAGAACACCATTAAGACTCTGCCTGAGAGTCATACATCTACTTATAAAATCTTTGTACACTTATCCATATACTGTATATTGATTCTGCCTTCTAGTGTACCCCCAAGTACAAATTTTGGTAACAAGGTGGCTCTAGGTAAACAGAAATCTAAACATACACTTCTCTCATTCTTTTAGTTGGCACTAATTTGATGAGATTGAAGATTTCTGTGTCTCTGCTTTGATAATGTAAAAAGTACTGACAGTTTGCAGTATCAACTCTTTAAAGTACTATACTGAGTAGCACCATTTGGTTATCTTAATTTTCTATTTGTGTGATTCAAGGGGTTTAAGGAATCCATAAAATATTTTTGAGTATTTTTGGAAGAGTACGAAACATACTGATGCTCTGGAGAGACTAATAAAGTAAAATCATGAGCTTCAGATATGCAAAAAATCTCTTCAAAGCATGAGAACAAATTAGTAAAGAAAATTTAGGCATCTCAGATATCCAAATTCCCAGCTCATGGGCTGCATAAAGAATGTGCAGTGGGGCCAGCCAAGTAGCTCAGCAGGTTACAGCACTTGCTTAGGCAGACGCAGGGCACAGAGGTTTGATCCCCAGCCTGCCGGGCTGGCCCGGCACCAGGAGCATGCTGAGACAGTAATTGAGACTAGGAGTGACGGCACCTGCCTGTAACCCTAGCTCGTGGCAGGCTGAACACGTGTAGATCACTACGAGTATGATCGATGTAGTGAGACCCTGTACTGAAATACAAAACAAACAAACAAGCAGAATGTAAACCAGTCTAGATGTATCCTGAAGAAGATTTTAGGCTGAAGTTGCTGGAAATCAAGCAACAACTTTCACATCAAGACTGGCTAAATTACATCACACTTTAGTCCTCGTCCTTGAAGGGTATCAAAGTGAAAGTGAGATTGCTGACCAGAAAAGAATGGGATCTGTAAATTGAGAGAAAGATGTTTGGGAGGAAGCTGCAGTGTCTAGGAACATAGAACTCCTAAATTCTGAAGACATTGTCCCCGATACATACAGAGGCACCAGCACTCCTGCCCATTACCCTGACCTCCTGTTCCAGGACAACTAATCCTGGGATGTCTATGGAAAGTAATGAACAATAAGCTAGCAGCACCTGCTATTCCTCCTCAGAACTCACACTCCTCAGACATTGCTTTGTCTCAAGTCTCCTAACCAGGCTTAAATTTAGGACGGCTCCTAGAAGCAAGCAACACAACATGAAACAAGAGGGTGTCCATTGTACTCTGGAAGTACCTCTTGAGGCTTGTGAGCTTTACAAGCACACTTGTAAGGAATAAATTCAGAAATAAGGGTGGGTGATAATAGCAGAAGTGAAATAAGCATGAATTAGTCTGGGTTTTTTTTAATATGAATCTATCAAACTGATTACAGATTTAAGAATTCATAGTTACCAAAAAAAAGTAATAATGATTTATTTGATTGAAGAGCTGAAGCATGAGTCAAATGATGGCCAACTATGAAAGATCGAGAGATGGATGCTATTCCACGGGTTGCTCTCTTTGCATCTGAGTCATCCCAGGGCTCAGAGAAGTGGAATGGATTTTCCACAGTGTGAGAATGCAGAAAATACACCGTGCACTAAGCCTCTAAGGAACAGATTTGTGAGCTGGGCACCAGCAATGCGGAAGAGCCTTGTCATTGCCCCTCGCTCTGCACAGACCTCGCAGTAGGGATCACAGGCATTCGATGCAGAAATGAAGCCCATGGGTTCAACAGATCCTAGAGTGCCACGGACTAGGTGGGAGCCTGTGACAGCCAGAGACACGATGAGCAGCACCTTTCTGTCCTGGACAGCAGAGGCAAAGCCGTGGTTTGAATGGCTTGGCATGTGGAGGCCACAGTGCTTGAGCATTCCCACGGGATGCTCAGAAATGAAGTCATTAGGAACCCTGTCAGATTCACACTGCGTGTTTATGGGCAGAAAAATTTTAGAACAGATGAACAAAAACTAACATCAAATACTAGAGAGATTCACAATCCATGAACAAGTACCCAGACTTGAACCCATTTAGAGATGTAGGGCCCCTTGGATGAAGGAGAATCCAGGACTCTACTATATGAAAAACACTTACACAACTTATCTTTCTTCCATCATTCTCCAGAGTGCTCTAAGGGCTTTAATCATAATAGCTATGCACTGGGGAAGGGAGATAATCATGCTGGTTTCAGAGAACACCAACCCTTGTTCTGAACTAACACTGAATCAAGAGGATCCAAACATTATCGTGGCCCTCCAGTAAGGAAAGGCCAAGTGACCTAGGTGCACTTCACCACAGAAATAAAAATGGCCATGAAACACATTGAAAATTGTTGATATCTATGACATTGAGGAAATAAAAATTTAAAAGACCAGATATTCATTTAACTCCATGAAGAATGTCTAAGATTGTGAAATCAATCATTAAAAAATGCTGACCAGTCTCAGAGAAAAAGGAATATTTCTACATTGTTGTTTGGAATATTACATCTGGTAAGTCTGAGGACTGGGTGGTCCCTTTAGATGAGTGCACAATATGCATCCCTGGGTCCAACGGGACACTGGAATCTGCCCACTCAGGAGAACACACATGACAGTGATGTCCTCACTTAGTGTTCACTTAAGTGAGTTGTGGTTGTTTCATAAGTGTCTTATAGCTATGCAGAGAGAAATTGTGGTGTAGATTTTGAGTAAAACTTAGCCTTGTCTTGTTGCTAAGAAATAGTGATGAAGAGACCAATATCTTGGGGACGTTTTTGCTTTAGGGCCCAGGGAAAGCCTTTTCCAAGCCATTCCTTGTCTCTTTCTGAAACTGATCTCTTTTATTGGCTGGATTCAACTACTTTCAATTTGCCCTTTCACTTTTTCTCTTTACTTTCTTTTAAAAAATTAGAAAACAGTTATCAAACAAATGTATTGACTACAGGATTAGTGATTAGAGAACTACTTCCTTCTTTAAACATGACAATCGCAGCTTGAAACAATTGCTGCTTGTGCATTTGGAAAACACATGCTGGAATTAGGAGTGTGAGTTTACAGAGATGGTACAGGTGCACCTTAGTGAGGGAGACTAGTCCAACCTGCCTATCTTCTGTTTGCTTACTTGATAGTAGGCCCTCATCTGGGTAGGTTACTTCAGGCAATGCCTTGAGAGGATATAGAAAAGAAACAGGGCTTGAAAGTGAAACTGATTTTTCCCCCTTCCTGTTTTTGAGAAACAAAGTCAAATTCTTTTACTCCTTTAAAATGCATTCTTGAGATTGAAATTTGTTCAACTTTCATGTATTGAGAAAGAATGACTTCATGTTTTTCTGCATCTATGCTTTGCCTATCTACCCCAAAGGCAAAATGGAATACAGAGGGAAGAAATGATTGTGAAAATATTTAAACACAACTGGATACAACTATCTCTGAGCCTGAGGCCTTCCTTTCATGACCTTCAAACTCCAAGGATGAGGTTCCCGAGGCAACATCAATCAAAGCCTCACTCACTAGTAGGAAATCTGAAGTTTCCCTCACCGGCTCTTATTGACGTCAAAGAGATCAGACAGATCAGGGAACATTCTCAGATGACCCTGATAAGTATACATTTTCAGCTGTCTTCTTTAGATCTATGAAAGAGATAGGGACAGCTATCTCTTCTCTCATTCCTTTTTGATTATGCCTGAAAGTCTACCACACCCAGGGAGAGAAAACTTATCTTGCTTGAGTATTGCAAAACTATGCACCCAGAACAGATTGGGAGCTTCCCTTTCATGGAGAAAGGAATAAATTGGAAAATAGGAACAACTAAAGCTAAGATAGAAGAGGAATAAGAGCTGCCCCACTATGTATACATCCCAAAGATGATACTATTTTTCCTCCTTGGTGGTAGTACTTTCTAAGGACTACAGTTTAAAAAGGGAATTTTGCCTCTAATAGAAAATTTAGGACAGAATGTTTGCTAAAACCTTGTATCCCCCCTGCCACAGTCCAATCTTGGGAATGCAAAACTCAATAGAGAGATTGGGGCTGGGGAGATGGCTCAGTGCAATAAGCACTTCCCTGGCAAGTGCAAGGGTCTGAGTTCAATCTCCGGTTCCCCCCCCCAAAAAAAACCAAAACAAACAAAAAAACTGAATAGAGAGTGGGGATTGGTTCCAGATCTTAGATTGTTAAATGAAGCAACTCTGTAAATTCACCCAGTGGTACCTAACTGGTACACCCTCCTTTTTCAGATCCTGGAAGTTGCCAGTTGGCTTTCATTGTTAGAATTAAAAGATGCCTTCTTTTGTATTCTTTTTTTTTTTTTTTACAAATTTCCAATGTTTTTTTGTCCATGAAAATCTACATGACCAGGCTTCTCAACTGAATTGGACTGAGCATTCTCAAGGGTTCAGTGACTGTCTTTGTATTTTCATGAAAGTGGTTTCCTGTAATTGGCATGTTTTTAATTTTAGCA
This sequence comes from Octodon degus, assembly GCF_000260255.1. Taxonomy (NCBI): domain Eukaryota; kingdom Metazoa; phylum Chordata; class Mammalia; order Rodentia; family Octodontidae; genus Octodon; species Octodon degus. Next base: position 18,431,448 of record NW_004524588.1, read on the forward strand.
GTCAGCATCGTGAAATATGTAACGATACCCTGTCATGTACCCAATCAAAAGAACTCTCTATTTAGGGTTCCTATACTCTGCTGAATTTTCAACAGACAGAGATTATAAGGTATGTAGGTCTAAGGCAAAACTTTGCAGTCTTGAGGTAAAATATTTAGGCCTTAGCATATCTAACAGAACCCACAGGCTGGAGGAAGAGAAAATTCCACTAATTCTTTGCTTGCCACAACCCCTATTATTCAACGGGATTCCTAAGTATTGATTATAAGTCCTTCTCCCATTGGTAGCAAGATATAGTGAGATCACACAACATTCCTTTCAACTTATAAACAAATTCCTAAAGACAGACACTCATGTTTCAATCAGGGAAACCTGATTCCCATACTGCATTCCAAAAGCTTAGACCTGCACTACTGGATGCCCCAGAACTCAATTTACTGGCAGCACCCCCATCCAGTCTACGTGCAGGTGAAAGGTACGGCGTGGCTTTGGGAGTGCTTAAGCAGGGTCAAGAACATGCTCATTGGCCTGTAGAGCACCTGAGTCATAAGTTGGATATTATAGCCAGGAGATGGCCTGTGTGCTTTGGATGTATGGCTGCCGCAGCTGTCTTGGTACTAGGAACATCCAAGCTAACGGAAAACATCTCACTGCATGCACTCCTCACAAGGTGGCAAGACTTTTTTGTTGCAAAGAGAGACTTTGACTGTCAGACAACTGGCTTCTCCAATATGGAATTCTTCTTCTAAAAGAAAAAGACATCCAAATAGAAACATAGTACTTCTTAATTTCTGCAACCTTTCTACAAAGAAAAGAAATTAACACTGAAAGACAGGACCACTAGAAGGTTCTTCTCTATATGTCAGCAAAACTTGTTATACACACCCCTTCCTGACCCAGACTTCACTGTCGTCAGGGATGGCAGCTCCTTCATAGAGAATGAGACATGGAAAGCTGAGTGTGCATTGTACACTTAAGCCCCTAGAACTAGTGAAAATCCCTGACTAGACTGTTTAACTCTGCAAAGACAAGAGTCAATATTTATACTGGTTAAAGCGTTTGTTTGGGCAGACCCGGAGGCCACCTGCCTTGCTGGACCTGCCCCTGGGGCACACTCAGATGGCAATTGAAAGTGGGCATGGTGTTCGAGACTATAATCCCAGCGTTTGGAGGCTGAACCCAGGTGGTTCTCTAGGAGTCTTATTTACATAGTAATACTCTGTAAACCCTGTACTAAAATGCAAAAAGTAGAGTAAAAAATTAGTAATAATAATAATTCTAGGTGTCTACCAACTTTAAAGAATATCTCCAACTGACAATCGCAAACCATTTCAGTCAGAATGTAGCAAAAGCAGTCATTTCCCCTTGTCCCTTCATGACACTAAGGATGCTTCTTTAAAGGAAGATCAATTGTACATGAGTAGGTTAGGTAGAAATATTCCAGTTAGCCGTACAGCAAACCCTTTAGGGAGAGACTGTAGAGAAGATTTGAGAACACATTACAACTGTACTGGGAGGCATGTGTTGGAGGCAAGGCCTCAATATAAGTACAGAATGACCGGGCTCATATACCTCTTCAGGGAGTAGGGTGACTGCTATCACCTGTCCAATAAAGCCTAGATAAACAACAGCCACCTAGTGGGTCACCAAGACCCCACTGCTCCATCACTTCCCAAAGAACGTCTTTGTTCTTCCATCTATACCTGCATCCCCATTGTATCAATATTACCTAAATGCCTATACTTATCTTTTTATTGGTTGATCATAGTTTTGAGGCCTGTCATACCTACTTCAACATTTTATTTCATGAAACTTCCTTTGAAAAGTGGGATCATGGGCTGGTGAGATGGCTCAGTGGTCTAAAGCACCCACTTAAAACAAGCTTAGCAAAGCACAGGGACCACGGTTCAATCCCCTAGCACCACATGCCAGCCAGCCCCGCCCCCTGGTGCGCTGAGCTGACCACACACACACACACACACACACACACACACACACATAAATAAATAAATTTTTTTTAAAAAAAGTGGGATCATATCTGGATAGACACTGGTAAAAGGGAATGAACTTATTCGAAAGGGAGGAGTTAGGGAGTTGAGGAGGACAGGAGAGGGAGTGTGGAAAAGAGATTTATCTATGTATGTAAGCAGGAGGGGTTTTATAGATGTACTGTGCATTTGTGCTGGTGTATGGAAAGAAACAGTTCATTCTTTAATGTCTTTCATCTCCTTTTTTCAACTATTTGTACTTTTTCTATCCTTAATTTCTTACAATTCTTTCATCTTCCAAATTTACATGCATATAATAATACAAATAACTGTTTGGAAGAAAACACTGTATCTTATAATAAATACTGTGAAATTCATATAGCTTTGTTAAGTGAAATTCTGTATCACTTGTAATTTTTTGTTTTAATTCTAATTTGAACTCTCTTTTGAAAAAGAGAAAAAGCAAGCAAGCTCACTGATGATCTACTTTCCATTCCTTTCCTGTCTCTTAGGAGTTACCTCGCTTAATAAATCCTTCCTACACGTAAACTCCATTGTCCATTGACAGTTTTGGATTTACTGAATATGAACGCTGTACTGATGTCTTACAGTTTGACAGTTATGTTACTCTAAGGTCAGTATGTTAACAAAAAAAAAAAAAAACGTGTGATTATAATCTAAATACATGAGTTGAAATTCAAGCACACCATGAACTGACTCTTTAATCCCAATAATCTCTTCTGTAAAATGGGAACAACAAAACATCTGAAGGTAATAAGTATCTTAATAGTGGAGAAAGCACCTCACGGTCTTAGAACAATGCAGAAACACCCTGAATGCACACAATCCTGGTCCCCAATGGTTGCAACACTTCTTATTAATTTAGGACACTTCTCTCTTTCTTAATGAAAGAGAATAAAATCTGTTCTTTTCTGCATTACATCAAAAATGAGTACTGAACTCTTTCCTTTATTCATCCCTGAGAAAATAAAGCTGAGAAACCAGTATAAGAGATGAGCAGAGCCACGCCTTGCAGTCCTCACTCATATTCACTGACTTCATAAGCAGACAATAGGAGAATCTTCAGCTCTTTTCTCAGACTTTTGCAATAGATCAGCAGAAGATTGAAATGCTAGAGTCATCAGGGGGAGCACCTGCTCCTCGTTTCTGAGCTTTGTCCCTCGAGCTCCATCCTGGGTGCCATGGGACAGAAACCCCCACGAAGGATCTTTG
>NW_004524588.1:18436148-18440807 GCF_000260255.1 Octodon degus
CCCCATCCACCGCTCTGTGTTCCTTTTTTGTTCATGCACTTTTCTCCTTAACTATTTTTTCTGACTTATGATCAGTATTTGTTTCTACCTACCAGGGGTATGTCTCTAATTATCAGAATTCAAGTTTTCTCGCAGTCAGGATTCCATTTACTTTGTTCACTGGTATATTTTTTATACCTGAAACAGAAAGTAGTTCTTGACAATTTTAACAAATACTAATCAAAAAAATTTTCAATGCTGAGTGATGTACTGTATACCAGTTTAGCAATGCAAAGCATTGGGAAAAGGCACGATAGCTCAGCTGACTAAGTGCCTGCCTTTGCAAACACAGGGACCAGGCTTTGATCCCTGGCACCACCTTCTGCACCAGCCTGCCCCCAGGCGTGCTGAGCCAGCCCCTGAGACTAGGGATGGTGGCACATGCCTGTAATCCCAACACTTGGGAGACTGAAAACAGCAGGGTCATTGTGAGTTCCAGCAATATAGTAGGACCCCGTACCAAATACATGAAAATAAAAGAGACTATTCTCAAAAAGCAAACCACTACAATGTTCCTGTCCTCTTATGAGTAGAGCGTCAGATGGCAGAAGTAAGAGATAATGCAAATAAAGGGTTGTAATATAGGGATAAACTTGAAAGCAAAATGCAATTTATACCATTTTTTGAGGGACTTAATTAATTTAATGTTCTGTGGTATAAAGTTATGCACAATATATACATTAGGTTTAAATTTGCTCTAGTGTTTGAAAAATATTTAAGCAAAAAATGTCTGAGAGTCACAGAAAGTTGAAATTTTTTGTATGGTAAGTGAAGGTCTGAAGTTTGACTGAGTAGTCTGTTGTCTGTACTCTGAAAATATCGTAAAAAGCAGTTCCTGGAATTATGGGACTCAAATATTTGAATCTAGGAAATATTTTATATTGTCTGTTAATATTAGAATTATGCCAGTCATGGGGTAACTGTACTATGTGGACCAATGTTTTCATTTCTCAAGATGGTTCTTTTGTATTTTCTGTTTTCTTTAGCATCTGATATAATGCTCAATAATTTTGTGTGTGTGTGTGTGTGTGTGTGTGTGTGTGTAAGAAAAGTAAATAAGAATGAAGAAGGAAATGCTTATCAAAGCTGAAAGAGTGAATACATTTTATGCCTCTTCCATTGTTTGACATTTCGCATTGGTTTTGCTAGAGGAATACAGAACACCATTTTCACTTTCCACTGGTCAGATCCCTTTGACACTGAACTGCACCATCACTATTAACTTCTCCTTTATGTTACCCCAAATCGACCCTTTATACTTACTATTTACAACGGCCACTGCAGAGGTAGAATAGGCTTCTCAGAGGTAAACGGACAACAGAGGGCATCTATATCATATCATTTGACTTCACAGTATAGTGATGTCTAGAGCCAAGGACAGGCTCTAGGTGAGAAGAGATTTATATAACCTCAGAAGATATTTTACAACATAAAATGCTAGGCATGCTTGTTGCTGCTGCTGAGGGGACTAGATCACACCTAGAAACCCCAGCAATGATCTCTTGGCCCTGCCAGCCCATAGAGAGCTGTGGTCTTTCCTTTGGTGTCTTCTGCATAATCCAAGTCCTTCCTGGCTCCATTTCTTCTCTGTTCTGCTTCTGAATTGCAGACCTGATGACCAAACCTTTAGTTTTATTCAGGAAAACTGAATTTGTAAGATACCCTTTATTGACCCCACCCAGACTGACACCTCAATCTATTCAAAGATCCTGCAATCCCAGGATTTTGTATGAAAGAATAATGAACTGCCTTGATATCCCTGGACTGTTCAGGAGATCACAACTGAAACACCATAAATACATAATTCATATTCTTTTTCTATGTATACCTTTGGATTTATGATTTCTAACTTGTTTTACCCAAGTAAGACAAATTTTTATGACCCTATGCAGAGAAATTTTCACCTTTGCAATAACATCATGCTCTCTGAACTAATAAAGATATCTCTCTTTTCTTACAGAAAACTATTCTCCTCTACTGTTTAGTATTTAGGACCACATTTCTTCTGCTTCTTCACACTACTTCCTTTTTCAAAGAAAGAGAGTTCCGGGCCGGGGAGATGGTCTAGCGGAATAAGTGCCTCCCTGGCACACGCAAGAGCCTGAGTTCAATCCCTGGTCCAGGCAAATTAAAACAAAACAAAACAAAACAAAACAAAACAAAAAAACAAAGAAAGAGAGTTCATTCATTTAACTATTTCTCATTCAATGAATTTTATGTAAAGTTTATTGTATGCGTGGAGTGTGCAGATATTGACCAAATCCATGCCTTCCTGCAGCTCAAAATAAGAAAAAAAGATGCCATACGGGGTAGATGGGGTTAGAACAATGAAAAATAAAATTAGGAATGAAGTGGGAAAATGGGGAGCAGCATAAGTTCAGGACAACATTTTATGTTTTCACACTGTGATCAATCCATTTAAGTGTCTTCATTCTCTTTCACAAATCACATATTTGTTTGATGACTTACATTTATGTCTACCACAAAAATGTGATTTGTGGCTGGAGTAATGGTAACAGATATGTCACACTACTGTGTCTCCAGTGTGAAAGCTGACTTCCCAGGAGAATACAAGGTAGATTCCCTGACGTTGCAACTGAGTGTGCCACCGCACGGCAGGTTTTTACTCCATATATAAAACAATGAGACTCAATTTTATATACTTTCCTTCTCTACACTGAAAAGCTAAGAGCCTCCCAGCCGCATAACAGCTCCAAGCTGTGCATCACCTTGGTCTACTTTCACCTCCTACTGTCACATCCTCACAACTTTTTCTAAGCGGCATGTAAGCACCTGCGAGGCAGCAACAGTTAGCGCTCTACTTGCGCTTGCCTGACAACTGAGTTATTGTAGTGTGAAATGTACATAAGGATAATTTCTTATACACCAAGCAATGAGTTAGTTGAAGAAAAAGGGAAACTTACCTTTCAGAATATTTCCCGTAGAAGGTAACTCCAAGTGTTTTTCTGGAAACCAACTATAAGTTGTGTGATGAAGTAGGACCGGTTGTACTGCCTCGCCAGGCCTCGTTATCTATGAAGACATAAAGTACGGTGCCGTAGGCTATGGTCTTCTACCATTTTGGAAGTTCTTTTGGTTTTTATAATTTTTCTCAGAAAGCTTACATATAGCAAATGAATTACCATCATACATGTGGGGAAAACAATTATTGCCTCTACAAAGACTCATGAGGAACCCGAATATAGCGGTCAGAGGTTGAACTAAAGTAGAATGCTGAGAGAGCTCCAGAAGACTGCGTGGAGAGTCTCCAAGTTATCTACACTGTGCCCTGCTCTCCTTAGCCAGGGTAGGAGAGGGGCCTGCTACAATCACCCCACCTTAGAGAGGAAGATGGTAGGAGCACAGCAGGATAAAGAACTTCTCCAAGTTCACATAGTAAATAACCAAAAGTGACATTCTGGTTCCGTTCCAGTCTACAGTCTGTGTCATATTGTTTTTCCACAAGCTACAAGAAAGAGTACACAAATAGAGCCTCAGTTTCTGTTACATAATATTATTAATAAAGATCTACTACTATCCCACTGTAGCACTCTGTTATATTGCCTTCACCGTGAGAAAGGGTAGATTTTCTTGGAACTTAAAAGTATTGAAACTTTTATTAATATAAATTACTCACCCAGAACAATAGACTTTATTTGGGCATATTTGCACACACGTATAGATCACTCTGGTGCCCCTTTATTTCTCTCAGCCACTACCGTGACCACTTGCCACTACTCTAGTACTCTGCCTTCTTCTTTCTAGCTGCCTTTTTGTTCTGGACTCCATATGTGAGAGAAGAGTTCTCATTCTTTTCTCTGTGTCAACATGAGGCTCTCCACTCTTGTTACTTTTTCTGCAAGTGATTTTGTTGATTTATATGGCACCTTTCCTTTGCTGTCGGCAGGCACCTGGGCTGATTTCATAGCTTGGTTATGGTGAACTGCACTTTATCCAACATGGCTCTTGCTGTATCACTATTATATGATGACTTTATCTCTTTCAGATATAAACCAGAGAATGGTTCGTGTGGATCATTTGATGTTACATGTTGAATTTTTGAGGAGTCTACCTAATGATGTCTGCACTCCTATATTGACATCCCCACCAGCATTGTGTAAAGTACTAAAGAGGTAGACCTTTAACACATATACACAGTTATGAAATAGAAAAGCAAGCTACTTTTCAAGGATAGTAATATATTTATGGAATGGATGTTGGTGATGCTTTCTTCTATTCAACTCCAAACTCAGTTGGTTGTCTACATGGCATCTCTATAGTTTTTTGTTCTCATGTTATATATTTAGTACAGGGTCCTATTATATATCTCAGATGTGTAGTGATCTTCCTATTTTCAGCCTGCCCAGCACTGGGATTTGAGTGTGGGCCACTATGCCTGGTATCAGCACAGTGTGGATCATATGATGTTACCTGCCCCTTGGGGGCAGGTCTGGTGTGGCTTGTGGTGCTGGGGATAGCATCCCGGTCCCCTGCCCTTGCCTAGCTTGTTGCTTAATCAGCTGAGCTATGTCACTGGCCCTTGTAGCTTTTTATATATCATCACAATTTTTAAAAATGAAACTGGAAAATTGGCAGATCATAAAAATTAAACCTCATGTT
>NW_004524588.1:18441582-18448720 GCF_000260255.1 Octodon degus
TCATGATTTTAGCATTTGTCAAGTGTCGAGAATTCAAGAATTTAGTCAATGTGACTTTCTCTGGCTAGAAGCTCCTAAAATATTAGCTCTCATTCAAAGTTTTCTCCTCGGAATTCCAGCATCACTTAGCTTCAGCTGTGTATTCAATATTTTTGTTGAACTATTCCATTTCATTCATAAAAATAATATCTATAATCAAAAATTGTTCCCATAGTTGAAATGCTCCAATTTTATTCCCCTTACATATCAGTTAAAATAACAGCTTGTATCTAACATGTGCTTCTCCCCAAAATCTTCACTGATTATCAACACATAATAGTATCTAATTAATATAAGATGAATAAATAAATGATTTGCATGATAAAATCAATGATAATCACTACATATGTGCTAAGATATCAACTTCTAAAATAAAATCAGGAAGATTCCTATATAATGTCCAAGGTGTTGTAAACTTTAACAAATCTGACCCAAATTGAATTCTAAACACATTATCAATAGTCAAAATGATTTTAGATGTAAATTCACTGGGTAAACGCTCATTTTAACAGATCTTAAGCAAATTTGGCCCTAGCACTTACCAGTGATGATAAATGGTAATGAACAAAGGGTCACACAATGTTTTGAGGCTGCACTACATCAAATGTTCTTCTCCAGGGAGCCATTCTTCATGGACAAGGGGTGTTCTGACCAGCAGGACACACATGCAAGCAATGTAACCATCCTCAGCTGTGTTCTCCTTTGTATTTGCCCCAGTCACTTTGCAGGTTAACTGCTGTGCTTCAAATCTGAGAAGATTAGATAAGAATCTCAGTATTTACAAATCAAAGATAGTGCAACAGTTGGGAATCAGAATTGAAGAAGACACTCAGATTGATTTCAGAAACAGAAGGAGTCACAAGAAGGTTTAAACTCCAAACTGAACCTATATGCTCAGCATAGGCTGTATTAGGAAAAAGGCCCGTGTAGACTCTCATGAGAGTTCCAGTGGCCCCTGTGCCATATCTGAATGCCTGTCACAAGCCTGATCTGAGGACACTTTGGGTAAAATGGTACGAACAACCAGGACATTATGAGAGTTTAGATACTGAAATATGGAAAGACTGATCATAGATGATGTTGATGCAATGGATTGGGTTCAGCCACCCTCTAAAGAGTGTACAGTGAATACTAGAAGTAATCCAAAGCAATTGCTTGGGGAATATATATCAGACATAAACACTTCAACACCTACTCGCACCTACATGACTTAGTCTTATCCTATAGTAATGCCTTCCTTTGTGATCAGTTACAAGAGATACTACAAAATTTCATAAGACTCAGAAATTAAAACTTTTGTCTAGTTTTATAATTTCTTCATTCATAATGTACTAACAGAATAATAGAGTGTCGTTGGGAAGCAGAGTGCACTATGATATTCACTCTTGTAACAAAAATTTGGATATAATTGTTTTCCTTACATATATGTTGGTAATTCCTTAGCTATGCATAGCATTTTCTGCGGAAAATTCTAAAACAAAAAATATCTCCAAAATAGTAAAAGACCGTGGACTGAGGCACATTATTTGTGTCTTCGCAAATACCAAGACCTGGAGAGACAGTAAAAAGGGCTCCTTCTTTATCTCACAAATTATGACTGGTTTCCAGAAATATGCCTGGAGTGATCTTCTACAGGAAATATTCTGAAAGGTAAATTTTCCTTTCCCTTCAAATAATTCATTTCATTGTTCATCAGAAATCATCCTTTTCACAATATAATAACACACTTTTCAGACAGGCACAAGTAGAGCACTAACTGTCATTGTCAGGTAGGTGCTGAAATGTGGCTTAGAAAAAGTTGTGAGTATGTGACAGCAGGAGGTGAAAGTAGACCAACGTGATGCACAGCTTAGAGCTGTTATGTTTTGGGCTGGGAGACTCAGGTTTTCAGTGTAGCGAAGGAAAGTACATAAAACTGAGTCTCATTGTTCTACATATGAAGTAAAAACCTGCCGTGTGGTGGCACACTCAGTTGCAACGTCAGGGAATCTACCTTGTATTCTCCTGGGAGGTCAGCTTTCACACTGGAGACACAGTAGTGTGACAAATCTGTTACCATTCCTCCAGCCACAAATCACATTTTTGTGGTAGACATGGATCCTAATAAATGTAAGTCATCAAACAAATATGTGATTTGTGAAAGAGAATGAAGAAACTTAAATGGATTGATCTCAGAGCGAAAACATAAAACTTGGTCCTCAACTGATGTTCTCCATTTTCACTCCTCATTCCTAATTTTTTTTCATTGTTCTAACTCTGTACACCCCACATGGCATCTTATTTGTAAGTTTGTTTTTACCTGTTTTATTTTACTACATTTTGAGCCTCATGAAGGCATGGATTTGGTCAATATCTCCACACATAAAATTCATTGAATAATAAATAGTTAAATGAATGCCCTCTCTTTCTTACAAAAGCAAAACAGTGTGAAGAACCAGAGGAAATGTGCTTCTTCTTAAATTCTAAACAGTAGAAGAAAGTAACTTTCTTGCAACAAAAGAGACATATCTTTATTAGTGCGGAGATATGACATTGTTGCAAAAGTGAACATTTCTCTGCATAGGGTCCCAGGTATTTGAGTCTTTTATTTATTTGTGTGTGTGTGTGTGTGTGTGTGTGTGTGTGTGTGTGTGTGTCCAGCTCAGCCCACCAGGGGGCGGGCTGGCTGGCATGTGGTGCTGGGGGGATTAAACCGCGGTCCCTGTGCTTTGCTAAGCTTGATTCTAAGTAGGTACTTTAGACCACTGAGCCATCTCACCAGCCCCAGTATTTGAGTCTTATTTGGTTCAAATAGTTAGAAATAGTAGTGCCAAACATATACATAGAAAAAGACTAAGAATTGTGTGCTTCAGGTGTTTCAGTTGTGATCTCCTGCACAGTCCAGGGATATGAAGGTTGTTCATTGTTCTTTCATATAACTAGGTGGGATTGTAGGATATTTTAGTTGATTGAGGCCTGGATCTGCTTGGGGTAAATTAAGGTTACCTTACAAATTCAGATTTGCTGAATAGATCTAAGGGTTTGGTCATTAAGTCTGCAATCCAGAAGCATAATAGAGAAGACACAGAGACTGAAAGGACTTGGATTAGACATAAGACACTGAAGAAAAGACCACAGCTTTCTATGGGCTGGCAATGCCAAGAGACCAGACAGTGCTGAGGTTTCTAGGTGTGATCTTGTCACCTCAGCAGCAGCAAGCACTCCTAGAATTTTACATTGTAAAATAGCTTCTGAGGTTATACAAATCTCATCTCACCTAGAGTCTGTCCTTGGCTCTAGACACCACTGTACTGTGAAGTCAAATGCTACAGCGCCGATGCCCACTATTGTCCATTTACCTCTGAGAAGCCGATTCTACCTTTGCAGTGGCTGTTGTAAATAGTGAGGATAAAGCGTGGTTTTCAGGAAACATAAAGTAGACGTTAGTAGTGATGGCGTGGTTCATTGTTGAAGGGACCGGACCCGCGGAGGATCAACTTAGTGCTCTGTATTCTCGAGAAACCAAGGCGAGGTGACAAACAATGGAAGACCCATAAAATGTATTCATTTCTCCAGTCTTGATAAGCATTCTCTTCTTCATCTTTATTTATTTTTCTTACACACACACACACACACACACACACACACACACACACACAGAATTGTTGAGCATTACATCAGATGCCAAACAAAACAGAAAATACAAAAGAACATCTGGAGAAATGAAACATAGGTCCACATAGTGGAGATGCCTCACGACTGGTATAATTCTAATATTAGCAGGCAAATAACATATTTCCTAGATTCAAACATTTATGTCCCAAATTCCAGGATCTGCTTGTTACAATATTTTTTTATAGTAAACACAATATTCAGTCAAACTTGAGACTTTCACTTACTGTTCAAAAAATGTCAAGTTTCCATGATGACTCTCAGACATTTTTTTCCTTAAATATTTTTCAAAGACTAGGATAAATTTAAACTCAATGCTTATATTGTGCATAACTTTATGTCACAGAACATTAAATTGATTCAATCCCTCCTAAATGGCATGAATTGTATTGTGCTCTCAACATTATTCCTATATTAAAACCCTTTATTTGCATCATCTCTTACTTCTGCCATTTGACACTCTACTCACAAGTGGACAGGACCATTGTTGTAGTATGCTTTTTTGACAATAGTAACATATTTTACTGTATATGGTACAGGATCTCACTACATTGCTGGAGCTCACAATGACCCTCCTGTTTTCATGACCCTCCTGTTTTCAGTCTCCCAAGTGTTGGGATTACAGGCATGTGCCACCATCCCTAGTCTCAGGGGCTGGCTCAGCACTCCTGGGGGCAGGCTAGTGTAAAATGTGGTACGAGGGATCAAAACAAGGTCCCTGTGCTTGACTAGGCAGCACTTAGTCCACTGAATTATCTTGCCTGCTCCAAATGCTTTGCATTGCTAAACTGATACACAGTACATCACAGAGCATTAAAAACTTTTTGATTAGTATTTGTTAAAATTGTCAAGAACTACTTTCTGTTTCAGGTATAAAAGATATACCAGTGAACAAAGTAAATGGAGTCCTGACTGTGAGAAAACTTGAATTCTGATAATCAGAGACATACCCCTCGTAGGTAGAAACAAATACTGATCATAAGTCAGAAAAAAATAGTTAAGGAGAAAAGTGCATGAACAAAAAAGGAACACAGAGCGGTGGATGGGGTGCTGCTACAGATTCCCAGGAATACTGCTTTGAAATGTGCGAGTCAGAAAACAGAGTGAGAAAGTGAGCCCCCTAGTGAGCCCCGGAGCGCTCATGCAGGAGTGCTCCACACCAGGACACAGCGAGGACAAACAACCGGGGTCAACAGTGTTTCAAATACCAAATATGGAGAGTGTAAGAGAGGATAATGGCAGAGGAGGTTAGAGAGATGCGAAGGAGCTTGCGCAACAGACTTTGGGACACGGTGACACAATGCATTTGGACGCATAAGTGACATTCAGGATGAGGCCGACATGTATGGCAAATGTCCCCAACAGCCTGTTGCACTGAAAGGCATGTCGCCATTAATCCCCGCGGCTAGTTCCTCTCTCTTTGAACAGACTCGCCCCACTGTTCTCCTTCTTTCTGAAAGAGATCTGGAAGTGCTCTCCAGAGTGGGAAAAGATGCACACGAGAAGTTCCGCTGCCCACGGTGTGCAGCGCAAGGCCAGGTAGTAGTCACTGTGCCAGTTCTTCAGCCGCTCCCTTCGCCTGGTCTGGAGCCATGAGTCACGTGGCTCCTTCCCAAAGTCAGAATCACCATCAGGCCTAACATGCTGAAGGGAATCCGGACATGGAGACCCCACGGCCGCACAGTTCATGAAGAGGGCTTCCAGCGCTCCTTCGGGAAGGGGGCTGTGGTTAAGCAAGGGGGGTTTGAAGACATTTTCTCATGGTGAGCTTACTATTCTAATAATTTTAAAATTTGAATATTCATCATATATTTTGTTCATATCTGATAACTATTGTTTTACAAGTTCACTTTCAGTATTATTTCCTGAATTCAATGTAGAATATGCAGCCGGAAGTGAAGGGGCCTGGCAGGCCCGTGAGGAGGAATAGAGAACACATACGATGTGGGACGCGACGGAGGCTGAATGCCACAAGGACCCTCGTCTGCCCTCTTGCCCTCCCGCAGAAACCACACACAGCCTTCCTTTATCAACTCAGGGGGGATGTTTGTAGCAAAGCCCAGGGATTTGCCATTTTGTATTTAATAAAAGATATTTAGGCAAGTCTCTGGTCAGCCTGTCTCTCAATCCCTAATGAAAACCAGCTCATTTTAATACCACTGAAAACAAAACTGTTCTTGGGGAAGCAGCCCCTCTCTCTTGGTCTCCTTTATTCTATCTCCCAGGCTCTTAAGAAGTTTTAATATTCATGCACACACACACACACACACACACAAAAAAAAAAAAAAAACCACTGGCCTACAGGCTAGATAAAAGCCATCATACCTCTTATACTCTGTGCATTCACAATTCTTGCAGATTTTACTACCACACTGTTTTGCTTGCAAACCCATTAGCAAAATGCATCGGATTCTCTGCCTCTTCCTCATGTTGTGAGCCCCATCTACTACGTGAGGAGAAGCTACAGGAGGGGGGCACCTTGTGACTGACCTGGCGTCTCTCCACTAAATGAAATCAGCGCCAAGGCAGTTTCCTGTCCTCTAAGAGCACGTCAATCTCAGCAAAGATCCTTCGTGGGGGTTTCTGTCCCATGGCACCCAGGATGGAGCTCGAGGGACAAAGCTCAGAAACGAGGAGCAGGTGCTCCCCCTGATGACTCTAGCATTTCAGTCTTCCACTGATCTATTGCAAAAATCTGAGAAACAAACAGAAGATTGCCAACTTGTCAGCCTATCAAGTCATTGAATCTGAGTGAGGATCATGGGATTGGCCCTGCACATCTCTTATACTCATTTCTCAGCTTTATTTTCTCCGGGATAGATAAAGGTATCTGTATTTGGTAGTTCTATTTGGTGTAATCTGGAAAGGAACATATTTTATTCTGTTCCATTAAAAAAGAGAGAAGTATCCTAAATTATTAAGAAATTTTGCAATCATTTGGACTAGGATGTTATGAATTTAGGGCATTTCTGTGTTCTTCGAAGACACAGAGGTACTTTCTCCTGTAACAATAAAATTATTGACTTCAGATCTTTTATTATTCCCATTTCACAGAATATATTGTTGAGTTTTAAAGAGTCGATTAATGGTGTATCTGAATTTCAACTCATGTATTTAGGTAATGATCTCATGTTTTTATTTTTTAATATACTGACCTTAGAGTAATATAGCTATCACACTGTAACATATCATTAATCAGTTCATTCTCAGTAAATCAAAGAATGAATTTAAATGGACAAATGGAGTTTAAGAGTAGGACAAATTTATTAAGAGAGATAACTGCTAAGAGACAGGAAGGGACTGGAAAGTAGATTATCAGTGACCCCTCTTTTTCATTTTTCTCGTTTTTAAAAGAGTTCAAATTAGAATAAAATAAAAAATTACAAGTGATACAGAATTTCACTTAAAGCAATATGAATTGGACAGTATTTATTGTAATATATATGTA
>NW_004524588.1:18448820-18481734 GCF_000260255.1 Octodon degus
AAGAAGAAATAAATTAAGAAGAGAAGGGTACAAAAAATGGAAAAAAGGAGATGAAAGAAATTAAGGCATTAACTGCTTCTTTCCATACACCAGCACAAATACACAGTACAGTTGTAGAACCCCTCATGCTTACATACATAGATAAATCTTTTTCCTGCACTCCCTCTCCCGTCCTTCTCCTCAACTCCCTAACTCCTCCCTTTGAATAAGTTCATTCCCTTTTACCAGTGTCTATCCAGATATGATCCCACTTTTCAAAGAAAGTTTCATGAAACAAAATGTTGAAGTGGATATAACGTGCATCAGAATGATGATCAATCAATAAAATGGTAAGTATAGGCATTTAGGTAATATTGATACAATGGGGATGCGGGTGTACATGGAAGAACAAAGATGTGCTTTGGGAAGTGACGGATCAGTGGGGTCTTGGTGACCCACTGGATGGCTGTTGTTTATCTAGACTTTATTGGACCAGGTGACAGCAGTCATCCTATCCCCTGGAGAAGTATGTGGGCCTGGTTATTCTGTCTTTATATTGAAGCCTGGCCTCCAACACATGTCTCAAACCACAGTTGAAATGTGTTCTCGAATCTTCTCTACTGTCTCTCCCTGGAAGGACTGGCTGTATGGCTAACTAGAATATTTCTACCTAACCTATCTGTGTACAATCTTTCTCCCTTTGAAGAAGCATCTCTAGGACCCTGAGAAGGCAACAGGCAATGACTGTTTTTGCTACATCTGACTGAAAGGGGTTGTGATTGTGATTGTCAGTTGGAGATGTTCTCTAAAGATTCATCTAAAGGTCATTAATTCTTGGTACATATTTTTAAGTCTGGAGGAGACAAAGGCAAGAAAACAAGTAAAAAATAGTATCGGTGCCTGCCTGTTAGCTCAGTCGTTTAAGCACCTGCTCATGCAAAAACAATAACATAAGTAACAGTATTATGTATAAAACCAATATGTGTTTTCACTGGAAAGAACTGTTTTGTGAAGATGTCTCTTTAGGGTCTCATTTATTTTCTCTGTCTTTTCCAAACATGCATCCTTTAGGCACAATGAAGGTGATAGAGAATGTCCAGTGCAGTGCCTGAGAGACACACTGTGTGACCAGTGCCTTAATTAAAAGAAGGCCAATTACCACTCTATCAGCTCCTAGGTGGTCTAAGTATAGGGATGATTTCTAAGGCTAAAGCTGTTCTGACCTGTTCTGGTTTTGTTGGGTTTTGGGTTCTAAGGAAAAGGCCTCAACCTGGTTTGTGCCATATCTATTCAGACAAACAGATACTAGAACTGATCACTTGTTTGGTATATAAGTAAAATTGATCTTCCAGTCTTCTCTAGGGAATGTCTCTGTATACCTAGAAGGGCTAGGGGCTGGGTAAGTACAGTGATTTTATAGGACAGATCACCTATTTTAACTATCTTGTGTTGTATGACCATGACCTTTTCTTACAAATAACTTTGAGACCACCCTGTGGGTCTTGTCTTTTCCACATAAGAGGTCTAATGTAAACACTTAATAATTTCCCAGAGAGTAGCACAGGAAAGATTAAATTATCATCATCAGATTGTAGCCTTCTGGATGGACGGAACTGACACTCTTGGTTTCTGCCTGAGGACATGTGGGTCAAGTTTTGTGAAAGGACTTTTTCTGTATCAGAGAGGCTGAAGGGAAGACCCTCCAGTACTTTCTTTTCCAGCTGTGTCCGTCACTTAATTACCTTGAGATACATTGTCAAGTCCTTTCTGCGTGCTCTAGAGTGAATCATCACCACTTTTGAGGGCACATGGACTGATGATAAAAGCTTATCGAGGTCTTTGTGGTCATTTGTAAGAAATCTACTGGCTGTCAGATAATTTTTTCTTTGTTTTCATATGGCTGTGTGAGCATGTAGCACTAGGACAGTATACTTTGAATCAGTATAAATATTGGCTCTTGTCTTTTACTGAGTTGAACAGTTGAGTCAGGGCTTTTCACTAGTTCTAGGGGTTTAAGTGTATGATGCAGACCTGACTTTCCATGTCTTACCCTCCATGAGGGAGCTGCAATCTCTGAAGACAGGGAAATCTGGGTCAGGAAGAGGTGGTAGAACAAGTCTTTACTCATATATGGGGAAGTACTTTTGGTGGTCATGACTTTCAGTGTTAATTTTTTTTTCTTTGTAGAAAGGTCACAGGATTAAGAAGTACTACGTTTCTATCTGGATGGCTCATCCTTTTAGAAGAAGAATTCAATATTCAAGAAGTCAGTTGTCTGATTGCCAAAGTCTCTCTTTGGAACAAGAAAGTCTTGCCACCTTGTGAGGTGTCCATGTAGTGAGATGTTTTCCCAGTTAGCTTGGATGTTCCTAGTACCAAGAGAGCTGCGGCAGCCATACATCCAAAGCGCACAGGCCATCTCCTTGCTATAATATCCAAATTATAATTCAGATCCTCTACAGGCCAACGAGCATGTTCTTGACCCTGCTTAAGCACTCCCAAAGCTGTGCTGTACCTTTCACCTGCACATAGACTGGGTGGGAGTGCTGCTGGTAAGCTGAGTGCTAGGGCATCGAGTAGCGCAGGTCCACGCTTTTGGAATACAGTGTGGGAATCAGGTTCCCTGGTTGAAACATGAGTGTCTGTCTTCATGAATTTGTTTATAAGTTGAAAGAAAGGTTGTGTGATCTCACTATATCTTACTACCAGTAGCAAAAAGGCTTATAATCAATACTTAAGAATCCCGTTGAATAATAGGGGTTGTGGCAAGCAAAGAATTAGTGGAATTTTCTCTTCTTCCAGCCTGTGGGTTCTCTTAGATACGATAAGGTCTAAGTATTTTACCTCAAGACTGCAAGTTTTGCCTTAGACCTAGATACCTTATAACCTCTGTCTGCAGAAAATTTAGCAGAGCATGGATAACGTATATAGAGAGCTCTTTTGATTTGGTACATAACAGAGTATCATCATATATTATAGAATGTTGACTGGTAAAGTTAAAAACATGCCAAGTCACAGGAAACCACTTGCCTGAAAATATGAAGACATTCATGAGCCCTTGAGGATGCACAATTCAAGTCAATCAAAAGACCTGGTTATGTGGATTTTCATAGACAAAAGTGAATGGGAATCTGTATAAAAGGACTACAAAAGAAAGCATCTTTTAAGTCTAATAATGAAAACCAACTAGCAACTTCCAGGACCTAAAAAAGGAGGGTATACCAGTTAGGTATCACTGGGTGGATTTACAGTGCTGCCTCATTTAACAATCTAAGGTATTCAACCAATCTCCACTCTCTACTGAAGTTTTGAATTACCAAGACTGGGCTGTGGCAGGGACATTACAGGGTGTAAGTGAACTTTCTGTCCAAAAATTTCCATTAGAGGCAATAGTCCCCATCTAAACTAGTCCTTAGAAAGTACTACCACCAACGAGGAAAAATAGTATGATCTTTGGGATTTATTTATCATGGGGCAGCTCTTATTCCTCTTCCTACTTTATCTTTAGTTATTCCTACTTTCCAATTTATTCCTTTCTCCATGAAAGGGAAGTTCCCAATCTGATCTAGGTGCATAGTTCTGAAATGCTCAAGTAAGGTAAGATATCTCTCCCTGGTGGGGTGGACATTCAGGCATAATCAAAAAGGAATGAGAGAAGAGAAAGGTACCCCAGTTTCCTTCAAAGGTCTGAGTAATGTCCCTAAAGGTGTACTTATCAGGGTCATCTGAGAACTTTCCCTGATCTTGTCTGATTTGTTTGACGTCAATAAGAGCCAGTGAGGGAAACTGCAGATTTCCTACTAAAGAGTGAGGCTTTGATTGATGTTGCCTTGGGAACCTCATCCTTAGAGTTTGAGGTCATGAAAGGAAGGCCTCAGGCTCAGAGATAGTTGTATCCAGTTGTGTTTGAATTCTTTGACAATCAATTCTTTCCTCTGTATTCCATTTTGCCTCTCAGGGTAGACAGGCTAAGCATAGATGTAGCAAAACATGAAATCACCGTTTCTCAATACATGAAAGCTGAAGAAAGTTCAGTGCTCATGAATGCATTTTCTTTTTCTTCTAATTTTTAATAGATTACAAATTAAAAGTAAATTATTTACAAACATAAATGAATATAACAATAAAAATTGTCCAAAATAAAAATGAAGAATTTATAGATCAGTCATAATAGCTCACTGTGTCAAAACCAAGAAATTGATATTCATATAATTAGAAATCTCAAAGTAGAAAGGAGTAAGGAATAAATATTTAAAGATCTAAAATTTCTGAATTTAGTTCAACTTATGCTACCATATTTCCAAGAAAAATGAACCTTTTGCACAAGAAATTTAAATAAAATCATACCAAGATACACAAAAATGAAATTGTCTAAAACTTATTGTAAAGAAAAAAGTCATTAAAGCATATACATAAAAATATTAGCTATGGAAGAGCAAAATTAAATAGCACCTTATTCCACATTAGCAAGGAAAAAAAAAAGGACCAAGTGTGTAAGAAACTAGACTAAGTAAAGGACTGAAAGAAAGGATCTGTCCTCTTTGAATTTTATACTTAGCAAACATACCTTTGAAAGCTAAAAGTAAGATTTTCTAGTTATAAAATTTGGAATATTTTAATACCTCCAGAAGTAGCATATAGGAAATAACAATGAACATAATTCAAAATGCAGGAGAAGTTGCAGTATGCTTCTGGATGAACAATAAAGAGCTCTCAATATGATAGTTATGCAGGACTATTTAAAAAAATATATTGGATGAACCCTTATTTAAAGGTCATTGCAGATTTCTATGAAACAGTACCAATCTTATGTTGGGTTATACACGCATTATTTTTTCATATATGTGTGTGTGTGTGTGTGTGTGTGTGTGTGTGTATAAAAGACAGGGAAGAAGTAATATAAAGTCAACAGAAAATGGAAATATACTTTTTAAAGTTTCTAATAATAGAAGATATCATACTATATCTTTTAAATAAATTGTAAGCCAAAGATATAGTATAAATTTTAAAACAAAAATTAAGATTAATATTCAGAAAATTAAATACTAATTAATTAAAAATTAAAATTTTCAAAACGACTAAAATAAGAAAAAGTTTTCATGATAGCAAAGAAGTACTAAGAGTAAAACATAAGATAAATACTGGAATGGCAAGTAAATGACCAGCACTTCTAACAGTTTGAGGATAGGATATCGCACAAAGTTCTAGTGTGTTGTGAATGACAGTTACTGGTGTCCAGGTGTCACTTGTGGGATGGAGCTACAGCTATTTCTTTGAAATCCACCCGGCACTCAGGTGGAATCATGACCCATAGGGTGGAAGAGAAGTCCATTTGTAGAGTGTGCTGAAGGAAATATTTTGCTGCTGAACACAAAAGAATAACTGAAAGACTACTATTGTATACCTCTTATTCTCCTCTGTTTAATTGTTTGCCCTATTTGGTGGGTTCTTTCCTTTCTCATTCATGAGGCGATGATCAATTTGCTCCCTCTCTAGGACATCATTTAGTAGTCTGTGTAGGCTTGGCTTTTTCATCATGAAATTCTTTAGTTGTTTGTCATGAAAGTATTTTACTTCTCCATTATACTTGAAAGAGAGTTTTGCAGGATAGATCAGTCTGGTTGGAATTTGTTTTCTTGCAAGACTTGTAGTACTTTGTTCCTTGCTCTTCTTCACTTGATGTTTTGTGAGGAAAAATCTGCCATTATTCTGATGGGTTTTCCTTTAAATATGATCTGTTTCTTTTCTTTAGCAGCTCTTAGTATACTGCTCCTATCCTGAATTTCTGGGATCTTGATTATTATATGTCTGGGTGTGGTTTTAATTGGGTTGATGTTATTTGGAGTTCTATATGTTTTGGTTAACTGAATGCCAGTCAGATTTTACCCCATATTTGGGAAGTTTTTTGCTATTACTTCTGCCCATATTCTTTTTATATCATTTGTAATTACTCCTTCCTTCTCATTGATGCCAATTAGTCTTACATTGTTCTTCATTGCATCGTCTTGCAGGTATTGAATTATTTTTTCCTGCATCCTAGTTGTTTTTAAGAGATCTTTATTACTTTTTCACTAGTTGCATTGGTGCCCTTCAGGTCAGAAAGTCTATTTTCACTTTTACTCAAACGGTTTTGCCAGCTTGTGATTGAGGTTTTAATTTCCTGTATATCACTTTGAACCTGTTTCATAGATCCTATTTCATTCCCAAATTGTTTATTCAGGGGTTTCATCATTTTTATATTCTGCTCTATTTTTTTATCCATGTATTCTTTAGAAGCATTTAGTACTTCTTTGATTATAGTTATCACTATATTTTTTAATTTAGAAATTATTTCTGATCTGATTTCTTCTATACCTTTCTGCAGTTAATTCTTTACTGTCAACGCTATTATTTCAGAGATATCTGGTGTGTGATTTCCAGTTTCCTCAGTGCTAGTGTCTTCTGCATTTGTACTGGGTGGACTCGGGGCCTGAGACTGCATTTTGTTCCTTCTCTTTGTCATTTTGTATACCACTGTCTTCTGACCTTTGGTGTAGAGCTTAGATAGAGTTCTTACCTTAGCACCACGTCCGGATCTAGGAAGTTCAGATTCCTCCAGGTGGATGTTGCTTGGATCTGGCTACTGTGCTCCACTTCTTTCTGCTGTAGCTGTTAAAGTTGAACCCTTTGTGTCACTCTGGCAAGATGTTCTGCTCCTGAATCAGCTGGGTAGTTCTTACCTCTAGCCTCTTTGCAGGGAGTTCTGCTGAAGGGTTCCACACTGGGCCTGCACTCTGAGTCAAATGAGGATCCAGTGGGCCTCAGGCAGTCTCATTCACACACCAGGCCTGTGCTCTGGGTCCATTCAGGATCAAGCGGGCCCCGGGTCGTCTCACTCACAGGTTGGGCCTGTGCTCTGGGTCTATTCAGGATCCAATGGGCCCCGGGTCCTCGAGAATGAGTTGTAAAGGATTAAAAGAATTTGACTTTGTTTCTCAAAAACAGGAAGGGGGAAAAATCTGTTTCTCTTTCAAACCCTATTTCTTTTCTATATCCTCTCAAGGCATTGCCTGAAGTAACCTACTACAGATGATAGTAGGCTATCAAGTAAGCAAACAGAAGATAGGCAGGTTGGACTAGTCTCCCTCACTGAGGTGCACCTGTACCATCTCTGTAAACTCACACTCCTAATTCCAGCACGTGTTTTCCAAATGCACAAGCAGCAATTGGTTCAAGCTGCGATTGTCATGTTTAAAGTAGAAGCAGCTCTCGCAAAATTAAAGCAGCAGTCAAGACATTTGTCGATAACTGTTTTCCAGTTTTTTTAGAAGAAAGTAAGGGGAAAAATTGAAAGTAGTTGAAGTACTTCCTAGCCTACAAGAGAGATCAGTTTCAGAAATAGAGGAAAGGAATAGCTTGGAAAAGACTGACCTGGGCCCTCGAGCAAAAACGTCCTCAAGATATTTGTCTGCATAATCACCATTTCTTAGCAGCAAGACAAGGCTAAGCTTTACTCAAGATCTACACTAAAATTGCTACGTATGTATAGCTGTAACACACTTATGAAATTCACAGGTTAAGAACAGTCCGTATTACTCGGCAAACAAAGCTTACCTTAGAGAACACTAAGTGAGAACTTCACTGTCCCGTGTGTTCTCCCGAGTAGACAAGTTCCAGTGTCTCGTTGAACCCAGGGATGCATTTTGTGCACCTGATCTGAAATGACTTCCCAGTCCTCAGATTTACCAGATGCTATAATTCCACCAGCAAAGTAGAAATAGTCCTTTTTCTCTGAGACTGGTCAGCGTTTTTTAATGATGGATTTCACAATCTTAGACATTCTTCATGGAGTTAAATGAATATCTGGTCTTTTAAGTTTGTATTTCCTCAATGTCATAGATATCAACAATTTTCAAAGTGTTTCTTGGCCATTTTTATTTCTGTGGTGAAGTACACCTAGGTCAGTTGGCCTTTCCTTACTGGAGGGCCACGATAATGTTAGGATCTTCTTGATTCAGTGTTAGTTCAGAACAAGGGTTGGTGTTCTCTGAAACCAGCGGGATTATCTCCCTTCCCCAGTGCATAGCTATTATGATAAAAGTCCATGGAGCACTTTGGAGAATGATAAGATAAGTGGTGTAAGTGTTTTTCACATAGTAAGGTCCTGGATTTCCCTTCATCCAAGGGGCTGTAAGTCTCTAAACGGGTGAAAGTCTGGGTTCTTTTTGTAGGATTGTGAATCTCTCTATTATTTGACATTGGGTTTTGTCCATCTCATCTAAACTTTTTCTGCTCATAAATATGCAGTGTGAATCTGACAGGGTTCCTAATGACTTTATTTCTGAGCGTCCCATGAGAATACTCAAGCACTATGGCCTCCACATGCCAAGCCATTCAAACCACGGCTTTGCCTCTGCTGTCCAGGACAGCAAAGGTGCTCATCATGTCTCTGGCTGTCATGTGCTCCCACCTAGTCCTTGGCACTCTAGAATCTGTTGAACCCATGGGCTACATTTCCGCATCGAATGCCTGTGATCCCTACTACGAGGTCTGTGCAGAGCGAGGGGCAATGACAAGGCTCTTCCTCAATGCTGGTGCCCAGCTCACAAATCTGTTCCTTAGAAGCTGAGTGCACGGTGTATTTTCTGCATTCTCACACTGTGGGAAATCCTTTCCCCTTCTCTGAGTCCTGGGATAGCATCAAAGACAGCGACCCATGCAATAGCAGATTTGTTTCAATCATTCACAGTGGGCCATCAGCTGATGCATACTTGAGCTCCTAAATCAAATAAGTCATTATTACTTTTTTGTTAACTCTGTGAGCTATTAAATTAAATCTGCAATCAGTTTGACAGGTTCATATAAAAAAGAAATCCCAGACTGATTCATGTTTATGTGACTTCTGCTGTTACCACGTACCCTTATTTCTGAATTTATTCCTCAGATGTGTGCTGCTAAAACTCACAAACTTTCAAGAGACACTTTAGGAGTACAGTAGATACTCCTTGGATCCCGCTGTGGAACTTGTTTTTAGGAGTCATCTAAATTTTGAGCCTGGTTAGAAGTCTTGAGACAAAGATATGTCCGAGGAGTGTGAGTTCTAAGGAAGATTAGCAGGCGTGTGCTTATTGTTTCTTACTCTTTCCATAGACATCACAAGATTAGTTGTCCCTGGTGTAGGAGGTCAGGGGCAAGGAGCAGGAGTGCTGGTGCCTCTGCATGGAAGCTGGGAAATCTTTCCTTTGGGCAAAATGATCACTTCAATATATAGGAGTTCTGTGTTCCCAGCCTCCTCAGCTTCCTCCCAAACATCTTCTTCACAATTTATGAATTCCATTCTTTTCTGGTCAGCAATCTCACTTTCACTTTGATACCTTTCCAGGCTGAGGACTAAAGTGTGATATGATTTAGCCAGTGTTAATGTGAAATTTCTTATTTGATTTCCAACAACTTCAGCCTAAAGTCTTCTTCAAAACACATCTAGAATACTTTACTTTTTTTTTTTTTTTTTTTTTTTTTTTGTATTTTAGTATAGGATCTACAGGGTCTCACTACTAGATCAAACTCTAGTGATCTGCCTGTGTTCAGCCTCCCATGAGCTGGGATTATAGGCAGGTGCCACCACACCAGTCTCAATCACCATCTCAGTGTGCCCTGGGAGCAGGGCTGGCAAGGCAGGCCAGGGATTGAACCCCCAGGCCCTGCCTCTGCCTAATCAGGCACTTTAATCAACTGAGGTACTTGGCTGGCCCCACTTTACTTTCTTTTTGCAGCCCTGGAGCTGGGCATTTGAATCTCTGAGATGCTTATTTTCCCTTACTAATTTGTTTTTGTGCTTTGCAGATATTTTTCTTGCATATCTGAAGCTCATGACCTTACTTCATTAGTTTGTCCAGACCATCAGTATATTTCATACTCTTCCTAAAATACTCAAAAATACTGTCCATAGGTTCTTTAGAACCCTTCAATCATACAAGTAGAAAATTAAGATAACCAAATGGCACTGTGCAATATAACACTTCAAAGAGTTGACACCACAAAATATCAGTACTCTTTACATAATCAAAGCAGCTTCCACGGAAATCTTCAATCTCATGAAATTAGAGTCAACTAAAAGAATGAGAGAAGTTTGTGTCTAGATTTCTGTTTACCTAGAGCCACCTTGTTACCAAAATTTGTACTTGGAGGTGCACTAACGGCAGAGTCTATTTGCAATGCATGTATAAGTGCAGGAAGATTTTAGAGATGGTTGTATAAATCTCAGGCAGAGTCTCAGTGGTGTTCTGCTGAATCAGAAGCAGGAGAACACAAAATTGCCAGCTACATACTAGAGAGCAGCCAAAGGCGGAGACGTGGGAGCTCACTGTCAGGTCGCTTTTGGGAGACTGTCTGAAGAGAGTGAGGCAGAGGTTCTGGAATGCAGGGCTGAGGAGTGAGTGCTGGAAGCCTGAAGGAACCCGAGATGGACAAGAAGGCCACCCACATAGGAGGCGTGTCCTGTGGTTTGGGTCTACATGTGAATCCATCACAGACACAGCCAGAGCTTTTCTACTGTAGGTGGTTCTTAGTCATGTTTACTGGGCATATCATCGCTGAAGATGCCTCTGTGTGATTCCAGTCATATAAGGTACCTGAACTTGCCAATTTCATAAAGACGGAAAGTAGAATGATGATTTCAAAGGCTGATTGAAGGTTATACGGTGAGAGATTGTTTGATAGATAAGTATATTAGTTTTTCAAGATGAAATGACCTCTGGAGATGAATGGTGCCAGGAAGTGTTTATTGTCGCTGCTTCAAGTACTAAAATGTGGTTACATTGTTAAATTTCATGTTATGTGTATTACATTACAATTTCAAAGAAAAAGTTTAAATTTGGTGGCAAAATGTGCTATATTCAGGCTTAGTTTCTATTCCAAACTTACTGAATTTCATTGTGCATGCATTTACATTTGTATAGCTTTCTCTTTTCTTCCTTATTCTTAATTATTATCCTAAAGGGAAAGTGAAATAAATAACTTATAGATACATTTGTGTTGTAACTTAAGATTCAGGGACTTGAAAAGGTCCCAGGAATTGAAAATAATTACAAACTTCTTAAGAAACAAAACCTTAAGAAACACACCTAAGTAGACATAGTTATTATTTATAGAAGCATGTGTGTGCTTTGCTTAGTGCACACTCAGGGGTCCTTTCAGCTTTGCATCCAGTGCCAGTAGGAGGCGCCCCGAGTAGTGAGTCCCAGACTAAGAGAAATGATGGTGAAGAAGACCAAGTTTGAAAAGAGGCCGTCTGTCCACAAAGATGTGTGAACACTCCCTGAGCAGTCTTGCTGTTGATGATAGAAGTGGGAGGAGGGATAAAGGAGAGAGGCAGAGGCTGAGCTCTGCTTTCACAGCCACTGTGATGGAAAGGCCACGAGTCCTGGGGCTCCATTGCTGTCTGCTTTCTGCTCTTTGCTAATCTTACCCAAATTTTCTATTGGAAATAAACCACTCACTTGCTTAGCATTCTTTTCTTCTTCCCCTTCACATTCGATCCAACCTAAAATGTCAATCCAGCAGTACCTGTGAAGGCCATCAGGCGACTGCACTGCCACTGAGTCTCTCAATTCCCTTTTGGTTTTTGCCCAGGAATCTCTTGCAAACACAACAAGAGACACACACAGGAAAAAAAAAAATTACCCATTGCAGACAGTAAATGTTTCTTTTCAGGTCAAAAGGTCAAATTTGGATTCCTCTTTTGTCTGTATATATAGGTAGTGGCTGGTCACTGTAATGAAACATCATAACATGGCACTTTTCACTGTAGGATAAAGACAATTCATTCATCTTAAATTGTCTTTCTCTTGTGCAAGTAGTAATAAATAATGAAGTATAAGTTGCTAAAATGCTCAGGAGTGTTTCTAAAGTTTTTTAGCTCATGCCAATTTCTAAAATTTTTGGCATAGATTTTATTAAGGAATTTTAAGCCAGAAATGAAAAGCAAGTATTTCCAGTATTTCCCAGAATTTTCTTGTGGGTGTGATTTTGATGAGCTCATTCTAAGAGCTAAAATGAATCTCCCTGTAGTTCTTTTCCTTTCTGAAAATTCAGTCGTGGTTTTTCTTGTGTGTTTGTGTATGTGTGTGTTTGTGTGTGCATGTGTGTGGATCGTTGTGTAGCAGCACTAAAAACAGGTGTTTTCATCTAAATAGGATGCATGTGTCAGTGATAGGAAATTTGTATTTGACTATGATATGTCAGAGACTAGGGCAGGGCTCCTGAGGCAGAAATGACATGCTCGCTTGCTTGCATGCTTGCTTTCTTTCTTTCTTTCTTTCTTTCTTTCTTTCTTTCTTTTTCTTTCTTTCTTTCTTTCTTTCTTTCTTTCTTTCTTTTTTTCTTTCTTTCTTTTTCTTTCTTTCTTTCTTTCTTTCTTTCTTTCTTTCTTTCTTAATAATATGCAATTTTATTTTACATTACTCTGCTGATACACAGACATAACATTTTCAGAAGCCTTTTTTTGGACTCCATTCAATAGTTAACAAGACACCGTAGTGATCCAACTCTCAAGAATCAAGCAGTGAATACACGAGACACCCTTTCACATGTGCACAAATCTGCATGGAAAAGTGCAGCAGTTTTAGGCTTAGACTCGTGTGCTTTAATTTATTTCCCCTTTCTAGGATATGAAGAAGTGGCATGTGCTTTAATTTGCCAAAAGCAATGCTTGGATTCTGGCAACAACATGCTACTTCTATGACACACTAAATGAATACAGAATTACAAAGGCAGGAGGTGTAAGTGAATTTTTATTGGAATGGAAGTTTTCAACTTAAACAGCAACAAATGAAGGTGAATAAGGAAACTTCTGTGGCCACAGACAGACATGACCTCCATCAAACTCAATTCAGGAGGCTTTTCAGTTTGTGACCTCCAGCCCAGAGATGCCAAGAGCTTTCCCATTCAGTCTAATACTTCCGGATTTCTACCAAAAAGGAACACAGCAGGCGGATGGAAAAGCTGCTCAATGCAAGGAAACCCCAGAGACAAAAGGAAGGAATGCAGGAATTAAGAAGTTATGTAGAACACTCTTTAAATTTTAGTTAACTACCGTGTCTTCATATCTCCACAGTAATACAAAACACAGTCACTGGAGAACTGCTTCAGATTACTTAAATACCAGAAGCATTTTTAGTGCAAACCTCCAGAGAACTGTTTGCAAGAGATACTCTAGCTTACCATGTTCTTACCCGTCCTTATCAGGATGCACTCTGATGTGAATATGTTATGACTACAAAAGATTTTAGTGACACTCCTGGAATATTTTGCTCATACTGGCAACACTATCTTGAGAAATAGGTGTCAGGCTGGACACACAACAACCTACTCCAGCTGGCCTTCAAGAGCTAACACTGGTTCTCCCCCTCAGCCAGACTCCTCTCCAGCCTTCTCACAAAGCACGCTGACCACTGTGCCGAGGTTCCGCAGGCCTCTGTCACTGTCTTTTGCATTTCCACCGTCAAATTCTGTCTCATCTCATCCCAATGCCCTTGCCCTCGACCCATACGTAGATGGGTTTACCCTTATCCAGATGCAGTTCCTCGTGGAAGCAGGCACAGCTCTTCCAGCGTTGGCTTTTCTGGTTTCCTGTTACAGTGCAGCAGCATTTAGTATCCTCTCCCTTAATGCTCAGAGCAACCGCAGGAAGATGCTGCAATCACCAACTCACACGCATCTGAGTTCATGGTCCCCCAAGGTTGTTCATTCTCCACGTTGCTCTGTCCGGTGTGTGACGGTAGCACATCCATTGATAATTTCACATACGCGTTTCTAAATAGCCCTGGACTTTCCAACCCTGCCTGCCACCAGCATTCCAACAGTGGAGTAATTTTTATTTTTTTTTTTCATTACATATATTCCTGTCTTGTTTTGTTGCTCTGTTGACAATTGAGCTCAGGGCCTCATACCTGCTAGGAAAGTGCTCTACGTCTGAAGTACATCCCCAGCCCATGGCTTGCAAGTTATATACTACTTTTCTCACCACTATATTTTACCCTCCAATTCCTACACTACCCTGAACAATTTCCATTGTATGTTCATTTTCTAAAGCGACTTTCTTCTTGGGTGAAGAGGCAGTATGCTTGTCTTGGTTACTCATGTAGCCCTATGAAGCAGAAGACCTGGATCACAGGAAGTCTGCAACAAACAGCTGTTACATACACAGTTGTGTAAATAAACCTATATAACTAATATTTATCCATTAGATGAACCTTTTATGACAAACCCTCTATCATAAAAAGGCCTAGTGCACTTAGTTGAGAACACTAAGTTAAACACGACAAGTTAAGGTCCCTCATTCAGACTATGCATAAGCACATCCTCTATGCATGCATTAGTAGGTTCTTCAGTATCTATGTAAGTGGCTTAAAACTCTCTGCATGCTATAGTAAGTAAACTAAAGTGTGTACAATAGAGAAAATGAGACACTCATGTACTCCTTGATCATACCAATTCCAGCAGGCACATTCCATATGGAGAAGGGATATTTTCCAAGAGGTGACTCAAACTTTGATGACCAATTTGTTTTTGGGTTTAAAATTTTCAATATATTGACTTTATCACGGTTATCTCTCATCTAGTTGATACCAAGGCATTTACGTGGAGTAAATATATTTTTTCAGGTACAAAAGTCTTATTCCCTATCTTGTTGATTGGTCTAAAATTAGACATAGAATTCCACAGTTTTCCTTCTGAAAGCCAAGAATACTGTCAAAAGTTGATACACACTTTGTTCAAAAATAATATATGCAGGAGAAAGAATTATGGAAATTTATAATTTAAATTATCAATTATTTTTGAAATCATTCCTGGTGCATTAGAAAATACTAACATTAATATATTTCTTATGTTTGATTTTAGTCATTTGTTAAAAATGTTTTATAATCACAATGAAATAGTTACAGTGTGGAACTCAACTGAAAACAGTGCAGAAATCCTTTAGTGTTTAGTATTAAGAGAATTTGGTAGAAAAGACCAAAAACTCTTTCAAAAAATTAAA
Source organism: Octodon degus (assembly GCF_000260255.1). Taxonomy (NCBI): domain Eukaryota; kingdom Metazoa; phylum Chordata; class Mammalia; order Rodentia; family Octodontidae; genus Octodon; species Octodon degus. The sequence continues at coordinate 18,463,819 of NW_004524588.1, forward strand.
AAGAATCTAAAGAAAAATATAAGGTGTTCAGAATAATTACCTATAAGTTCAAACAATAAAATCATTCTTTGGAATAATAGTTATTTATTACAAAAATCTTTGGCAAATTTTTAAAAAGTGACACATTTTGCCAGCACTCCAAGGAATACAGAGGTCAAGAAACAGGCTGGACTGGCAGCCAGGGCAGACACATCAGGATTTCAACATGGAAAAGGGAGCACATGGACCTCTATTTCCATTTCACTCCATAAACCAAAAAAGAAAAATATAGATTCAATATGCTTCAAGGAAGAAAACCATTAAAATTCTAGAAGAAATTAGAGGAGTATGTTCTCATGACTCTGGATTTGACCTAATACTAAGATAACAGAGTCGTGTGTATCCAAATCCCCTGAAACTCAAAGTGTGTGCCTTCATGCACGTATGAGTGTGTGGAAAGACAACTTAAAGACACGGGGAAAGTATTTGCAAATTCTATAGAAGGTGTGATCAAAACATGGTGAATGTTTAAATTTAAAATAAAATTACAGTGAAAGTTAAATTGCTGTTGACTTGATTAAAAACTCTCCCCTGCATTTCCCCCTCGTCTTCGCCATTTCCTGAGTCTCCTCTGGAAGACCTCTTCATGTCCTTGGCTGTGCGGTCGTGGTTTCCTCCGTGGGCTTCCTCCTTTCCAGCAACAGAGCCACACAGAACGCTCTCATCCTCACTGTAAGAATCTGCCGAGGGGAGGCCGACGCTCCCAGGAGGCCGAGCTTGGGGCAGGAACTCCTGGGGAGGAGCAGCGGCGCTTTCACACAGGTGCAGCTGGGATTGTGGAGGTCGCCCCAGAACTGGCAGGAACGGGGCACTTTGCAGGAATCCATACACATGTTAATCCTCTAAAACCTCATAGCAGTCTGCACAGTGAAATGTGTGCCTAACCTCTGAGTATGAAAAAAAAAAAAAAAAAAACCTGTATCATGTAGAAGTACAAATTTCTGAGCCATCCAGATAGCTCAGCAGACTAAAGCTCCTGTGTAGGCAAATGCAGGGACCAGGGTTTGATCCTCTACATGCCTCGCTGGCCCCTACCTCGGGGTGCACTGAGAGGGCAACTGACTGGGTGTGTGGGCGCGTGCCTGTAATCCCAGTGCTCTGGAGGCTGAAAACAGGAGAGTCACTATGAGCACAATCTGTGTAGTGAGACCCTATAGACCCTGTACTAAAATACATAAAAAAGTAAAAATTCCGTATGATGAGTTTTGATCATTACCTATATCTAAATTGTACCAGTAAGCTTAATTACAATTAAAAGGAAATTTTAATCGGATCCAACATGCCTAGGCCTCATCTTCATATTTTTATTTTTCTTTGCTAGTGTATTTAGTACAGGGTCTACAATGTCTCACTAGTATGTAGATTGGACTCATAGTGGTTCTACTGTTTTCAGGCTCCCAAGCCCTTGGATTACAGGCGTGTGCCAACATGTCCAATCAAATCACCCTCTCAGGGTACCTTGGGGGTAGGGCTGGCAGCACACACCGGGGACCAAACCCCAGCTGCTGCACTCTGCCTAAAAAAGTGCTTTAGGAAATGTATGAAAAAATCAAATAAGCACTGATACAATTGTAATGGGGGAACTCAACACACCATTGTCACAACTAGATAGATCAACTAGACAATAAAATTAATAATTAAATGATAGAAACAAAACAAAGTTTTGTTTTTAGAAATGGACTTAGTACATGTCTGTGGAATATTCCACCCATAAGATAAGAATATACATTCATCTCAGGAGCACATGGAACAGCCTCCACAACTGACCACATTCGAGCTCATAGAATATGTTAAAGAAAATGTAAAGAAGCTGAAGTTATCTCATGCATATTACCAAAGTGCAGCAAATTGCAAATCTTTGGCAAAAGAAGCCGTAAAATCTTCTTAAAGAGATGGAAATTAAATAACACTGTCCAGAACAAGCAAAGAATCACAGATGAAAATTTAAAAGCATTAGACAGTCTGCACAATTAAATAATAATGCTAGTACAGCATAGCAGAACCCATGGAATACAATGAAAGCAGCCCTGCCTGGCATGGTGGGGTATTCCTGTAACACCAGCACTCAGAATGCTGAGGCAGGAGGGTCATTGTAAGATTAATACCCATCTAAACTACATAGTAAACTCAAGGCCAACTAGGACTGCACAATGAGACCGTGTCTCAAAAGCAAAAAGAAAGCAGTTTTATGAGGACACTTCCTAGCAGTGAATTCCCATATCAGGACGACAGATTGAGCTGAGGTAAACAACTTAATATTAAATATTAAACCTCTAGAAAAATATGAATAAATCAAGCCAAAAACTCCTACAATGGAGGAAATTATTGAGATCAGAGCAGAAATTAGTGCAACAGAGAAAAGAAAACAATATGAAAACTCAATGAATCATAGAGTTGATTTTTGAAAAGATTAAATGAAATTGATAAACCTTTAGCCAAACTTAGTTTAAAATGAAAGGACTCCATGGGCCAGTCAAATAGCTCAGTGGATTAAAGTGCCTATAAGCAGGTGCAGGAGCCGGGGACTGATCCCCAGGCCTGCCATGCAGGCCTTGCCCCAGGGGCACGCTGAGATAGCAATTGAGACTGGGTGTGGTGGTGCACACCTGTAATCCCAGCTCTTGGGAGGCTGTAAACAGGCAGATCACTATGAGTCCAATCTAATTAATAGTGAGACCCAGACACCCTGTTAGGCCCTTCCCTAAAATACAAAATAGATAAAAAAATAAATAAAACTCCAATCAACAAAATTACATATAAAAAGGGTGAAATGGCAACAAATTGTACAGAAAGCCAGGAAATCATCAATTCCTCCTTGGAGAATATTCTAATAAAATGTAAAATGTAGAAGGAATGGACAGATTAGATATGAAATACAAAAGCTGAATTAAGACACTATACATATATTCTAAATAAACCAGTATCAGTAAATAAAATTGATGATGTCATTAAAAATTACTAACAAAGACAGCCAAGGTCCTGTTGTATGCACTTCTGAAATCTACAAGAAATTTATAAATATTGCTAATTCACAAACTCTTTAATGAAATTGAAAGGGAAGTAACAACCCCAAATTCATTATTGGAATCCAGCTGTACCCTGATACCAAAAGCAGAAAAGAATTCAACCAAAACAGAGAACTGCAGACCAATCTCTCTAATGAACATAGATATAAAAATCCTGAATAAGATATTGGCAAACAGAATGCAGCAAATCACAATAGAACTATACAACTTGACCAAGTAGGATTCATCCCAGGGATGCAAGGATGGTTCAACATATGCAACTCAATGCATGTAATACTTCATATTGACAGAGCCAAAAACAAAAACAATGACCATCTTAACAGGTACAGAAAAAGCATTGGACAAATTCCAACACTCATTGATGATAAAGTCCTAGAAGAAATTGGTATAGATTTTATTTATCTCAGTCTAACTAATATTATCTATGACAAACCAACAAGTAACATCTTGCCAAATGGTCAAAAAACTAAAAGCAGTCACTCTAAAATCAGTAACAAGATAAAGATATTGCCCATCAATATTCTTGTCCAATATAGTTCTGTAAACAATAGAGCTATTGAAAAAGAAAAACAAGGACCTGGGAGATAGCTCAGTAGAATAAGCATTTGCTAGGCAAGCAAAAGGGCCTGAATTCAATCCCCAGTTCTGCAAAAAAAATAAATAGATAAAGGGAATAAAGGTAGGAAAAAGAATTTAAACCATCATTGCATGCATTAAAGTGCCTACAAGCGGGTTCATGGGCTGGGGGTTCAATCCCCAGACCTACCCTGCTGGCTCTGCCCATGGGGCATGCTGAGATGACATTTGAGACTGGGCATGGTGGCATGTGCCTGTAATCCCAGCTCTTGGGAGGCTTTAAACAGGCAGATAACTGAGTCCGATCTAGTAGTAAGACCCTGAAGACCCTGTAGACCCTTCCCTAAAATACAAAAATATAAAGAAATAAATTATCGTTGCTTGCAGATTGACATAATATTGTACATAGAAGACTCCAAAAAATTCTGCGAATGACTTCTAAATTCAGTAACTGAATTCAATAGCATAACTATATACAAAAATTAACATTCAAAAATCAATAGCAGGCCACGGAGATGGCTCAGTGGAATAAGAGCTTCCCTGGCAAGCGCAAGGGCCTGAGTTCAATCTCTGTTTCTGAAAAAAAAAAATCAATACCCTTCCTGTACCTGAATAATAAACTCAGGTAATATATAGGAATATCAGGAAGTAACAGGCAATATCAGGAAATACCTAGGAATCAATGTAATGAGGGAAATATGTTCTTTACACTGAAAACTACAGTACTCTGAAAAAGAAGACTGAAGAGGATATCAGAATATGCAAAGGGAGTTGGGGAGACAGCTCAGCAGTCTAAGCACATGCTTGGAAAGGGAAAGATCTGGATTCGACCCCTAGTACTGCATGCCTGGCTGTGCTGGTCACTGAAACTGGGCATGGTGGTACACAACTGTAATCTCAGAACTAGGGAGGCTGAGACAGGAGGATCACTATAAGTCCAAGCTACATAGTGAGAACTTGTAGGAAATAAATAAATAAATAAAAGATTTTTTGAAAAGGAGAAAGAAAGAACATGTAAAGGTATCCCTTGCTCTTGGGTAGGAAGACTCGCATGGTGAAAATGACTATATGTGTCAAATTGTTATACAAATTTAATACAATCTCAAAGGGCTGACCAAATAGCTCAGCAGATTAAAGCATCTGCAATCAGGTGCAGGGGACAGGGGTTCAATCCCTATCCTGCCTTGCTGGGCATGCTGAGACAGCAATTGGGCATGGTGGCTTCTGCCTGTAATCCAAGCTCTTGGGAGGCTGTGAATAGACAGATCACTATAAGTCCAATCTAGTAGTGAGACGCTGAACACCCTGTAGACCCTTCTCTAAATAAAAAAAAACACAATCTCAATCAAAATTTCAACATCATATAAACAAAATTATTAAAAGAAATCTTAATATATATTTGGATTCAGAAGAGATCTAGAGTTGCAAAAGCAATTCTAGGCAAAAAAGCAAAGTAGTAAAGGGTATAACAATTCCTTACATGGAACTGAACTCAAATCTACTGTGATTAAAAAAAAACGCAGACTCAAAGTTCTGTGGAACAGACTCAAAGATGCAGAAACAAGTGCACAAATACTCAACAAACTTATCTTTGACAAAGAGGCCAAACATTTTCACTGGAAGAAAGCTAGCCTCTTTAATAAGTGGTGCTGGAAACACTGGCTTTCCAAGTGAGAAAAATGAGAAGTAGAATAATATCTTTCACCATGCAATAAATAAAAACTCTAATGGATCAAATATCTAAATGATAAAATCAAAGCACTAAGTTTTTTGGAAAGTATAGGACATCAAACACTTGAGGATATGGGTGCAGACATAAACTTTATGAACAAAACTCAGACCATAAGGAAAATATTTCTAAGAATCAACAACAGACCTCATCTTATTAAAAAGCTTGTGCACAGCAAAATAAACTAGCAAAAGAGTGAAGAGACAATCAACAGAGTGAGAAAAAGCTTTGCCAGCTATTCCTCAGCACAGGAGTAATATGTGCAAAACAGAAAGAACTAAAAGAATCAGAAAGCCTCAAATCTAAAGTCTCATCCCAACAATTGGACAACTGAAATGAATGAACATGTGTCAGATGAAGAAGTGGAAAAGGCAAAGAAATATATGAAAAACTGTTCATCATCACTGGTCTCTCAAAAATTGTAAATTAATAACGAAATTCAATTTCACTCCAGGAATAATGGCTATTACAAAGAAAACAACTACTAGCAAAGGCTGCCAGGACTGGAGGAAAAGGAACTCTGTTCTACTTTGGCAGGAATATACACAGCTGCAACCACTACAGAAATCAGTGTGAAGATTCCAAGAGAACTAGAACAAGAGTTCCCATTGGACCCAGCTCTTCCCTTGTCTCTATTTTCCTGAAAGAGTTAAATCACCACGCCACAGTGATGTAAGCACACTCATGCTTATAGAGGCAGAGTTCACAATAGCTAAGCCTTGAAAGCAGCACCAAAGCTCATCAGTGGGTGAATGGAGAGAGAGGATATGAGAACTTTTTCATACAGTGGAGTACTGCTTAGCCATAGAGAAGGATGAGCTTGAGGTCCTTGCAGCTGAAAGCATGCAGACCACACTCTTAAGTGAAATAAACTGGATCCACATGTGGAAATACCACATTGTCTTTCTGCTGTGCGAAAGGAAGAGTGCAAAGAGGACCCAAATGTCTCACAGATATTATGAAACAGGAAGTAATTGCTGAAAAGAGAAAGAGAACAAGAGAGGGGGTGGGGGAAGGGAAGGAAGCAGAAAGAAAAAATGAGAGAAAAGAAGAAGGAATGGACATCATGCTTTTGTAAATAAGGAGAGCAAGATGGGTAGGAGGAAGAGCAGGAAAGAAGGAAAAGAAATCCGAGATTCATCATGTGCAGGTGCAAATTCCCTAGCATGGCTGTGATCACCAAGGATTTCTAACATACCAATTAACTTCATTAATTAAAAAAATACAATTTCTCCCCATGGGAGCCCATCGGCTCTATCAAACTTCTTCACCAATATCTGCAGAGTATTAGCCTGCAGTGCTTCGGTGAACATCTTCAGACAACAAAGCAGGAAAACCAGAGACGGTGCCTTTCTGTAGGCTCCTGGCTGCACGGGGGCAGCGAGCACCCCAGCAGCACAGACAGCAGGAGAGCTGAGGGCCTGTGGCAGGTGCTGCTGATCTTCAAGGTGGACAGTGAAGTGAACGCCACGTGCCACATTGTTCTTAGCTTACATTCTTTATCCCTAACATTCATTTCGTATTTTATGTCAGTAGAGTGTCTAAAACATTCTGTTCTTGGTCTCTTTAATGGCTCTGATAACTCACACTTGACCTCTCTGTGAAGATATATTGATTTTCCTCTGGCAAAATCTTTTATGAATTTTTTCTTATTTTACTCACTTACACATGCTTCAGTGATTACCTTAAGGAGGTAAACAGCACTATTGCATTCTGCTTTTGAGCTTTTACTGTTCTTCAGACATTAAATTGAATCTACTACCTTCTCAGCAACAGGCATTTTCTTCATAGCAAGTAGTCTGAGGTACAGAATTATTATGTGCATCATTATAGCAGTGTAAATTGTTAAGAATAATTAGGAGGGCCAGGGAGATGGCACAGCAGCACAAGTGCCAGCCTGGCAAGGGCAAGGGACTGAGTTTCATTCCTGGTAACAAAAAAAAAATTCAAAAATGAAAAAAAGTAAGAAGAATAATTAGGATCTATTATTAATAATCATTTTAAGATCAGCTCAATGCAAAGTGGGGCCTTCAACACTCCTAGAAAATGACACAAATATACACACTCTATACACTGTATAAGAAATAGATACGAGATATGTGACAGAATGTTGGCACAAGGGGAGTGTGGGGCACCTGACTGCATGAGGCAACCCTGTGGACTTACTTGCAGGTAATTATTGCTACATGGTAATTTCGACAAAATATTATTTAAAATTCTTGTACCTTTTTAGACTGGGTGTTGTGATGAATACCTGCAATCCCAGTGCTAGGAAGGCTGGAAACAGGAGGATCAGTACAAGTCTGAGCTCAGTCGTGAGACCCTGTACCAAATGCATACAAAGTAAAAAACAAATAAACAAAAACAACTTTTTTTGTTTGTTTGTGACTGCAAAAAGATATTAAAACTGTGTTTTCCTGAGAAACATGCATCGTTGCTCACGGCAGTGTCTGTGGATCACCAACATTTTATTTCTGTTTCTTTCCATTCTTTCACTCCTTTACTTCTAGAGTACAAACTATGAGGCCCATGTCGCTGCTTCCTCACTCCGCCTTCCTTTCATCCTCCTCTGCCCAATGCATGATCGTGCTTCTATGCATTTCCTGTGGGTGCTACGAGGTCTCCTCATGCTCTGAGGCTTCACATGCAGATTTCCTTCCCCATAATTCTTCAGTCACGATCTGCAAAGAAAGCCTCAGTGGGGTCATTTTCTTCATCCTGGTTTCTGGCTGCTCCCCAGCAATGCTTTTGTTCCTCATTTCCTTCCTTGTTTGAGGCCCATCACTTCACTCACTTCCCTCTGTCTTTCTGCCTTTATATTTGGTCATCCTTGTCTGCCTCTCTCTCAAGTGTCTGTTTCTCTTTATTCCTCTCTCCCGCTCTCTTTTTAAACAAGGACAATAGTTTAGAGTCCTATGCTACCTATATGGGCTAATTTTTGTTTAAATACTTTACTTCCTAATAAGAGCACATTTCCAATAAGAATCAGTAGGAGTTAGGACTTCAGTAACCTTTGTAGGACACAGTTCCTCCGAGAACAATGACTGTCACACGGGTACAGCACACTTTCTCTTTGGATTATCCTTTCACCATTTGGTTTTCTTACACAGGTCTACCTTTGTTAAATCATCATTAGATATATTTTACCAGTTCTCATACCAACCATCACATCTAGAATAACCTCTCTAAAATTTTCTAGCTTTTTGTAGGAACCAGCCCACAAGTTTAAAACCAACTGGGAAGTGAAAGAAAATGAACGTCAAGACACAGAAGAATCTGGAAGGTGAGGCTCAGAGGGCTTGAGACTCTAGTCAACAAGGAGCCCTAAGCATCCACCTCACTTCACTTTTATTCACTTAGTCATGGGAGCAAATATTTAGCGTAAGGGATTTCCCTGCCTCCTCTTATCTACAGGACATGCGTAGATAACCAACCAGATCTTGGCTTTGTTGACATGTGCCTAGAGTTAGCAAGCCAACAAACTGCCAAAAAGTACAGCTTGTTGTTTTTGTCCTTTGTGTTCACAAAAAGGTCAGTTAGGCCTCAACCCTCATTATCTGATTTTCTATCTCTCCTGCTTTTTGATTTTACAATACCTGTAGTGGAAATAAAGGTAAGTGTAGTCATGTGCACTTCCTATGCTACTGTGTTCTCTGCTGAGGTGGTCTGAAGTCTATCAACAAAACTACAGGTTATTATCAGGCTTTCTGAGCAGGGCTGGACAGTGGACACATTTTCTGCCTGCTAGGCAGTTTTCTTCCACAGTCATCTGGTAGAATCTCCCCACTGGTAGGAGAGTGAGAGGGCAAGTTTCCCTACCGATGCACCGCAGACAAGACCTCCCCAAGCTGCACAGTCCCGCAAATCCTCCCCACCTTCTGCCCCTTTTCAACACTGCTATGAGGAATGGCATCTCCCTCCCATCTCTCTGTCTCTGAGAATCCTGCGACATTTGTACTTTCTCCTCTTTCCCGTGCTCTTGTAGTTTCGATCAACGCAGTTCTTCCAGGGTGTTATCCTTACGACCAGAAGACTTCAAAGAATTAAGAGTAAACATTGCAAGATCACAGGGTGATTAGTGCTTCTTATAACTCACTCCTCATTTTGTTTTTGTAATTGCTGTTTTAATTGTGCATACTCAACACATGCACATACCAAAGTCTGCCAAATCGCCCCTGCACTATTGTTCCTGAAAGACCAGGGTGTGAGAGCACATGACCTGTACAGAAAGAGGCGTCCTCCAAATGGCTTTGTGCAACTGTAAAAACAAATTGACCAGAGGACAAGGGCGATCCAGGGTGTCCTTTATAGTGGATGTCTCCTAGTGATCAGTGACATTAACTACATACTCAGAATCACATCAAATGGTAAAAGATTGTCCCTGAGTGCATTCTAGTGAAGTAAACACAGAAACTAATTCTTTCCACTAACCTGAAAGTCCACAAGCAGCAACTTTCCATTGACTCTGCATAGCCCAGGAAGTAGCAATCCATGAGAAGATCCATCCACAAAGTACATTGAGGCATTCATAAAAGAAACTGTCTGGGTACTTCTATGGGAGACAATGAATGACAGTGGAGCTGCACAAACTTATCCAAGGATGAGAATTATCACCAACCCTATATACCCTTCAAAGACCATCAGACCAAGGAAGTGTGTAATAAGTGGGTACACCAAGCAGAGACTACAGAGGGCAGAAGTGCAGCACCTGCAGGACCTGCTGGGGTGACCCGCACCCACCCGGAAGGTGGCTGCTGCCCGGGTGGGCTGGTGGGTGGGCACTGAGATGAAGCCAGCACTGAGACATCTCCGCTTTTATCCATGAGCCCTTGAAAATATTTTCCTTTACTATTAAGAATATACATGGATCAGTGGTCTGTGATGTTCTGAATTGAAAATATCTTCCTATCTCCTTATGGAGGATGCTGTTAATTCCTTCAGCTTCTGGTTAATGGCTGTGAGTATAACAGTCAATAAAAGGTTTAGCTCAGCAATATAAACTCCTGGTTCAAAAACGTAGACATCAGTTGACTGAAACACAGCCTGAATTTCCCCAAATATTCTGAATTAATAATCCTAGGAAATATTTCAATTCCTTGTATATTTAATCTGCTTCTTCCTAAGAATAGACCCATGGTACCTAAGGGAATTGGTACCCAGATGCCCATGGGGATTTTAACAGGTTCATCTCCACCGAGTGAAGTCACCTGTTCAGCAGTGGAAAGATTTAATCTTGTGTGCTCTGGGATTCCAGTCATAAAGTACTCAACAGTGTTTCAGAGATCCACAAAGGATTGGGAGTGCAGGCCTGTGTGCGAAATCCTCCCACCATGTGTTGGGCCAGGGGCCAGGCTCACATCCCATGTCCCATCAGTGGAGTTCTGAGTTTGTGATATTTAGAACACACTGTGTAGCACACTCCTTCCTTTTTGACATCTGGGACCCAGGCCTGGTGGCCTGCCCTATGGGGATGGATGCTGCTCCACTCTTCATGTGGACTTGAATACACTGTCCATGAACGTGGCTGGCTTTGCCACAACTGAAACCTTGTACTTTTGAAGAAATCTGTTCCTGTCTAATCCAGCTTTGATAAAGAGACATTAGTTCTGTGTGGACCACAGATGGAAGGCAAGGAGGAAGAGGAGAAAGAGCTGGGAGCCAGGACCCTTCACCCTCATTTTCATCTTCTCTCAAGGGTGCACTAGGTGTGGAACATTTTCTTAAAGTTAAAGGAAAACAAAAACAAAACAAAAAAACCACTTTACACAGCAGGCTTCCTGTGGAGAAAGTTTCAGGGGACAGAACAGCGCCCTGCATGTGTGCATGCTCCAAACAGCTTCTATTCTATTCGAATGTTTTCCTTCAAATGTTTCAGTCTGAGGAAAACAAGGACTGTGTTTGCTAACACCCCGTAACCTACGGGGCAGCAACTGGGCACTGACATGAGCACCAGAGCGGGCCAGCAGAGTTTCCAATAGAGGGGTAAATGCAGTGTTTCAGTTGGCAAATTCTGCCCCATTATCCTGGCTGAGAATGTTTTCTCTGCGCCCTGAGATTTTTTTTTTTTTTCTTTTCCCGCCTTACCCTGGCTGAGAAAACTTTCCACACACAATCACATTCTTTTTCTTTCACTCAGTGATAGGTCAGGATTCAAAGTTTACCAGGTACCCTGCCCCCGAGTCTCTCCCTCTCGGCCTCTTGCAGAGTCAAACCCAGAATCGCAGAATAGGTCCGCCAGACTGTGACCTGGACAAGCACAGGAGAAACTCCTCCTTGTTAACATTAAAGGTCCCCCACAGACCAGGTAGCCTGCCAAGATTAGCTCTCCCTCAGCTGTTCCTGCCAGCGATAACCCTCCCTAAAAGATCCTATAAAGTCTCCTGTGCCCCCTATGTTCACGGCTGTCTTGGTTCAATAGACAGCCGGCCTGCCTGATGCCCCCAGAAAATCTACTCGCGTCAGAATGTCTGGTCTGGTCGGCGGCATGGGTTCCGACCTAACACTGTATTTTCTTTCTTTCTCACTTTTTTTCTGTTCATTTGCTCACTTCTTTTTCTTTGCTCAACTCTTTCTTTCTTTTTGCCTACTTTTTCCCCCCTCTGCTGTGCAGTTACTTACTGACTCCATCTTCTGCTCAGGCCGAACTTCCCTGGTCAGGTCCCCGAGTGGGCAGCACTTTAGGGATTCATCCTGCTAGCAGTGCCTAACCAGAGGGGGATCTAAGAGTTAAGACAAGACACAGGGATAATTTTGAAAGGGGGGTAGGGGGTTCTTGCTTCTAGAGGAAAAAGGAATTGAGCATCTGATTCACCCTATTGTTCTTTTCTAACATGACAGCAAGTAATTAGAGCAGCAGAAGATCCTTCTGCCTCCTGTTGTCTGTAATACATGCTCAGGTAAATACCCGGAGCTCAGCTGTGCCAGCTCCTCCTTGGAATTTGCAGTGTGCCAGCGAGTGGTGTGTTGCCAAGGAGCACGCCTAGTTGCTTTTGTCCTTTGTTCACAGAGGACGTCCATTAGGCCGTGATCTGTATTAACAGCTGGCCTCCTGCAGCTCATCTCTGTTACATGGTAGATAAATTGTGTGTATCTTCTAAATGACTTGTTCTTCCACAAAATTTTGTATCTGTGCTTTAGCAAAAATTGGTTAATATTTTATCTGCAAATCTTTCAATTATTCCTTTATTGAGTAGGTTTCATTCTGCTTTTCTGTTTTCCTATTCTCCTTCTCAAGCTCCATATAGTGTATGTTTTTGCCCTCAAAGGTCTATGTCTTGCAGACTTTCTTCTTATCATATTTTTATTTTAAAATATGACTAAGTGGTTTAAAATGATGTGTCTTCAAGCTTTCTTTTTATTTTTCCTTTTATTTTTGGTGGTGAGGATCCAACTCAGGACCAAGCATTTGTTAGGCAGGTGCTTGAGCCACTGAGCTGTCTCCCTAGTGTGCCTTCCCATTTTACAAGTTCTGTTGGACCTAATTACCTGTTGAATCTCTAAATGTATTTTTTATTTGTTTATATAGTGAATTCTTACACCACAAAATTTCTGCTCATTACTATTTATGTCTCTATTGTTGCTAAATTTCCCATTCAGATCATGATTTGTTTTCTTCATTTTATTGATCCATGTACATAATATATTCTTCTACCTTTTTACCATTAAAACCATTGCTTTAAATTCATTTTCAACATTTTCCTTCATAACAAAAAGTGTGTTGCTGAAAAATTGTTATTATCTATTGGTGTTGTCTTATTTCCTTCTTCGTCATATTTTTTCTGCCCTTATGTGAACATCTGTACATCTGGGAGACCAGTTGCTACTACAACTCTCATGGATGTCTTTACAGAAAGATGCTACTCCTAGAGAGAGGTTCTAGAGAATTAGTTGTATGAACTGCATTGGTTTGCACCCAAATGAGCACATTAACACAGTGTCTATGTAGCTCATCACGGTTTAATAAGCAGCACCTGTGAGTGCTGTGAGTGTCTCGGGGCCCAAGCTTCGGTGGCGCGCAGGCCTTTTCTGGAGCCTGAGATACTGACTTCTGAGACGTCATCCACCGACTGTCTCACAGCTGGTGGCTCTGGAACTGGCAATCTTCGCTTCACTTCTAAGAGCCTACAAGGAGGCAGGGATTGTGGGAGATGAATGCACAGTGACCTTGGTGGTGTACGTGAGGTGCAGCAGACACAACAGTAGAAGCAGGACATTCATCTATGCCCAAGACTATCGGACAGCGAAATTGCTGAACTTGAAGGAAAAACATACTCATTTCAATAAGTCAATGTTTCATCGAATATATCTGACACTTAACTGCACTATGATGTTTTCTTAGTCTCAATTGCATTAACTTCTGCTCTGATCCTTGTAATTTCCTCCACTGTACGGGCTTTGGGCTTGCCTTGCTCTTGTTTTACTAGCAGCTTGACTCTCGACATTAGCTTGCTTATTTGAGCTCACTAAGTTTACCTGTTCTGGAAAGCCACACCTATAAATTTCCTTCATAGGACACTATTCATTGAATTACTTAAATTTTGATTTATGTATTCTGGCATTATTGTTTTATTGCAAAAAATTGTCTAATTTCTTCTTTAATTTCTTCTGTGGCATACTGGTTGTTTAGGGGGTTGTTATTTAATTTCTTTGCATTTCTAGACTTTGGGAAATGGGTAGAAAATGGGAACAGGAAAAGTGGAGAGAAGAGGGGAAAATGATGAAAGGCACAAGAATGAAAACAAAACAGAAAGGGAAAGATGAAACAAAGTATTTTTAAATAAGGAGCAGAAAAGGAATTGAATGCAAGGGGAGGAGTGAGAAAAATGAAGAACAAAGATATATCACGTATGGGTATAAGATCCCTATGATGACTTATAATTACGCATATCTATAATCTATTAATAAAGTTTGTGAACAATTGAAATAATGGTTACAATGGACTTTGCTTTGGGATAACCAATTACATGTGTGGCTTTGGGCACAAAGTTTTGACTTGTTGGGCCTTGCGTGGCTCCTCAGTCTGTACTGATTCCTCCAGTGTTCCCTTAGCCATTTCCCCAGCTGACTTCTTCTCCCCAGCACACGTCACGCATACTGGCATTCTCGGCATCCTGGAGTACACTGCCATCCACCGACTCTTCCACTCCTCAGTGTAAGATCGTGAGGACTCCGTGGAACCGATGTCCTTTAACTGAACCTTCTGTGTCTAAAATGGTATCTGGGTGAACAGTGTCCTCCATATTCATCTGCCAGGTGGATGAATGGATGAGATTCATCAAGATGTTTACAAAGATTAGCTTAAAATAGATTAAATATAGATTTCTGTTGATCACTAACTTTAGGACGTTTTTAATGTGAAACATTCATAATAGAAGCTTAGTACTACATGTGGTGTAAAAAGTCGTTCCCAATAAGAATTCATAAAGTTTTAGAATTTGCATTCTTTAATAGTCAAATGTACTATTTATTAATACCACATTGAGAATCTTAGAAGAAAGCTACGTATCTTGTCTATGAAGAAAAGACTAAAACATTAATTCCCATGTTTTGAATTTAAACCCAGAGCTTTAATTACCATGATAAAGAGGAACTGAGAATAGACACCTACAAAGGAAGAGTGTCACAAAAGAAATACTTTATTTTCATAAAAAGCTTTTCCATTTTGAAAAGCAGAACTTTAGGAGCACAGCCCTGGATGCTCTACAGAGCCACAGGAGAAGGCAAGCAGGGCGCCTCGTGTGCTCCGATGTTGAATTATGCTTATGAACCACAACTCATAAGCAACAGCAGGTCAGTTATTGAATGAGTTTAATTGTACAAATATTTTCATTTGCTATTATGGAACCGTGCCTGCTCCTCTTCTCTGAGTCTCTCCATGGGATGTGGAAGAAAATATCCCAAGGATGCGCTCTCAGACACAGTTTAAACTTCAGCAATCCAGCCTGGTTTAGGAAGAGGAAAGCGAGCCGACAGAGCGGAATCATTTATTGCTCAGGAGCTCTGTGGGTCTCGTTGGGAAGGAAGTGGTACAGCTTTCATTTTCATATCACTCAGGAGTGTAGGCGAGGACAGCCATGGCTGGTGAGTGCTGGAATTTTTATCTGAAAAAAGGTCTGGTTTTAGGGAATACATTGCTCTGAAAGGTGTGGCTCTTTTGTGGATGTGTAGGTGGGCAGGTCTGAGGGGGAGAAAGAAGGGGAGGAAGAGAGAGACTCAGAAGATTCTGAGTGTAGTTGGCAAGTGAAGCCTGTGTTAGAAGTGGTTTGGGTTTTACTGGCATGAGCTGCTATTTTGCAATCTTTCTTAACTCCTAAGTGTCTGCAGTTGGGCAGAGGAAGCTGAAACAAGACAAAGTGAGGAAGAGGCTGCTGTGACAAAGAATATGGGTGTTTAGTGTTTTACTCTTTTGTTACTCAGAGATAAATAGAAGATGTGAGCTGTGACAGAGAAACATGTGTTGCTCACTTTGCAAGGGCAGGATAGGAACTCCGTCTTCAGGCCACTCCATGCACGCAGATGGCCCTGCTGGAGGGACAGACGTGGCGGAGCAACAGAAAGAAAGTACACTGAACTTTGCAGAGATGGATGAGTTGGAACTGAGACTAAAAGAGATTTTCTTGTTCAAAATCTGAGAGCAAAATAAGCATTTTTTTTTTTTTTTTGACTTGAGAAATTCTCATGTTCCCAACAGACAAAATCCTGAAGGGAAAAAGAAAGGAGTTTGTTCACTCGGTCGGCACAGGTACTCTAAACGGTCTGCTGGATGAACTGCTACAGAAGCAAGTGCTCAACCAGGAGGAGATGCAGATTATAAAGTGTCAGTATGCAACGACTATGGACAAGGCCCGGGATTTGGTGGACAGCCTCATCGCTAAGGGGCCCAAGGCCTGCCAGATCTGTATTGATCACATCTGTGAGGAAGACTGCCACCTTGCTAGGACACTGGGGCTCTTCGCAGGTAAGGCTCAGTGGTCGGGTTGAAGGTCATACAGCCCACACGTCTGTGCAAACCAGGCCTGTGTCTTCTTTCTTGTTTATTAACTCATCGCTTCCATGTGGTGTTGCTTAATTTAGTGCTCACTTTTTTATTTCATGGAAAAATTAAGAATTGAAACAAAATTATAGGAAAATAACAACAGTTAAAATAGTTGATAAATTGCATTGTTATTTCCATAGTCGTTTCTCAGAGTATAAGATATACACATAAAAGTCTTCCCAAATATTATCAGCACAATCCTATCTTTTGAACGAACTAAAAGAAACTATTAGTATAAATATCTTGTATGGTTTTCTTTTTCTTTACTAATATAGTGTGCAGGTAGCTTCCTAACCTGTAAATTCAGGGCTCCATTTCTGTGTCAGCAAGATGTCTTCACATTTTTCTCCTCTTTTTTTTTTTTTCATGAGTTAGTTTTAAATGACAGTCCTCCACTGAATCTCCTTTCCTACTCTGTGTACATTTTTGCATTTTTTGAAGTTAGTAAAACAGTCTTTAAAGCACCAAACGATATCCTTTAATCCTTATGGTAAGGAACTTACTGGCTTCATGAATATAAAGCCTCAAACTGACTAGAGGCTTAAGCTCTCATCAGATGTGAAGACACAGGCATATAATCTAGCACTTTCCATAAACTTTCTCCAAAATTTGGCTTCTGGTAAATACAATGTAGCTGTATGGAGGCGCAGCACTTAGAGAATAAGTGGAAATATATACAGCAATGGAAGGCTTTAACACAGCCTCCCGCTCTCAGGCGTGACCTCCATTTCCTTTCCTACTCAGGACTGTCCACCAGCACGGCGCACTTCCAGGACTGAATTAGTCTGCACCTCCCAGACTATTTGCAGGTGCCTCTGAGGTGCTGGCAAAGTCCTTTTTCAGTCTGGCTGGATTTATATGTGGTTTCTGTGTTTATCTATGTGCCATGAATTCCTTATTTTTCTCTCAGTATTTTATTTTCTTTTTATATCCTACAAAGTTCCTTAAATAAAAGATAATTAGCCAACAACAGTTAGGATCTGGAATGATTATAGAATAGCCAAGGTAACTTCTTTCTTTCTTGATTTCTGTCTTTGACTCATAGAGTTATTTCCACCAATGACTGTGACTGTTCTCACAATGGAAGTCTGACTTTCTAGGTATTGAGGGTATTTCCTCACTCAGGCGGTTTCCCAGGTCCTCTGTGTCATATTTAGAGGTCATGATACCAGCCTTATTTTCTTCTCTGATATTCAGCACAAAATTTCTTTCACATTTCCAAAATGTAAAAAAAAAAAAAAAAAAAAAGATGAATGTCCTGGATTCAATACTCAGACTATAAAAACATAATTATAAAAGGAGAAAGAAAACTCTGTAAGTGAAAACATTCTTTGTCTCATCCTTCCCAGGATATTCCTCTGGGAAGGTCACCAACTTATCTTAGTCCTGCAGCTAAGTTTCAGCAGAAGGTCCTGATAGGTTTTTTTTTTTTTTTTCTAATTTTTTTTTATTTTAACATTTAGTGTGTGTGTGTGTGTGTGTGTGTGTGTGTGTGTGTGTGTGTGTGAGTG
>NW_004524588.1:18482268-18484050 GCF_000260255.1 Octodon degus
TTCATTGTCTTATATCTCTCTGCAGGTCCACAAGCAGGAAATGACTGTAGTACACAGAATTTCCGAGAAGTGATCCCCTCTAACTCAGGTAACTAAGTTCAAAGAAGAGAAATCCCTGAAGCTTCCTCCATTTATAGTCATTTTCTTACAAGGGTGAAGCCAGGAAGAGGGGGCTAAGTAGTCATTTTCATGGGTTGATATTAGGTATTTGTTCTCTCCTGCATTTAGTCTGTTTTACCAGAAACTGTTCTTGCATCACTATCCATACCAAAAATAAACAATTCAGACCCTGTGTCTCAAATCCTAATTTATCTTTTGAGTGCCAGGCTTTACTCCTCAAGGGCCTAGCGAACATGTTCCCTCAGGCCTCCCGGAGACACCTTCACTGCAATCTCCTGGAGCTGCACTTGCGAATCTGCCCTCCTCCTCCTTTTCCTGTCTCATCTGCCTGAGGAGCGGCTTCATTGCATCATTTGCTCAAGCCTGACATCCAAAATATATATATATGCTTCTTTCTCATTCTTTAGATTTCAAGGAATAGCTGAGTCTCCTTGATTCCTCTCAAGTCTGGATTCATCTCTCCTTTTCCAGTCCTGCTGCTGTATGTCCAACTGTACATTCCCACCTGCACAGTAATTCTCCAACCTCAACTCTCACTTTCTTTTCCTTATTTTCAAACAAGTTTGTCTTTTTCTACCACTGCAATTCATGCTTTATAATGAAATTTAAGGGGCTGGGGAGATGGCTCAGTGGAGAAAGCACTTCCCTTGCTAGCGCAAGGGCCTGAGTTCAATCCCCGGTTCAAAAAAAAAAAAAAAAAAAAAAAAGAAAGAAAGAAAGAAAGAAAGAAATTCAACCTTTCTGATCAATTCATTATTCTGCTCTCATCTAACCTTGGTTGCTTTGCAGTTTGCAGTACTATGTAAAAGTTAAAAAAAAAAAGAGCAACACTAAATGCAATTTATCAGAATTACTATTTTTAGCAGGACATTCAAAATAATTTTATTTTCCATATCTTATCTTATATACGGACTTTAAAGAATATATAATAATGAACTGGACACATAATGCTCCCGCTTTCACTGAACTAACTTGAACACCTACATCATGAATGTAAACATCTACTACCCATTTTAAACTGCCCCACATTTAGCACTGCAATTGATTCTGGTCACACCTGTGTCACTTAAAATTATGTGGCATTCAATAGAAACACCAAATATTTACACTAATTTATGCATGCCATTCCAGCTCTGGGAGATTGAGTCAGGAAGATAGTAAGTTGGATCCCAGCCTGGGCTTGTTTTTGTTGTGAGAGTCTGTTACAAAATTTACCTCAGGGCAAAATCCGAGGGTCCAACCCCTTCTACCTGCCAAAATTAAACCTACCAAACTTTGATTAATAGAAGCTCTGCTTCAGTTATGATAATCAGTATCAAATGCAAATTGTGCAGTGTTTTCTGCATACTAGAACATGACGTGTGATGAAGGAAACTTTTCGAACAGACATTCCTGCTCAGCAGGAAATGCTCCTCCAGCGCTTTTTAACTGAGCTGTTAAGACTTCTCCATCCCACGGCTCTGATACCTGCAACATGCAATGACAAAAGGACTACAATAACATCCAGTAAGTGACATTAGAAGCATCATAGAAGACAGTCTGTGGAAGATTTTTCCAGGCTCAGCCTGGATGTGTCTCACCAAACACGTTCTTGCTCTCCGTCCCAAAGCCCAGTCCCTGGGCCACACCTGTGCTGTGGGGTGCTTGTCTAGATCTGTGTGC
>NW_004524588.1:18484585-18498893 GCF_000260255.1 Octodon degus
TGCTTGCCAAGGAAGTGCTTATTTAACTCAGCCATCCCCCCAGCCCCTCTACTTTCTTATACATTTCTTGGAATAGGATTATCATTATGCATCTGAATACTTTGTTGTGCTACTGGAAAAAACATCTTTCATGTAATTTAAGTATTTCTATTTATGTTTGTTATTGTACTCTAGAGGTCATTATGCAGAAAGAGATTTTTCCCAACTTATGATTGTTTCTGTTTTCTCCAATATATACATTATAATTCACTGTTATTTTTTCTAGTCAAAATGTCTAGCGCTGCATTCCTTTTCCTGGATGATTATGCAGCAGTCTTTTTTTAAAAAACATTATTCTTTGAAATTAATTTTAAAGTGTACTTTTCAAAAGTTCTTTCAGTTATCTAGATAAGTTATCTCTATTTTACAGTGGATAAAGATAAATGAACTTCTTCATCCAGTGCCTTGCATTGTTGAAAGATGTACAGTCAAATAAAAGCCTTTGGGATATTCTTGCATTTATACTGTAGGAACTTTTCCTTTCAAAGCTGGGCGATCAATGTTGGGGGAGATGATTATGCCAGATATGCTCCCAGACAGTAGCAGCACTTGTCATTTTGCTTTGGCTATTCTATCAGGCAATGAATACTGTCATTCCTCCTTCCAGGAGTACACTGCAGAAAATTACCCTGAACAACAGGATGGAAGTATATTTAAAAAGAACCCATAATATCTACTATCATGCTTCATTTTTTTTTTTTTTTCGGAACCAGGGATTGAACTCAGGCCCTTGTGCTTGCCAGGGGAAGCGCTTATTCCACTGAGCCATTTCCCCGGCCCTATGCTTCTTAAATTAATATAGAACAACACATATGTTTTACAAGACTATTAAATAGAACCAAGACATACCCCTAACAACCTAATATTTTAGGATAACATAGGATTTAAATCTTTTGAAATAAATCGGTATCTTAATTTTTTTCTTGAATATTGTTTTTGCCCTACTTGTCATGTATGGACAGGAAGAGCTCCTTTTCTCTATGTTTATTTACACACCTGTCAAGATGGTTATTCTGTAAGGCAAATGTACCTCCCTGTGTCAAACCACTGGCCATCTCTTCTGGCTGGAATTGTGCTCCACTAGCAATGAATCTGCTCTACAGTATTAGCACATATCCCAGGGCTGTGTCCCTGGACCATACTGCATCTGTGTGGCCTCTCGTAGTTGATTCTGTCAAGAAGACCAAGGGAAGCAATCAGAGATGTAACTATTCATGTTTCTTATCCCTTGCAGCTTCTCGGGACATACAGGACAATCAAGCTTTGTCCATGTCTTCAGGACCATCAGGAGGCCTGAAGCCTTGCCCCCTGGAAGTTGCCCAAAAGATATGGAAAGAAAAGTCAACGGAGGTGCTGTTCGCAGAACCCCAGCTCGAACTTGAGCCTCCTTGCAGAGAAGTGGCTCTTACTTTGGGCCACGTCTAGTGAGATTTTCTGCTGAATCCTCAGGCTGCTCCCTGACCTACAAGATCCCTACCTCCTAGAAGCTCTAGTTTAGAAGGAGTTCCGCTGCTCTGGATAAATAATAATTGTAATAAGAAATGTTAATAGCTAGTACTGGAAGCTTCCTATGAGTCAGACATTACTGTAAATATTCTGCATATTAATGATATTAGCCTTAGAAGTCATTAAGTCATGCATTTTAAATATCAGAGGATTGTTAAATACTTTTCCAGAAGGTGAAGGTCTCAGTTGTTAATTTCCATCATCTTGGCTTCAGAGCCTGTGTATCATTTATCTATCTTTATTTTGTTTCAATTATTTTATTTTGCTTATTGTTTTAGTTTTTATTATAGCTTTCTTTTATTTTGAAGAGTAAAAACATAAGCAAGAAAACAAAAACAAATACAGAAACAGGGTAACATAGAACAATACATATATTACAGATTTTCAAAACAAAAATAGCTGTTTAACCATGAATGATATATTATCTGTTTTTATCATCAAATCTGTTGCTCAGATTAATAGATATGGTTATGCAAAATGGGCAATATGATTGAATATTACCACAGGCTTGTATGAAATCTTAAATTTTTCTTCTTGACTCTTTTTATTTTATTACCTTTTTCTAAAAAATACTTTCATGAGAGTATAGTAATAATTGATGTGACATTGAAAATAGTACATATATGTTCTTGGTCTTCTTAATGTGTACTGCATGTCTTTTAAAAATATCCACTTGTCAAAAGTATAGGCAGATGGGCAGCTGTGAGCTGGGCAGCTGTGAGCTGGGCTCCTGCAAACGCCATTTCCATGTCTTCATTAAGCCTCAGCTTGTTAAACTGTTGTTTATGGGATTTGGGTGTTTGTGTACTTGTTTGCTTGTTGCAGTACAAGGCATTGAACTCGGGAGCTTGTGCTTACCAGGCAGGCACTTATACAGCTGAGCTATCTTCCCAGGCCCAAGGAATTTGACTTCTTAATAGGGAAAGGAGAAACTGTTTTAAACACACAAAATGAATCCTGAGGTAAGGGAAATATGCCTTTCGGTCAATCTGCCTTTCTTACAGATTTATCCAATAATGAATCAGTTGACCCGCACGCGTCTTGCCCTCATTATCTGCAACACAGAGTTCGACAGTCTTCCCAAAAGGACTGGAGCTGAAGCTGATATCAGAAATATGAAAACACTTCTAGAAGGCCTGGGATACCAAGTGATTGTGAGAGAAAATCTCACGGCTTTGGTAATGTTTTTGTTTTATAAAGACAATGACTACATGCATTGTACTCATAAATAATGTTAGAATGGAAAATTTTCAGGGCTGGGGAGATGGCTCAGTATAAGCCTTGCTTCCCTGGCAACTGCAAGGGCCTGAGTTCAATCCCCGGTTCCACAAAAAAAAAAAAAAAAAAAAAGGAAAATTATCATACTAGGAAATTTAATTTCTTGGTAGTGTATATTGGAATCCTTCCCTTGGAAAGTGCTTGGTGTTCTCTGCAAATGCAGGCATCTTTGGCAATAATCCTGTGCATCTTTCAATTGGGAAGTCTTTTATGACCTCAGGAAGGTCACCTTCTCTCTGCTGGAAATCTCAAGATGACTTTCTATAACATCTGCTTTCATCACTTGTTACAGACCTGAGACTTTAACTTTCTTTCCTGCTTGCCTGATTTTCCTGGGATGGCTCAGCAACTTCCTGAACTGTTTCTCAGTGGATTCTCAGAGTGCTGTGGTCTCAGGGTCCAAAGTTGATGGGGTGATATCTTTTAGGAAATGGCCACAGAGGTGAAGACCTTCGCAGCCAACCCCCAGCACAAGACCTCTGACAGTACTTTTCTGGTCTTCATGTCTCATGGTATTCTGGGTGGCATTTGTGGAAAGAAATACTCTGCAGGAGACGGAGATGTGCTGCAAGTCAGCAACATCTTTACAATGTTGAACAACAGCAACTGTTCAACTTTGGAGGACAAACCCAAGGTGATCATCATCCAAGCCTGCCGTGGAGGTGAGAGTCGATCCTGTTAGGACACAGCATCTAATTGCTGACATTATCGTTTGAATGCATAAGTATATCTTAGAGTGTCTAAAAATAAGGAAATATCTATGTTGGTTAGTCACTTGTTATTTCTGTGAATTATGTTTCTGGTAAGAAAATACTAGTTTTACTTTTAACTTAGGAAATACCATTTTTAGTCTTAAATTTTTGATGTTCTCCTTCATTTGACGGTTAGGAGAAATAAGAATTGTTGATAAGATGGTTCTTGAAATTTACATGTATATGCAAAATAATGACAAGGCATGATGTAACATCCATGAAATATATTTAAGTTATTAATAATTCATTCTTTTGGGTTTTTTGTTGGTGATGTTACTGGGAATCAAACTCATGACCTCCTGCTCGCCAGGCAGGAACTGTGCTGCTGAGATATATTCCCAGCTACATTAACCATTAGATCACATTTCTGAAGATGTTTAGAGGAGCTAGCACTGCTCCTGAAACTTGATGGTTAAAGAAACGATATATATTTTTTTTCTAGAGAACAAAGGTGAGGTATGGTTAAAGGACTCATCAGAAGACCTTGGAAACATAATCCTCTTCGATCCACAAGATTTGGATTATGATGGCATTAAGAAAGTCCACATAGAGAAGGATTTTATTGCTTTCTGCTCTTCAACTCCAGGTAATGGGTTTCTGTCTGGAACACATCTGTAGGGTTACCGGTGGAGAAACTTCCAGTGTTCTGTTAGAGTCAGGATACCAGGGCTTAATTTTGCATGAAACTTTTGATGACCAATTCGATTCTATTAGCAGTAACACATCCAATTACACTTATTCATGAAGACACAATGTATATTAATTAACAAGATGTTGTCATTGCTGTAGAAGAATTTCCTCGAGCTTTGATGTGTAGCAGTGAATTAAATGGGAAGTTGTCTTACCGAAGAAAATGCGCACAATGCTGAGATCCCTTACAGTCCAGTTGCCAAGACATTATGCATTTGCAGAAGTGGGTTTCTGAGGATCGGGGATATAAGGCAGACCAAGTGCACTAAGGTCTTAGATTGAAGTGAATTATGGAGCATACAAAAGAAAATACACCTGAATGATTCTAAATCTCAGCTATGGAGTAGGAGTGCTGCAACTATATCCTAACATTTCTATTTAGATATTGATAAACTAGGTCCAGTACTTTGGCCTTGCTGCCCTTCGTTTGGATTAATCATTATTTATGTAAATATAATATATTTTCTCTGAGTCTTAAATGAGATGATTTAAGTGCAACAATAAGCATAGTACAGAGGAAAAGTCCATTTAACGAATGCTGTTAACGAGTTTGCATTTTATGAACATGCAAGACACCTCACATATTAAGGTTCAAAGAGAAGTCATCGGAATCCTCCCAACTACTGAACTTTGCAGTTTCCTGGAGCTGACAGTCTCTTAGCTACCCTGGCCCCTAAGGCATCCGGCCTGTGTTCACACTGTTTGTAGGTTGCCTTCTGTAATGAGATGCTTGCCTACAGAAAAAACCTGGCTCTTCCTTACTTTCACCATGTCCTGATGTAGAACATAACATGTTTACCAATAATCACAACTAATTATACTGTGAGTACTTTTCCAGCTTACCTAGCGCCCTAATAACAGGCATCAGGCATCAAGGTTCTTTTAAAGCATGTGACCCTGGTCTCCTACCATACATTCACCGCTGGCTACATAGTGGTCTGCGCCTCCCTGACTCCTCAGGGTCCGTCTTGTGGTTTCTGCCTCCATTGCCTCTGCATCTTGCCTCCCTCTACATGACTCTTAGAAATCCCAGCTCAGTTTTCTTTACCTTCATAGCCTCCTTGGCAAGTCTCAATGACATCATGGGGTTTTCCTGAAGAAAACTGACCTTGAAATCCTTGAATTCCACAGAAAGCCTGCAGAGCTTTCTTTCTCTACCTTTCCTCCAATATTCTTTTTTTTAGTTAGCACAAGCCCAATATGGCAGCTGTATTTTAATAGGATTTTAATTATTAATATGTATTTTATTACCATTTTTTGTTGAGTAAAAAGATTTGGTTAAATGATTAGTCCATGAATATACACATTTGTTCCTACTGATTTTTCTCTGTAGTCCTTGCATAATCTTTAAACGTCTGCACTATTTCTATTTGTGCTATTTCTCCTTAGTGTCTCTCTTATCTATTACACACTTGGTTTCTCCAATTAGAGTTAAACTTTTCCTCTGAAACCACTTCATTATGTTGATCCCATTTTCATCCTTTTTATTTCTTTTCCACTTCATCTGTTTTGCACAGGGTCTCACTATGCAGCTCAGATTCATAGTCATTCTCACGTTTTCAGCCCCTCCAGTGCTGGGATCGCAGATGTGCTCTGCCCCGCCTGGACTGGGTCACTGGCTCAGCATGCCCCAGGGGGAGGCCGGCTCAGCATGCGGGAGCAGGGATTGAACCCTGGTGCCTGCGCTTGCCAGAGCAGGTGCTTGGTCTGCTTGGCCATCCCCCAGGCCCTCGAGCTATCCCCCAGGCCCTCATTTTCCTTCTTATTCTGCATTCCTGTTCTGTAATCCTGTATGTTTCACATACTTATGTTGTGTCACACCTGCTATTCAAGTATCTCTTTGCCACAGCAATAATTAACTCCACCTTTTATGGTCAGACTGCAGTTTTTAAAAAACACATTAAGTAGCAAACTTGAGAGGAGTGATCCAACTAACCCTCCCCATGTCATTCTACACATTTCACTCTATATTATTTCCATCACCTTGAAGTAAGACTGTGACGCCTGCACCGTATGCCACACTGTCTTAGGTTTCCCTAGAATATACTGACTCACTCAGAACATATTCATTGAAAAATGGCAGGCAGCATACAGAGAGCAGGAGGCTCTCCATAACAAGCAGAAGTGGAACTACTGGAGCAACGTCCATGTCCCAGCAAATACTGGCCATAGACGTGGAATGTGCTTCATTTACAGATAACATTTCTTGGCGACATCCTGAAAGGGGCTCTCTTTTTATTATAAAACTGATTGAAATTATGAAAGAATATGCCTGGTGCTGTGACCTGCAGGAAATTTTCCGAAAGGTGAGGTTTTGATATTTCTTCTTCTCTACTTGTTCAACTTTGGGCTATTTTCCTGTTGAATCTTAGAGGGAAGTTCTGGCCATGTTTATCTGCCAATAATGCCATTCTGTCCAAAGGAACTTTGAGGGGTTTTCAGGAGTGAGCAGACATGGATATGAGCTCGAATGAGTTACAATCCACAACCACAAAATATTCACTTACTTTAACTCTTGCTCTGCCATGAGCAGAGAAATGAGCAGACTCTAATTTGCCCATGTCCAGTAGAGCCTAGAGATCCATCTATAGAAGTTGAACTCTGTGAGGTCATTCTATGCTCAGATATGCTGTGCGCTGTGGTTTGGAGAGATGTGAATACTGTCTGTTTGCTTCACTCAGTTTTACTACATTTAGTGTCCTTTCTTTCCACATAAAACTAAAATTCTCCACTTAGACAAAAATGTCAACAAATCTTTTTTCTCTTTCAGGTTCAATTTTCATTTGAAATACCACAACCTGTGGCACAGATGCCCACTACCGAGAGAGTGACTTTGACCAAACACTTCTATCTCTTCCCAGGACATTAAAAATACTTAAGTTGCATCAGTATCTGTGTGCAGACTTGGCTGTGCTCAGCGAGGGGAAGAAGGAACTGAAGTGAGAGTCCTAGGACCCCATCATGACCTGGCAAAGCGAAGGGAGGATACTGAGCATGATCTCTTTTTCTATTTAGTTCAGAGCACATTGATTTTAAAATTCTGCACGAGTGGATGGGTATTCCTTAGTGGCAAGCATCATATATCAAAACGTAGTCAGTAGATTTCAGAAGCCCAATTTAGGTAGCCACAGTAGGGAAGCATTTAAACCCAGCATGGATTATTCCTTTTTATATGTTTGTCGCATTGGTAAAGAGACCTTACCTCTTATATATCTTTGAGCAGAACTCTTCCTTATATTTGTGTTGTTTCATTTTCAGTAGGAAGCCAGGAGTTCTGTTTTCTGTATGAATGTGTAGAATCATGTCTCTTGGAAAAGTCATTTCTTTGGAAAATCTATTAAATCTGAAATACAATCAAAGTTTGTCCTGGGTTTATTTTTGTTGCTTATTTGGTTGGTTTTTCCTACACTTGGGGACACAAGGGGACTTAACTCAGAGAAATAATACCTTTGCAGTCTCCTGACTCCAATAGGACTGTAACTTGTAATGTCACTGTTTATGGAATTTCAAAATGTCATTTCTGCTTTAGAAATGCAGATGTAAAGCAGGTACATTCACAGAAGCTGCCTGAGTTGAGGGGTGCAGAAAAGACATCAGCGTTGAAGCAAAAGCCGTGTGTGATATGACTTAGCCTGGAACCCAGAGCTCACTGTTGACAAAGCTATGCATGCAGCCTACGCATTTCTGAGGTCTGTTAAGATGTTTGAGAGAAGCAAAGTGACCTTTGATTCAACACTAGGCTCCCAGGGGTTTGCAGTCTTACCGAGAAGATAGAGTAGTCGACAAACTTCCCCAGAAAAGAGAGACACACATAACGCTACAAATAAATACTAGAGTATGGTGTTCTTACATGAAAAACAGAAAAGAAAATTGTGGCTGGTCATCAACTTAGCTGAAAGACCTATAGTTTCACTTGGAAGAGTGATCCTTGCTAGTCTTGAAGTATTTTAAAGTCAAAATGTACTTCTGACCTTTTGAACAAAACCTTCAGAGTTAAACATGTCACAGTTCAACATGGTTTTGCTCGCTCTGACTAGCTGTTCTGGACAGATCAGTTTCATATGATCCTTTTTTCTGCTGTAGTGTAAAACTGGTTCTATGAAGAATTCTCTGCAATATCAAAAGGTAAATACCGAAGGCAGAACCTCTGCCCTCAGGAAAAGTAAACCTTGCGTCTCAGGCAACTAAAGACAATCATGTTTGGGGAGAGTTAAGCAGATGACTTCCCTAGAACTATCTGCCACGAAACATTAAGATGACGAGGAGACAAGAAGAGGGATGGCAACAACACAATTATTTTTAGTACAAGGTCCACAGGTCTCAGTACACAGATCAGACTCCTAGTGATCCTCCTGCTTTCAGTCTTGCAAGCGCTGGAATTACAGGAACAGCCACCATGCCCAGTCTTCAACAACACTATTGAAACAGAGGACAGAAGATACTGGGTTAAATTTCACTGGGCAATAGATAAACAGACTCATATTTGTATTGTTAATGAGTAAAGGGAGAAGCACTAGAGAATAAAAAACAAGGAAGGATGGGAGGAGTTCTGAGAGCCATACACTGAGAAAAGAACCGGAGGAACTCATTAGTCAGAGGAGTCAGCCTGTAGGACTATGGTTTATCATTTCCCATGGTTACATTTTCCTTCCCCAAGGAAGAAACCAGAGCTCACCACCAAGATTCCCATGTTACAGTTTTAGGGAATTTCCCAGCAAGAAAATACAAGTTCTTAGCAGCAGTTTCACAACCTGGGCTTAATTGTCCCCGCCCCCTGTACTTAGGAAATGACCAGCAAGTTTCATTTTCTATTCTGAGACTCTCGACCACTCAGCACAGCAAGGAGAGTCAGGGGGTTACCATGGCTGGTGAGTTGGGCTCGCACCCTGAAAAGAACTTTATTCACTCATCTCTGATAGGCAGAAATAAGCAGAGGGCAGCAAGGGAGGTGTGCACAAGCTGATATTTCTCTTGGTTACTGTGTGTATTTGGAGCCCCAGGCTGTGGTATTAGAGAATCTATAAAGGGCTTAAAGCCAGACAGTAGTCTTTTCTACAGCCTGGTAATAAAAGGGGATGGTGGTTTCAGGGGAAATCCTGCACGTGGCAATATTCTAGCAGTTGCTAAGTCCACCCTGAAGTCTTCTCTATGTCCTCTGGATTCTAAATTTGTCATTCATAACATAAGAAACAGATCAGAGAGATTGGAGTTAATGGCCTTTTCTTACCCATTATGCTGAATTATATTATTGGTCTGTTTAATGTAGCTCCCATGTAGCTCCTGTCTCTGTAGCCCCTAATTAATAATTCTATACAATATTTCTCTGATTGCTATCAGAGTCTCTTTGTGTCTTTCTCTCTGTGTCTCTGTCTCTTTCTGTCTCTCTGTCTCTCTGTCTCTCTGTCTCTCTCTCTCTCTCTCTCTCTCTGTCTCTCTCTCTCTCTCTCTGTCTCTCTCTCTCTCTCTCCCCTTCCCCCTAGTGTTCTCACTTCCTTTGGCTGGACTTAACCATCTGATGTATCCTGTTTACTACTCTCAGACCGACTTTCTTATCCACAAAATCTTGGAAATATTAAATATGCCAAACTTACCTAAGTCACATTATAAAAGATAGGTCATGCCTCAACTCTATTCATTTATTCCTATTCCATTTGATCAGTGATACAGCAGAGAATTATTGAACATCCCCTGAATGTCAGAAGTAATGTAGACCTACCTCATGGCTCTTGCATTCGCAAGGTGTAATACCTAATAATGGGATTAGAGAGTCGTTTGGGCATCACTGTTCCGTGAGATCTGACAGATCAACAGAGAGCAATGGGAAGCGAGCGAGGAATGACAGGCTTGGGAATTAGAGATGCAGAGGTCTCTAAGTAGGTGTTTATGAGAAATCAAAAGAAGGCAACATATTTAAACTCTAAATGCAAAAGATGGATTTACTTTCTGAAGGTAAGGCTGAATGAGAATGCTTAGATTAGATTAATGTGAGGTGTCTTACTATCAAAGCTTGAAGTTGGAAAACTCTCTGCTCCATTGTGAAGAGTACATGCTAGAATCCACGCAGACTTAGAAGGGTCGTGGAGTAATTAAGAAAGGAGGATGTTATACTGAACAGGAGGGCCAGAGAGATGGCTCAGTGCTATAAGCGCTTCCCTGGCAAGTGCAAGGGCCTGAGTTCAATCCCCAGTTCCGCCAAAACAAACAAACAAAAAGAAAAAACCTATACTGAACAGGAGAAGTGAGCAGTTGGAAATGATCAAGGTATCTGGTAAGGTTCTGAAAACATTCAGTAATTGAAATAAAAATGACATGACTTGAGACTGAAAATAAAATATCAATAAGGAAAAAGAGGTGTAAAGTCATGAAGTTTTACTGATTTTTATATAGGAGAATGCATACAGTTTGCTATTAAAAATGGAGGAGAGGAATTAAAATGATTAGTTAAACTCTTAAAGCTAATTCTAAATTTTTGTGAAATATCTCATTGGTAATTACATGCATTTCTCAGGATTGCTATCCACATCTAAGCTGAATATATGAATTTGTAAGTCATTCATTATTTAAATATTGTAGTTGGAGGACAAAGTGCTTGCTTAGGCAAGTGCAGGGGCCAGGATTCAATTCCTGGCATCGCGTGCCGAGCCGGCCCTGCCCCTGGGCATGCTGAGAGGGCGATGGAATCTGGGCATTGTGGCGCATGCCTGTAAGCCCTGCACTAGAGATGCTGAAAACAAGAGGATCATTATGAGTCTGAGGGGCGTAGTGTGACCCTGCACACAAAATTAATAATAATAATAATAAATACTGTAGTTGATGCAATGAAAATGTACAGTTTAGGAGACGAGGATCTCAAGGCAAAGCACTTTACTTTTCTTCAGTTATAACTTATGTATTTCACTTTATTTGGTAAATATTATATGTATTTAATACGTAAAATAGTTAGATTTATGGAACTAAACAGAGGTAGTGAACCTATGAAATATCTCCTATGCTTCCCTTTTAAGTGGGAATGCTTAAAATTTGTCTTTGAGTAATTTTCAACAATAAAATGTATCATTGTTTACAGTCAGCATGTTTTCCAGTAGGTCTCTTGAATTTATTTCTCCTGCATTACTAAAAATTTACTTCCTTTGACGAATCCCTCCCAAACTTAACTCACTCCACCACTAAAACCTGGTAAGCACCATTGTATGTATATCTCTAAACAACACTTTTAAAGATTCCACGAGTAAGGAGTATCATGTGGTGCATGAATTTCAGAGCCTGATCTGGTTCATTATTGATTAACCAAATGTCCTCCATTTTGTGTGTGTGTTTTTTAGTAATTACAGAAATTATTTTTTTGAATAACTGAACAGTACACTACTGTCTTTGCTCATTAATGTGAACACAGATGCTTCTGCTGGTTCCACACCTTTACTGCTGTGAATAATGCTGTCAGGAGCACTCAGAAGCCACTACCATTTCAACATCTTGCAGCTCCATTTCCACGTCTTTGGATATACGCCCAGCAGTAGGCATGGGAGGGTCTTAGTATTTTAAAGGAACTTCCATATGATTTTGCAGAGTGCCTGTGCCAATTTAGGTTTTCACCAAGAATGTGCATGGATTTCTTTTACTCCACATCTCTCCACATTTACCCTCTGTCTCTTTGATAATAGACCTTCTGACAGATGTGGGCTACTGTTTCATTGTGGTTTTAATTTGCATGTCCTTGATTACTGGATATGTTAAATAGTTTTCGTGTGTCTGGTCAATGTATGTCTTCTTTAAAACCTGTCCATTCAAGTGTTTTTTCCATTCGAAAAACAGTTTCCTTGTTTTCTTGCTGTTAGTCTGAGTGTCTTATTTATCTTTATATTAATGCCTCATGTGTTCTATAATTAAGAAACTTCTTTCCCATTGTGTACATTTTATCTTCACTCTGTTCATTGCTTGCCGTGCAAAAGCTGTTGAGTATAATCTCATTTCATTTTAAAAAAATTTTGTTTAAAATCTTTCACTTATTTATTATTTGGTGTTGGGTCTCCCTATGCAGCTCAGTCTCACAGTGGTCCTCCTATCTCAGCCTCTCCAGTGCTGGGATTACAGGCATGCACCATCCTACCTGGTCTCAGTACTGGGCTTGAGGTGGGGCCAGCAAGGCAGGCAGTACCAGGTATAAAACCTGGGTCCTTGTTCCTGCCAGGCAGGTGCTTAGACAACCAAGCTATCTCCCTGACCCTAATCTCACTTCTTTATGCTCAATTTTGAGCTTGTGATCTGGAGATCATTTCTCCAGAAATGTCTGACCAGACCAATGTAAGGGTATTTTCCTGTTATGTCTTCTTTTGCTAGTTTCAAAGTGTCTAATCATATATTAAATTCTTTAACCCTCTTTTAGCTAACTATTTGTATGATGTAAATAATGTCCTTACTAGACGCTCCTGGATAGCAACACTAGTTTGACTAGAGCCATTTAATTGTCCTTTCCTAATATCATGTTTTTTGAACTTTGATGGAAATCAATCAATTATAAATTCTTTGTTTTATTCTTTTTCTCTTTCTTTATCTTTTTTTTTTGGCAGAACCGGGGATTGAAAAAAAAGAGAAAAAGAATAAAACCAAAATTTATAGTTGATTGGTTTCCATCAAAGTTTAAAAAATGAAATTAGGAAAGGATTTGCATGCATGCTTTTAGGCCAGTATCTTGCTGTTTTATTATTTAGCTTGGTAGAATATTTTAAAGTCACATGGTGTAATCTCTGAAGCTTTATTCTCTTTACTTTGGTGATTTTATGTGAATTTAATTTTTTTTTTTTTGTTTCTGTAAAAAACTAAACTGGAAATTTGATAGAAATTTCCCTAGTACCAGGGAGATTGTTCAGCGGCATAAGCACCTGTCTGGCAAATACAAAATACTAAATTTGATCCGCAGTACAAAAAACAAAAAAAAAAAAAAAAGAAAAGAAATTACACTGAATTTATAGATTTCTTTTACATATAATTGATGTATTAAGAGTCTTAATTCCACTAATCTATAAACTCAAAGTAACTATGCACACATATTGCATTTATTTCAGCAATATCTTGTAGCTTTCATTTTGTGTGTGTGTGTGTGTGTGTGTGTGTGTGTGTGTTAATTTTTGCATCAATGGTTAAATTTTCATATTTTTTGTAGCTATCTTCAGTGGGATTTCTTTCTTGATTTTTTCATAGAGTATTGTTAGGCAATAGGAAATTACAGATTTTGTGTGTCAACTTAGCATACTACAATATTACCGAATTCATTTATCAACTCAAATAGAATGTTGTCAGGAGTTTTAGGATTTTAGACATAAAAAATCAGTTTTTTGCAAACAGGCCCTATTCACTTCTTTCCAATTTGGATGTCTTTTTTTCCCTTTACTTAATTACTCTTGCTAGAACTTTCATGGCTATGCTGGACAGAAATATTCAGACTGAACACCCTTGCATTGTTTCTCATTTTAGAAAAAAGCTTTCAAATATTGATCATTAAATATCATGCTTGCTGTGAGTTTTCCATATATACCATTACTGTGTTATGAACATCTTTAGTTTATCACTATCGCATTGCCTGGCGTATCTTCCTAAGTCAGTGCTGTACAACTTTTGGAGCACAGAAATATGAGGAATACCCAGCTCCCTGGCAGGCTGCTCTTCACACCATAACCTGAACACTGTTGGAAACTCTTTTAATCTCCGTGCTCTATTCCAGCTCTCTGGTAACTGTGTTCCAACTCTATTTCAACACCTGTACACTATATTTCAAGCTCAGCATCTCCCCGTCCTCTTCAGTGAAGTCTCTGTGACATCACCTGCTAGAACTGTCCAATCTTTGCTTGAGTCCCTGAAGCATCTTGTATTTCTATAAGTAGCTCTTCACCAAATGTCCCTTAATCTCATGACTATTTCCTCCACCTTTGCAAAATTTTAGTCCATTATTTAACTGATTGCGTGTCTGAAGTGTAAGAGATAGTATCTAAAGGTTTTGTGCTATTCTGTGAGAAAATCTGTATAAAGTGCTCAGCATTACATTGGAG
>NW_004524588.1:18499988-18505423 GCF_000260255.1 Octodon degus
CAGTGTCAGAAGTTGTTGACTTGAGCCTTTCACAGCTCAGCATATTAATATGGCTTTACTTTTAAGACCTTGTTTTTATACTTTTCTGTTGGATGGTTAAGACCAAGATGAAGCAAGACCTATACAACAAGAAATGTAACTTTTGTATCTGATAAGGTCAGGGTTTCAGGGTAAATCCTGAGGGGATTTGACTGAGCTTGTCCATTTTTGCTTTTTTTGCTCATCTTTTCCTTTCCTTTCCTCCTCCCTCCTCTGTTCATTTGACAGTGTTCTTTTTCAGAGTTGTGGCACTTCTGCTTTAGATAACATCATTTTCTTAAATCCCTATCCTGACATTTAGAAGGTTTGTGCAAGTATTGCTATAACACTGAAAATAGATGTGATGATCTGTATTCTCATGTCCTACCTTACTAA
This sequence comes from Octodon degus, assembly GCF_000260255.1. Lineage (NCBI taxonomy): Eukaryota > Metazoa > Chordata > Mammalia > Rodentia > Octodontidae > Octodon > Octodon degus. The sequence goes on from NW_004524588.1 coordinate 18,500,403, forward strand.
AATATATCTACAAATCCAAACAAGATATGTATTATTTTACATCCATATTCCATTCCTCCATAAAATTTTAAATTTTCCTGAGTAATAATATATTAAATCTAGGCCACATTAATTTATCATAGTAAAAGGTTAATGATCATTTTCAGTTCAGAGTTTTGATTGAAAATAACATCTCAAGAGAATTAAGACTCGGTGCATTAATTAGTTTACTCACTAAATTCATAATTTAAGTAAGCATATTAAGGTATCAAAGCATTCGAAGCACAATAGTTTGGGGTTAGGATGTATGCAGAATTAGGAGAATTTAAGGACTGACTGTTTCAACCATATAAAATACAGAGCATAAGAAAGGCCTTGTAATATAATGGGGGAGCGTACTCTCTGGACAAGATCTTAAGCTTTTCATGGAGCACACATTCTGTGCTGATCATCGATATCATCATGGGCTGTGAGATAGAGAACAAGGAATATGAAAACAAGGATGACCCAAAAGACACCATCAAAAATAAGCCTTAAGTGACAATGGATCTGTAGACATACTTTGGTACTATTTCAAGGATTTGAGAGAGCTCTATTGTTACAAGGGAAGAATTGTGTAGTTACTGGGTGAGATAAAATAGAACATATATTGAAAATACTTTACATAACGGATTTTGTTCCTAAAGTGAGGGAAATACTTTTTAACTAGGATATGGTTCAAGGTGTTTTTCTATTTTGACAGAAAACCATGGAATAAAACCACCACTGAAGATTTTGGAACGCATAGGCAAAGAATATATTACTGGTTTTTTGGAAGACATAGTGCAGAAGAATGTGCTGAAGTTAGACGAAGAGGCCAAGAGAAAATTTATGGAAGCCGAACGTAGAGACAAGGCGAGAGTGTTTGTTGATTCCATCCGACAGAAACCACAAGAGGCAGGTCAAGCATTTCTCCAAGCCTTCTTTAATCTGGACAAACATACCAGCAATGCAAAAGGTAAGACTAGTGTCACTTAGAAGAAGTACCTTAACATTTCCAAAATCTGTTCAAATCCCAATCTCCTCAACATTATTCTGTAATATGAGCAATCATCCCATTAATAAAAGTAGCCTTTTTATAAAGAAATACTGCTCTTTTAAAAGCAAGATAATCTTTTGTGGGTTGAGATCCAGTTTCCTTGGGCTTGGGGTGATCCTAGAAACAGCTAATCGGAGAAATCTTGTAGATAGAAGTCCTCAGCCTAGATTCTATCACCTAATGAATTTTGTGACTTCAAATTTCTTAACCTTTCAATCATGATTTTTAGCATTTGTCAACGGTCAAGAATTGTAGTATTTATTCAGTGTGATTTTCTGTGCTACAAACTCCTAAAACATTAGCTTGTGTTCAAAGCTTTCTCCCCAGAATTCCAGCATCATTTAGCTCAGCTGTAGATTCAATATTTTTGTTGAACTATTCCCTTGGGTTTGTAAAAAAAAAAAATGTATAATCAAAAACTTGTTCCTACAGTTGAAACACTCCAATTTTATTACCTTTCCATGTCAGTGAAAAGAAACACTTATACCTACCATGCTTTTTCTTGTCAAATTCGTCACTGATTGTCCAACACATAATAGCATCTCATTAATATAAGATGACTAAGCTAATGATTTTCCATGATAAATATTAATAATAATCACTACACATGTGCTAAGATTTAGACTTTTAAGTTAAAATCAGGAAAATTCCTATACAATGTCTAAAGTTCTGTAAATTTTAGCAATTTTGACCCAAATTAAATTCTAAATATACTACCAATAGTCGAAATGATCTCAGATGCAAATTCACTATATAAACACTCAATTTTATTTTATTTTTTTATGTATTTAGTTCAGGGTCTACAGGGTGTACAGGGTCTCACTGCACAGTTTGCACTGTAGTGATCCTTCTGTTTTCAGCCACCCAAGCACTGAGATTACAGGTGTGCACCGCCACACCACATCTCTAAACATTCAATTTTTAAAACACCTTAAACAAATCTGGCCTTAGCGCTTACCAGTAATGATAAATGGTAATGAACAAAGGGCCACACAAATTTTTGAGGCTGCACTACATCAAACATTCTTCTCCAGCAGCCGTTACTCGTGGACAAGCGGTGTTCTGAGCAGCAGGACACACATGCAAGCTTGGTAACCATCGGGGCTGCCTCCTCAGCTGTGTTCTCCTTTGCATTTGCCCCAGTCACTTTGCAGGTTCACTGCTGTGCTTCAAATCTGAGAAGACTAGATAAGAATCCCAGTGTTTACAAATCAAAGGTAGTGCAGCAGTTGGGAATCAGAATTGAAGAAGACACTCAGATTGATTTCAGAAACAGAAGGAGTCACAAGAAGGTTTAAACTCCAAACTGAACCTGTATGCTCAGTGTAGGCTGTATTAGGAAAAAGGCCCGTGTACACTTTCATAAGAGCTCCAGAAGCCCCTGTACCATATTTCGATTCAAGTCACAAGCCTGATCTGAGGACACTTTGGGTAAAAGGACATGGAAAACCAGGACATTGTGAGAGTTTAGATACTGAAATACGGAAAGACTGGCCATGGGGGAATAGAGACAATGGATCCTGTTCAAGCACTCATTTAATTTGTTAATTATTCAGACACAAATACTTCAACACCTATGTACCAAGGAACATGACTGTTTCTTATGCTATATTAATGCCTTCATTTGCTGTCAATGATGAGAGATATGGAACATTTCATAAGACAAAAAATTAAAACTTTTGGCTATATTTATAATTTCTTCATTTCTATTGAACTCACAGTAGTAGTCTCTTAGGGAAGCAGTCTGCACTATGCTTTGCACTATATTGTCATGAAAAAATTTAACGGTATGGCATTTTGTTATTAGATATAAGATCATTATTAGATATAATAGTTTTATCAGAAAACTATTTATGTTTGGGCACCAAGGATCACTGGATGATCATTAGATCAAAAAGTTTTCCATACTTGTAAATAAATCAGTAAGTGCAGAAAATTTGGGCTAAAGAAACACATAACTTGCCCGAGTAATATGCCAGGAAATTATGGGTCATCGTAGCTGAATTTTACGAAATAGGAAGGGAGAGTATGGGTTACCCCCTCCTCCATGAAAATATTCCCAAGACGTGTGATGCTTTTATGTACTCTTGTAACTGACTGCATCTTGAGCATGTAGGGCCCTATAATATGTTTAAAAGACATATATTTAAAAACACTTAGATAAAAATAAATAAAATGGGAACACAGAAATATTATACATACATAAACATTAAACGTATAAACATTACAGGAACATAATGATTTTCTCATTTAAGTAATACAAAGCCAGAGAACATCTTGGTTGACTCAGCTAACTGAACAGAATAACGGTACTGTCCATCCCGTTCATCGGTAGAAATGTGTTCTGTTGTCTCTCAGTATACTTTACTTTTTATTATTTATTATTATTATTTCTTTTTGTATTTTTAGGGAAGATCTATAGGGTGTTCAGGGTCTCATTACTAGATCGGACTCATGGTGATCCGCTTGTTTACAGCCTCCCTAGAGCTGGGATTACAGGCACCTGCCACCACGCCCCGTCTCAATCACCATCTCAGCGCGCCCTGAGGTCGGGGCCAGCACAGCAAGACCAGGGATTGAACCCCTGTCCTATGCACCTGCTTGCAGGTGCTTTAATCCAAAAATCAACAGTTACAGTACCGGGGCTTGAACTCAGGACCCTGCACTTGCCAGGCAGGTGCTTATTCTACTGAGCTGTCTCCCCAGCTCTCCACACACTTTTAATTGTTGCTTATATATTCCTCTTCTTTTTCCTTTGCAAGTAAGGGCTCAATTGCTTCCCAGTAGTTTGGCAATCTCTGTCCGCTGAGGCTGACAATATCAGATAGAGTGGCAGACTTCTAGGACATTCATCAGGATGCCTTGGACGTAGATTTATCCTGAAGGGATCAATAATCTTCTCCACATTTGAAAATAGCTTTTAAAAACCTGGTGCTAGTTGCTCAGCACTCTGTAGACAAGATATCCAGAGTGTATCAGAACTAAAAAACTTTGTCCCTTTGACCCTGTGTACAGTAGTATTATTACTAGGTTATGTTTCTTTATTAAATAGCAGATTTAACTTCATAAGGAATGATTAAGCCCATTTTCGCTAGAAAATGTTAAATTTAGATTAAGCTGCCTGAAAAAATAATATGCAGAGGATACAAAACTCAAGATTTTCAGTGTTTCTTGTATGTTTTGCATGTGCAGTATGCATTAGGGGTGTTAGCCATACAGAGTGTGTTACTAATCAATAGGAAGGACACTGGCCACATACAGGGTTCAATTGTAGCAGGTAACATGGTAAAATATTCATGTTAGGATTATATTAAATTAAAGCTTATCATTAAAATTAATGTTCCCTGTTTAGTTTAGAATGAATCTTTTATTTTGATTTATTTTGTATTTTAAAGACTAAAAATTGGTAAAAATAGGTGCCGGGGAGATAAGTGCTTGCCATATCTTACAGTGCGACAGTCCCATAAGGTATTGAACTCAGGGGCTGGGGAGATGGCTTAGTAGAATAAGCTCTTCCCTGGTGAGCGCAAGGATCTGAGTTCAATCCCCAGTTCTGCCAAAAAAAAAAAAAAAAAAAGATATTGAACTCAGGCACAAGAGCCTGAGTTCAATCCCCAGTTCTGCCATAAAAAGAATATAAATTAGTAAAAATAAAAAGTATTAAAAATGATGCAAAAATGAAATAAAGTAATAAGAATTCAATGATGATTGCTGTCGCACAACATTATATTCAAATTAGTTGTTTAGTTGACCAGATAGAAACTTGCAGTAAAACTGGTTAAGAAACAAAACAGAACAACAGCAAAGAACAAAGTTACAAGAAGTTGAAAAGAAGCAAATAAGAATAAAAACAAAAACCAACTGTAAGCACCAACTGCTCCTTTCAAAAGACCAGTGGAAATCAGGAGTACAGTTATTCCTGCCTATTTTAACTTTATAAATATAGGCAGAGATTTCAAATTAC
>NW_004524588.1:18506473-18509187 GCF_000260255.1 Octodon degus
TCTGAAACTTGAGTTCTAAGATTTAACTAGCTGGAGAAAGCTAAGGCACAGCTGAGAAAGACAGCATGTTCCTCAGTATGCTTACTGATCATCCCAGGTGATTGTAGCATCTGTCTCTGAGCTTGCAGAGGAGAGCCAGCCAGTGTCTTCCAGGGGAGTTGGGAACTGGGCAGTGGGTCAGACCTTAATGAAGCAGCACTCACGGTTCTATGGGGCTTTCAACAAAATCAAACAAATAAAATTCTTTGCATGTCGTTTTCCACAGATCTATCCAATAAAAGACAGAAATGAACGTACTCGTCAGGCTCTCATCTTATGCAATATAGAGTTTGACCACCTCTGTATACGGGAAGGAGCCGAACAGGACATCACAGGCATGGAGAAGCTGCTTGGGGACTTGGACTACACTGTGACTGTCAAAAAGAATCTGACAGCCCGGGTGAGGGCCACACCCCCACAATCACCTGCAACCAAGACACACACGTCACTAAATACCTAGTGTTACAGTGGTCAAGCGAAGCCCTAATCACCCAGGGACTCTGCGTGTGTACGTGTGTGTGTACGTGTGTGTGTGTGTGTATGTGTGTGTGTATGTGTTTCTTCAAAATGAAGGAATTAGAGAAACGGTATCTATGACTCTTTTGAACAACAGATAGCCTCAGTTCCATGCAACTGCCCAGAAAGTCATAGGCATGAGTGTGCAACATTTCTTATTGATCTTCAAAGTGGAATGTTTGGGAGTCAGGCAAGGAGCTTTCCAGAGGAGTGAGTGTCACTTTGATGTGTATAACACAAATCTTAGTTCTTTGTGGCAGAGGTTCTTCCTGTCTGCCTATATATGTGTGCAAATAAAATGGGAAATATCTGTTTTGCATTGATAAGAAAACTATAGACTTAGAGAAATGGTGTATAAATATAGAAGTATTTGAGTGATAAAAAGTGAGAACATGAGAGAAAAATGGAGAGTTGGGAATAATGTCTGAATTCCTTGGAAAAGATTTCTGAGGTGAAGTAACATAGCTGCTGAGACATGATCATTAGGAACGAGATAGTTCTGGAAAAATGTGAGGGAAATGCCTTGACAATACAGTGACTGAAGTCCCAACATAAGGGCTACACTGAGAAGAATACCCTCATTGAAGAACACAGGGAGATCCTGACAGAGTTTGGAGAAGAAACAAGCATAGCTGCAAAATAGAAAACCATCACGTCAGAAGCTGGATTTTATTCTTAGCACAGGGACATGGTTTTAGAAGGAAAGCTATATAACAAAATTCATTTATAACAAAATCCTGTCATTGGGTAAGGGGACAAGATAAAAATAATAGAAAAATTAATATGACTAACAGTGAATATGCAATATATTGAGTAGACAATATGTGATAATCAAGAAGCACAGTGAACTTGGCACCCATTACCCATTAAGAAGGAATAGAAGATTATTAGTATTGAGTACCACTATGTACAGCCCCCTTGTTCAGAACATTTTTATGTTTCCTGTACTACTCAAAGTAAGTCTAGTGGGTCAGATTGAAAAAAATATATGAAAAGGATAAATAAATCAATAGTCCTACTAAAATAAGACTTTGGCCTTTTCCAGGATATGGAGTCAGAACTGAGAGAATTTGCTGCCAAACCAGAGCACAAGTCCTCTGACAGCACCTTCTTGGTCCTTATGTCTCACGGCATCCTGCATGGGATCTGCGGAACTCTGCATAGTGACAAAACCCCAGATGTGCTTCAGTATGACACCATCTTCAACATATTCAACAACCGCGCTTGCTCTGGTCTAAGAGACAAGCCCAAAGTCATCATTGTGCAGGCCTGCAGGGGTGGTGAGTTCTCAGACAAAATTCTAATGGCTCTGAAGTTGTTTCAAGAGGAATAGCAGGTACATTTTATGCAAATGTTAAAGTACAACAGTCCCCATCTAGTGTAAGTGAACTAAACATAGCTACTAGGGATTTCCTCCTGAGAAGTGTCACGAGAAATTCTCTGCTCATCTCCTAAATTTTACACAACTTTAATCTATTGTGAGTGGTCCAGAAGTCCACAGAATCTCCTACGCAGGTAATCATGAATAGTTCAGCCTTGGAGTAGAATCATTATATTTGTATCTTTATTTGCAATTGTATATACTTTATTTAGCTTGAGAAAATAGGGTTGTGAACTGAGGCCTTCTCTCAGTATAGTAAATACAATTTCCATACCACATTCTTACCAATGTATGGATCACCTAGACCAGCATCACATTCAGAATCCTCTGAGTTAAAACATACCACAGACAAAAGAAATAACAGACATCTAGGACATACTCCATCAAGCACATGGGAAATGTGCAATTTTACCAGAATGGAGACCTCTCCATGAGATAGATGATATATGAGGCCACAAACAAGTATTAGTAAATTCAAAAATAGTGAAATAATTTTCTACATCCATCTTCTGAGATAATAATGGAATGGTGTGAAACTAGACATCAACTACAAGGGAAAATATATTTAAAAATTGGTTTATAACGGCACATTTCTTAACCTACCTGGTTACTGAAGAAACCAGGTGGGCTAACTTACACCAGAATCACATTAAAATTAGCACTAAGTGTATCAGAACCAGTCTGATGCAGCAAAAGAAAACTATGCAGGAAATGTATAGCAATGGGTATTCCAACAAAAGATAGGGACAGAGCAAGGGAGAGGGCTCAGTGTAATAAG